>NC_056610.1:12083676-12683676 GCF_018340385.1 Cyprinus carpio
CTCAGAAACACACTGTTATGTCTTCTTGTCCATTGCCCGGAGTTCTCTGCCATGGGGTTAAATATCAGTGTGTGTCTGTGTAGGTTTCTCCCTGTATATTTGTTTACGTTCGTCCTTGTGGCATCAATCCAGGCCTCCCCCTGTGTGAATTTGTTTTATGAAGTGTTTAGTGAGGCCCTATGGCCTTCCTGTCCCTCTTTACACTTCTTTATTCCCAAACTCTAACCTTTCCTGCCTAATTCAATTCTTTTCTTCTCACTCAACCCTGCTCACGTTTGTTTCATTCTCTCGCCGCAAACAGCACCTCCGCTTAGCCCCTCTTTCCCATCTCTGTCGCGATACGATGGCAGAAAGAAACACCCGGAAAGCAGTTAGGGAGATATTTCTCCATAATCAAGCCCATTAATCATAAAAGGCTGTCAAATTTGACTTTGGGGACAATTTGTCAGCCTTCTTGCCCGGTCCGCTTTTGTCACCGTTGCTGCTTGTATTCCGTAAGGATGATTGACAGTCCAAATGCTAGCGAGCAGAATACCTAGTTTGCACTAATATGCATAAGCGGTGCTTTCATGAATAAGAATAAGGTGGCTGTGCAGGAGCAGGGGCCTCTTTTCAAAGGGCCCGGTGCCGTTTGTCGTGCGCGGCAAATAGATGTTATTACCATTATAACAATATTTGTTTTCTTTCCTCGGGAATGGGTCTCAGCGAGCTGCTAAATCAAATTTGTTTGAGCCGGTTTCACGGCGAGGAGGAGAAAAGAGCTTGCGGAGTGACAGCGGTTGCTGAGGAGGGGGTGTGTGGGGGTCTTTGTGACTCAATGCCCCCGTGAAAGCGAGGGAACAGTCTCTCAGGACGCTCTGAGAAAGGCTCTGTGGAAATGATCACGTTCCTTCTCCAAGTCGGGAGAACTGCGGTTTGATCAAACGGCAGTGTGATTAGACTCAGTAAGCGATCTACGTGCCGTTGTTTTGTTGTGTCGTTTTTTGGACAGTCTGCTATGCGCTAATCACCGCCATCTGGATATAAGGTGTCAGGAAAAAAGAGAGGAAGACAGAAGGAGAGATAAAGAAAAAGAAAGAAAGAAAGAAAGAAAGAAAGAAAGAAAGAAAGAAAGAAAGAAAGAAAAAAAGAAAATGGAGAGCAAAAATGGAAAAAAATGGAATGCAACAGGAAACAAATAAAGTAATGAAGGAGTAAACAAACATGTGAATAAATTAATGAACAAATAAGTAAACAAAAACAAGCAAAAGAAAAAGAATGAAAGAAAGAAATGCGAAGAAGGATGTAAACAAATGAATTAAGGAAGGAGGAAACAAACACATGAATGAACTAATGAGCAAGTAAACAAGCAAAACAAAGAGAGAAAGAAATGGAAGGAAAAATGGAACCAAAAGAAGTAAGGAAGGAGTAAACAAACATGAATGAATTAATGAACAAGTAAACAAAAAAACTAACAAAAAAAGCAAAACAGAAAGAAAGAAAGAAAAGGAAGGAGTGAACGAACTAAAGAACAAACGTGAATGAATAATAAATGATTGAACAAAGACATTAACAAACAAACGAACATAAATGAATAAGCAAAAAAAAAAAAAAAACCTTGAAAGAACAAAAGATGAGGAAGGAAAGAAGAAAGAAAGAATGTCATGAGAGAAAGGGAACGAGATGCAGGAACATCGGAAGAAGAGCATCCATGAGAGCAATTTCACAAAGCAATCCCATAAAACTTGCACTTTAATGAACCGTCGGACAGGAGACATGAGAGGGAGGGCTTTGTCTCTCTATCACACCCCCAAGAAATTAAGCCCATTACTTCTCTTATTAAAATCCCCCTGAACTTTGACCCCAGCGCCCCATTGGCTGCCTGCAGGGCTTCTGTCCTCTCAGCCAATCGATACGGCTGCCTCCCGCGGAGAAGTGGGAGTAATTGGAGAGTGTGTGTGCGCGGGCCGAACCCTGACCCCGCCTGCATTACACAGCCCATATGAAGATAGATTGCCTGATTTAGTGTAAACATATGCTGCAATTCTAGCCATCAGTGCCACTTTCTCCGTCGTAATTTGTATTGATTTTTTTCTCCCTTCCTCTCAGCCATCCACGCGTCTTTGCTGTGCCTGACGTGCGATTGCGAAAAGGGAAAGATAATGCAGTTCGCTGAAGAGGTGGCGAGTGTATGTGTGTGTGTGTGTTGGAGGAGACGAATAGAGGGATGTATATTTATTATTAATTTAATCATCTCCTTATTGCAGGCGCTGTGGGGCTGCACATCTCTTTTCTCTCTCTCTCGTTCTCGTTTGAAGGTTATCACACTCTCCACTGAGATCTACTGATGCTAAATAGAAGGTTGCTTTGGAGTGTGAGGGAACAGCAAAAGATTAATATGATTTCCTCTTTCAGATGTCCAGCGGGACGGGGCAACACAATGAGCCGCACAATTTAAGAGACACACAATAAAAGCATTTCCTCATCTGCTTGCATAACTACATCTATTACTGTCAAGATTTTGATCATAAGCACTACAGGGTCGAGTCTGAATCGTGTCCCCATCATCATCGACGCACATCAGCAAAACCGTTGAGTGTTTGACCTCTGACATGCAGTTAACCTGCACAGCACACCTGCGTTTGTCCTCTTATATGAGCTCGCCGGAGCGCTATCTATCTAGCAAATTAGAGGTAGAGCATGAAACTCTAAAATCAATCCCAGCATACCTCTCTGCTCTTATTACACGCTATGCAGATGTCAGAGGTCAAATAGGGCTGACTGGGAAACCACTCAACACACACCAACTCATGATTGCCAGATCTAATGAGGGCAATGCTTACTAATAAAAGATGGAGGGAAATAAAAGAGGAGAGGAAAAGATATACAACAAAAATCAAAGAAATAGCAGAGAATGTAAATGAATAATTGGCTCCACACACAACACACATGAATGTTGATTTGGGATATTAATTCAACACATGTTACATTCATACTTTCCTTGATATTAAACTTTATCAATAAACATTTCATTGCTCGTTCATCCTATTCATCCATGCATGCATTATATTTAAAGCTTCAATGCTTTTTAACCATCTTTCTAACCTTTAAATCAGGCTTTGTCAAGCAACATTTTAAATTTAGTCTGAAGATTTGCTTTTATGCGTAAACTTTTTACGTTAATTAATTTCACTGCCTTACAATCAAATTCGAATTGCAATGCTGTATCATGTATGCTACCTCCATTCAAATTCAAATTCAGGAATGTAATTGAAATTTAAATACTATTCTGAGTTCAAATGCAATTCCAATTCAGGACTGTAATTGGGACATAAAAACTATTCTGAATGGCACACAACCCTACTCCACAAGCTATCACAATGCCTAATTTCCCAGCCCAGCCCCAATAACTTGTCTCCTGCCAACTGTATATATGTTCAGTCTCTGCTTGTTTACATCCATGCTCTCCAGTGGGCATACATCTATTTACCCTCCTCTGTTTTTCTATTTACATTCTCTTGTTCCCACTTTCCAACCAGCCCCCCAGCTGATCATGTTTCGCCTCTCCCTGATGGCGTCTGTCTTTACAACACGGGGCTTTTTAGGTGCCATATCCATTCCCGTTCTATCCTCCTTAGCCCCTGTGATGCAGCGATCGTAAGCGTAGTCATGCCCCCTAGGCCACAATCGCAACTGCGTGTCTGCGCCATTCAGAGAGAGGCTATTTCAGCGGTCTCCCTCTAACGCAGACTGAACGATTTCAGATGGAGCCTTCGGCCCATCTAAAACACTTGATCAAGCCCTGCTCTGTCCGTGGGAGGCACATTGATGGAATGGGGAATTTGATGCTGGTTCGGATTCTGACGCAACATGCCTCAATTTCTCATTTTCATGTGCTACATGATTGATATAGGAGGGAATGACTCAGAGTGGCTCTTTCACCTGCAGATGGGTATCTCGCACTTAGATTGCCCCGCTACTCTTTAGGGGGAAGACATTTACAGACGCGCAACGGGGCGATGTGAGAGGAAGCGATTTGTTTTCTTGTTCTACTCTGTCGCCGCGAGGTCGCCGTTCTGGCTTGTTGACAAACGTCTGAAGACCCCCTGTTGCGTGCCATCGATTTTAACCCATCCATCTCCTCTTTGTCCTCGCGTCAAAAAGGTCGCGGCACATGGAAACGCATTGCTCCGCAACTGACGGAAAAATTGGAATGCGCTTCTTCGCACCACTCTGAAGGAATAAAGCAAGAAGTGAGATTCAAAGTGCAAGTTCTGATCAATCATTACAGCCTGACTCCCCATCCCTAACCCCTGCAACCCCAAACACTCCTACCTCCTCCTCCTCCCTGGATCGATCCTCATAGAAATTTCATGAACTTTAAACTGTGATTGACAGTAGAGGCTAGGCGCGCAGGCTGCTTTAAAGTGGAGAGCCACCAGGGAAGATGAAGAGAAACTCACCCCAGCCTCTTCTAACACACAGACAACACAGACTCGCTCGCACTAAAAAACCACACACTTTTAATTACGGCTTGAACGCGATTCGCTGTTATGGCAGCAATTAGGAAAGCTGAGCTAACCTCGGTTTACCCCTGTGTGATACCGCACTATGAAAAACTGTCTGGCATTTTAGGGACAGATAATAATCAACAAATGATTCTCACTTTTGGGCAGACGTCACATTAACGGAGCAAGATGTTCGGAAACCACGTGTGCTATATCACTTCATGGGTGTCTGTCATTTTGTATGCGGGAAGTAAGATCAGTGGAATAAAAGAGGAGGTTGAGTATTTGATGAGCTGCTGAGGGCTTTTCTCCACCAGGGGAATGTGTCGTTCCTCTACAGAGCCGAGATTCATATCACTATCAAAGGAGTCACTTTTCTCTTAAAGAGGAGACCTATGGAACCAATGTTGGATAATTAGTCATTTCATGGGGGGACACTTTAGGCTGTGACTCCAAAATAATAACAGGCTCCTCAGGTGGGGGAAGTATGGCTTTGAGGCACACTTCCTTGACGTGTCACTCAACTTAATCAAGGCACTACAGAGGCAATTACCCAGCAGATGATTAACATATCTAGCCGGTAAGGCAAACGGATGCAAGTGGTAATCAGCATGGCTGCGTCACTGCTCGGTCTCCGAGGAGAGGGAAAGAGAGAGAAGGAGTAACGGAAGGAGCTCGGTGTGTTAATGTCACTTCCACTTCAGTCTTTCCACACTGGAAATGTTCACTACATTCAAGTCACTGCACACATTTCCATATATCAGAGAGTTGGTGCTGTGTAGTTATTATAGGGCTGGGAAAGTGCCAACTACCTCATGATATGATTGGAATACATGAATAATTATTTGATACATTAATTTAGTTTTAATATCTCTTGGGCCTTATAGACCCTCATAGACAGATGAAGAAAACTTTTGGCCACCAACAAGACAAAAAAAAGAAGAAAAAAATATCATAAAAAACAATTTAAAATTACAAATAAAAAAATAAAAAAATTAATAAAAAAAAAAAGTACAGTATTTAAATATTTTTTTTTTAATATTTCAATACATTTTTTTAAGATTATTATTAAGAATTATAATTTAAAATATGAATTTAGCTTTTTTGGCCAATAATTTTATTTTGGTGACTAGCCAACAAATAATCTCACCCGCACACAGTATATATATATATATGTAGTATTATATGATTGTTTCCGCACACCCCTAAGATTTATGCAAATACAAAAACATCAATTAGTAAATACTCTTGACAAATTCTTGGCTTGCAGGAAAGAGAAAAGTTATGATGTCTGCTTCTCTAACCTTTGAAATTTGACATTATATAAGCAGACAGGTTATGGATTCCACTAAAAGGCTGTACTGGAGCTACTGTGAAAGTATCTCACCAATATACGCCACAGACTGGATACTGCTGACAGACCCCCTCCTAGTGCAAGACTTTAGAACACATCAGCGTCCAAGCTGTGAAACAACTGAACGAAATGATGACATCATGCCGGGTCCTGTTCTACGTGCTCTGCAGTCCCGCAGAGCTTATCCAGTGGAACGTTCCGCTAATGTGTTCCATCTGCCTGCGCTGAGGATGAAAAGGTAACAAAGTGGCCCATTGTTCCACGGCCTGGGCAACAAGTGCACTGCTCCTGGTCCCTCTCCGAGCTCCAACTATGGGAATGGTCTTTGAGAAACATCAGCCACTGCATCCACAGAGCCTGTGCCATTAAGCTTTAGTGCCAGTTTTAAAGAGCTTATGTAGTGGATGGCGCCAGAACCTCTGGCTGATGTGAGAACACAGCGAGCAGGTTCCAAGACCAGCCCATGATTTTAAGTTGCATACCAGCTGGGTGCTCCGTGGTTTTCCAATCAACTCCCCAGGCCTCAGGCTGCAGCAATTACATAGCTAGATTGAGAAAATCTTTGTTGTGTGGCTTTGACATCAAATCCCACCCTTACAATGATTCCCAACATCTGTTCCAGCCCTACGTTACTGCATTTCCAGAAGTCTCTTAGTCCCTTCCTCACATTGTTATGAACCTAAAGATATTTCAGGTTCAGGATATTTTCTGTTTTTGTCTGTACATGGAAATCAATGGGGTCAAAAACAACAACACTGGATCCTACTGACTTGCTTTGGTAGGGATGCAAAAACATGGACATGGTAGGGATGCAAAAAAGAAATAAATTCAAATATTAGGGAAGAACCTAAATTTTGGCCACCGAAAATGACACAAAATACCATTATCAGTTTTTGACCAAAAGAGCAAATTTTATCAGAAACTGTTATTTAAATAATTGAAACAATCAGTTTATAAGATAAAAATTAGTGCTGTCAAAAGCTTATTCGTGATTAATCGCATCCAAAATAAAAGGTTTTGTTTACATAATATGTGTACTGTGTACAGTATTTTTGTAATGTATATATAAATACACACACATCCATAAATATTTAAGAAAAAATTGCTTATATATTAAATATATTTATATTTTATATAAATTATATGAATATAAATATATACATGTAAATACCTGTAAATATTTTCTAAATGTATACTGTATGTGTGTGTATTCATATATACATAATAAATATACACAGTACACACAGACATATATTATGTAAACAAAAACGTTTATTGTGGACGTGATTAATCATGATTAATCGTTTGACAACACTAATAAAAATGTGTTAATATAACCCAAAATTCTGTTTTTGTGTCTCCAGAATTATACAGTAATATTTTAAGAACATTGTCCAATACTTTAAATAATTATATTATTAAAATTAATTAGAAAAAATTAATTAGTTTAAAAAAAAAATATATATATATATATATATATATATATATATATATATATATATATATATATATATATATATATATATATATATATATAATATATATATATATATGAACATTTACAAATAATTATAATTTAAAATAATAATTTTCAGTTTCCAAGAATTTTTGAGTAGGGCCTACATTTTTATTTTTGGGTAAACTATACAGTACAGTAACTCAATATAATCTAAAGTAAGCTCTTACAAGTACATTCGCTTCTGACAACTGTACAACTGTATAATCTTTATAATCTTTATAATAACCTTTGGGACTTGCGCCAGCCTAGTCTACAACTCTATGACAGCCATCAGCGTCACAAAACAACCCCTTTTCTACAATTTATGCTTAAACAAACCAAAATAAGGTACTGGAAATGGGTTGAGCAGGTGGTCGGGGAGGAAGTTCACCCTGCCCCTGCCCATTTTGTAACCCAGCACCCTATTTTAAACAAAAGGTCTCACCCAGCAAAGATGCTACAGCTCTTGTTTGCAATGCCAAAGGCTGTCAGCCTGGAAGGCATCAGGCATGTTCTGACAAGCACATTGGTGCCCAGGAGAACAACGCTCTTCATATTAACAGTCCCGCACCTCCAGTATCCTCTCAGCCTCTGTTTCTAGGATATTGTGCAATTGCTTGGAATGCATGCAGCACCGCTAAGGGAATATAAGCCCTCCCCTTTCAGGAAGTGGAGAGGATGTTTCAGATACAAGTTTTATTTCTGATGGATCTTCTTGACTGAGGCAATCAAATAAAACGCTATACCCAAAAGGCTAAGTCAAATGCTGATTTTTGATGCCCCAAATACAGTTTGAATGCTTGCAAACCAGAGGCACGGTTTGCTGTCGTTCGGCTGTACCATACTGAATACATTACTTCTGGTCACATGTATTGTTATTATGATTATAATGACAGAGGCAGTAAGTTACAGGCGATTGGGAGGGTTGTGTTAGCGTAGGCTGAATCCATGCCGCCAGTCTCAGAGCTTGTAATGTATAGATCAATGTGGCCGTAGGGGAAAGAGGATCAATGGCTGTTGAGTTATTGCAGTATTTGGCTACTGATTTTAGAGAGCTGTGTTTTCCCAGGAAAGTCAATACCCTTAGGCTCTTCACACTCATCTCGCCCTCCTTCCTCTAACCCAACACCTGGGGAGTCTTAACCCCCTGAGAGACAGAGAGAGAGACAAGAGCTGGTGGACTGAAGGACTTAATGATGCATGCAGGCAGAAGGGAGAACTAACAGAATAAGAGTGAAGATCTCTCCGAAGGGAGTGCGGCAGAGAACAGAGTAAATGTGAGAAAGCAACAGAGCCGTAATAGTTATCAGGTACCAGCTGCAGCACTGAAAGTGAGAATGGACTTAACATTCTGCTAATCTAACAAGATGTCCTAACTAGCCCATGCTACATGTGAAATGCTTTCAGGGAATTTGGACGGAGCAAGTCTTTGACATTTCCCTGTAGTGCTAGGAATGGTAAAAGCCACAGCCAGCAGGTGCAGAGCAGACTTATGTGATATTTAGACTTTTAATTTACAATTCAATATCATAATTTCAATTGAATTTGAATAAAGGTAGCAAACAAGATGCAGAATTGAAATTGAAATAAACTGCAATAAATTATTAAATCACAAAACATAAAAATATATCATATACAAATATGCCTTTACATATGAAATTATAAAGCTGTACATTATTTAATTTTATAGTTAATATTTAATTTTATTTTAATATAATCAATATAAAAATCATAGTAATTTAATTAAATTTAAAAAAAAAAGTAAATTAAAATTGTATGGATTTTTTGAATGTCTATTAATTGGAAAGTAAATTCCTTTTCCTGTCATTCCAATTCAAATTCCATTATAACATTCTGTAGGGCATAATCAATTTAAATTTAAATGAAAAACCTCCATCAAAACAAAAACAAATAAATTTATTCACTCACACCGTTTCAATCCATGATCTTTATCAGGCCTTCATGTCATGGACTGAAACGTTTTGAGTGAATAAATGTATATTTTGATACATTTGCAAGTGCAGATAGTATGCAGGATTTATTCTTTTTTGTTTTGAAGTTGGACCTGTTTTTTGTTCATTTTTCCTATGCACCTATCGGTTACCTACAGCTGTGCAAGGGTAATTGTTGTTAAATAAAAATTCCATTCAACAAAATTTGAACTGAAAAATTTTATTGAATCCTGAATTTTACTCAACCGTGAAGCCCTAGATGCTTCAGTCTGAAGACTGTGAGATCACTTCCTGTGATGGCAGTGTTAACGGCAGTGATATCGGAGAAAACATGCTTTGAACACTGCTGCTCTGGCTTTCCACTCCAGCACAGATAAGACAGTCAACCTATAATCAGTGGAATGGGCACATTGACCGTCTTTGATGCATTTCTGGGGTCCATTACTGCTAATGAAAGGCAGATAGAAGGAATATGATAAAAATAATTTGTGTCTGCACAGAGATGCCAGTTTCCTTCGCCAATGTACGTATCCCCCTCCCATTCCCTACGGCCTGAACGCTTAATTTCTGATGACCTAAATGTATCTCTTTCAAAATATTCAAACTGGCTTGTGTTCATCTGGAAGTGTCTTACGATAAGGAGAGAGCTTTTTTTTCAAGCTGGAATGCAGTGTAAAGTTGAGCTCACTGGGGCTTATGGGAAGTCTCTAGTGGGAAAGACATCACTGAGGTTAGATGCACTCTCATTCCTCTTCAATTATACGCAGTCTGCCTATTCAGTATTTAAAAGGCCGCTTCATTTCACATTAATGAATATCACACATCTCTGGCACAGTAAATAAGTTGCTGGATGTACGTCAGTGAATCCACAAACTAAAATATGAATGCGTGAATCTAATTTGGAGCGTACGATGAAATTGATTTTGAGAAACAGAAAGAGTAGGCATACAATCTCCAAACTGTATTCATTTTATATTACATTTTAAATAATAAAGATAAAGTAAATATAAAATATAAACAAATTTGTATGAAAATATTCTCTTTGTCCTCTATCTTCTATGACCTTTAATTCCCTTTTGTCTCTGCATTCTGATTCAGAGATATTCTACAGGTCCTGTTTCATTCATCCTTACATTTTGCAACATGCTTCCTTCGCGCTGAGAATATTCTTTTGAACTTTAAGAAAAATTCAAGCTATTCACAATGCAGGATTTATAAAAGCAATGCGGCGTACAGCTGTCAGTCAAATCATCTTGTCGGTCCGAGCAAACATTAGCATTGCAAAGGAACGGTCGAAGGTAAGACAGGGCCGTCCTGTCCATTGTAAAGTTGTCTCTTTTTGCTGCTTACACGGTAAATGCATCTGAATGAGAGGTGCACTGAACAAAGAACGTGGAAAATACACTGAGATAAAGCTGATGTATAACAGAAAGCCTGAACACAGGCCTCTTTTTCTTTCTCTTTTATGACCGTCGCTGTGACATTTTCTTATCACACTAAACAGTCCTTGATCTGACCTTTCGCTTACATTGACTGGCATCTGGATTATTCTGATGGAATAATCGGTGTATGAAAAGCATCGATTTGACTAAATGATACTCGTCCTGCCCGTTGGACACAAGAGAACAGACATCAGCCAAAAGTAGTGTGGAGTCAGAAATGACCTGCTAACAGTATGCCATCTTGGGAAAGTGTCTTTATGGACTGCAAATAATATTTTAAGCTAAAAAGGCAGGGACTTGATAAAATGGACAAAGAAGACATGCAAAGATCGACCTCTGAGAAAGATGACAGAAATATATTCTGATGCTGGAGATGGAGGCAAGGGCTCCAGGCAGTTGCAAAGTGTTGTATACCTGTGTAGACGAAACGTCCCGGAGCTCCTTTGCAGAACTGCTTGGACTTGTAGGAGAGTGTGACCTCCACAACCCCAGGGATGTGTCTAGGGGGCGTCTGCACCCGGATAGCGTGAGGTGTGATGAGCTAGAAGCCATCAGAGTACACGTTCAGTGGTCAGTACTCAATACACAAGCACTGTCTCCAATGTAAACACATTTAATGCTGAAGCTAAAGAGTGATTCATTACTCAAAGGACACAGTTATAGATTTTAGCCATATACTGTAATAGGATCTGTTATGTTATGATGTCTTGTCTTTAAAAATGTCTCAATTTTATTTTTTATTTTTTGGTAACATTAAACTACAGAGCTTTCAAGTTATTTGAACTCATTAGATTTATCCAAAGCATAGAGATGGCACTGCATTCTTTTGAAGAAATATTTTTAAGATAATAAATATCTAAACAATAATTATTTTTAATGATTTTATTAGTCAAGTATTTTGTCTCTTTAAAATAAAATAAAATAAAATAAAATAAAATAAAATAAAATAAAATAAAATAAAATAAGTATGAAAGGTTTGGCTAAGTAATATATTTTAAGGATAATATAAAAAAAAAATCATTATTTTAATATTACTAATTTTATTGATATTGGTCAAATAAATTGTCTCTTTGAAATAAATGAATAATATAATAAAAATAAAATTAATAATGTATAATATAAAAAAATATAATTATAAAGTAATAATAATAATACAAAATATTCGTAAAAAACCTACTTCACTCCAAACTAGCATTGTGCCGAAGACCACTTGTAAACCGTCAAAGAAGTTGTCCCCAATGATGATGACGGTGGCCCCCCCAGTCGTCCATCCCTCACTTGGACTGATGGCCTTAATGCATGGAGTGGCTGCTTCGGAAAACAAGATCACAACACAAGCACTGAGTTAGAGCGAGTTAGTGTCAACGTTCACCCATTTTTTGAGAAATGTTATCATTAAACTAATTGGCATTTACCAGTGTTTTACTCTCCACATACCCCAAATGCAAATGAAAAAAAAAAAAACTGAAAAACAGGAAGTCTGATTACTGTAAAAGCTCATTTGACTTTTTTTTTTCTTTGGTGTCTGTGCACCACTCAACCCAATAAAACCATTAAGTTTTTTTTTTTTTTTTTTTTTGGTCTTTTATCGTAAATCCTTCTTTGAGCAGGCGGTATGGAGACAGACAGGCTGACTGAACGACTGGCCCAGTCTCCACTAGCTATGGACGGGAATTGATTGGTCGCAGCTCGGTGAGCTAACAAGCAAACTGAGGGGCTGTTGGTGCAACTTCAGACCACATTACTGCTTATAGTGCTGAACACCAGCAGCCACTTTCCTCCAATATCACCATGGGAATGCAAAGTTCCCAAACTTTTGACTCAAAATCACTTATGATTGCTTTTGAATGTTCTCTTTGTTGTACAAGTGAACATCTCTGGAAATTTTGATACCTGTGAATAGATGAAAGTAAACAAGCACTAGGCGTGATTTGCATTCACCTGACGGGGTGTAATGGAACAGCTGTTCTCTTTTACAATATCTGCATGGGTATTCTAGTGTGTTCAAGATGAAAGCCTGCCCATCTCCCACAATGAACTGCCATCAGTGACTTCCTCTTCATGTGTTGGTCTTTGGAGAATTACAGAAGAGTCTTACTAAAAGTAGAGCAGCGACTTTTCCTTTTCCTCGATTGGGACACAGGAGTGCCGGTGATTCCACAGTGACGCTTTTCACACAAAACAGTCACAGAGCTAATCACACAATTTCCCACATTCAGGGACTGTTCTGAGTTCATCTGGGAGGTGAATCTCTATGCACACTTTCAGCATTTCATATCAAAGCGACATTACCCAATGCAGCCCCTTTAGATAGTCAGATGTGAAGTTACCTGTACTCTGAGAACTAGGTGAGGAAGTAGAAAGTAGCACTAACAAGTCTGACTTTTTCTTCATTATAATAAATGCGGTTTGAATGTCAAACTTGTACTCGCATTCAAATGTCTCTTTTCTGATGTATTCAAAACAAGTAAAAATGCCAAGGCTGCAATTATTAAATCAAAAACACAGTAAAAATAGTGATATTTTAAAACATTATTACAACTCAATATAACCATTTTCTATGTTAACATATTTAAAAAAAATACAAAAATAAAAATCTGTTAGCAAAGCTAAATTTTTAAGCATCATTACTCCAGTCTTCAGTGTCACATGATCCTTCAGAAATTATTCTAATATGCTGATCTGGTGCTCAAAAAAACACTTCTTATGTTAAATAAAGCTGTGCTACTTAATTTATTTGGAGAAACCATTATACATTGTGGATTCTTTGAGAAGCAAAGTTTGAAAAGACAGGCATTTATTTGAAATAGAAATTACTATAATGTCTTTACTCTTACTTTTGATCATTTTAATGCATCCTTGATGAATAAAAGTATCAATTTCTTTCAAAAAAATCTTACTAACCCCAAACTTTTGAAGAGAAGTGTATATAAGTTACAGTAAAATTATTTAACATAAATGTGACCCTGGACCACAAAACCAGTCATAAGGGTCAATTTTTCAAAATTGAGATTTATAAATCAGCTGAAAGCTGAAAATGAATAAATAAGCTTTCCGTTGATGTATGGTTTGTTAGGATAGGACAATATTTGGCTGAAATACAACTATCTGAAAATCTGGAATATGAGGGAGCAAAAAAATCTAAATATTGAGAACATCACCTTTAAAGTTGTTCGAATGAAGTCCTTAGCAATGCATATTACTAATCAAAAATTAAGTTTTGATATATTAACGTTAGGAAATTTACAAACTATCTTCATGGAACATGATCTTTACTTAATATCCCAATGATTTTTGGAATAAAACAAAAAACGATAATTTTGACCCATACAATGTATTGTTGGCTATTGCTACAATATATCCATGCTACTTAAGACTGGTTTTGTGGTCCAGGGTCACAAATAACATCACAGGAAGCAAAATGTGCATATTTTAGTGAAATTCACGTCTTACCTTCAGAAGGGTCCAGGCGTCGTGCCCTCCGGCCATGTTTGGAGTTGTTGTGGACGAACATGTTATCTGACACGGCCAGGACATGGCCGTCCACATTCACTGTGGTGGACACAACCACCTTTGGAGACACCAAGCATTTTTACAACCTGTTTGTGTGCATGTAAATCCACATGTTTTGTCTGTTCATGTGCGTTCTCACCTGAAATCGCCTCATGTCTCTGGGATTCCCTGCATTTTTCAAACAGTTCTGATTACACTTGAGAAAGAATTTCAGGAAAAATCTGCAAAAGAAAGACAGAAACACTTTTAAGCAACTCGAACACAACGAAAACACCCAAGGACAACAGCATCCATATATAAACAGCCGCCAATGAGTGATTTAGCCCACTTTTGAAGACACTCAAAGTTGAAGGCAATTAGAGTTGAAGTTTGATTTTTCTTCCTTTATATCGAAGACCAACTCTAGCTTTGTTGATTTACTTGTATTTTTACCTCAGCCTGGTGCTATTGATCGGGAATGGATATCAGTGAAGATGAGCCGTAATAGCCTCCGCTTCTGGAGGTGGGCTACAGTACGAAATGGATTGCAGTTTTAATGCATTTCCCCTGGCTGGCAATCTCTATGCATTCATCTCCAGGACCATAAGCCCCACTATTTTGATGGAGTGCTTTCCTTTTAATTGCCACATTATCACAATAATAATCCGGGCAGTTAACAACCAGCAAGGTCGCAGACAGCCATGTCACATTAACCACAGGATAACCTCCACCGCTGCCGCCCCACGGAGCGCACGGAGAGAAGGATGCTGGGAGAAAAAGCGACGAGAGAAGCCCCGTCTACTATATAAATGGCTGGCATCTGCAGACGCCATTGATTCCTCCCTAATAAGACAGTAACAATATCTTTAAAAACACACGGTGCTAACTCAAGCGATTTTTTAGAACCTCACTTTACCACATGACATAATCACCATATATACTTTAACCCCGTCAGCGCTCTTACGGAGAGATAGATAGGAAAGAGAGAAATCCGGCAAGAAAGATAGAGAGAAAGGGAGAAAGCCTGCTCTCTTTAGCTGGTATCGACTGATACTTGATCTGGGTTGCTCTGTTGGCTGCTAATGCCCTTTATGGCCATGGAATACAATAATATGGGGAACCCATCCCTGAGCTCCATTCATATGATATTGGAGTCCTTGGAAGGAGAGATATGGATCAATAAGGATTGAATTAAAACACAGCAGGAGACAAGGGCTGTGGGGGGCGAGTGGAAAGACACGAGCAGGGCAGATTCTGAAAGAGTCCAGTGTAACCTTAATGGGGGCTCAAACCCGTCCCGCTTTGGCGGTTCTGGAACAAAGTGGCGAAACACAGAAGAGAGAGGCAGATTCTGAAAGAGGGGGGAGTGTAACACGTAAAGGAAGAGTCTATCTGGGTTAAAGTGACAGGGAATTGAGAATCTCATCCTGGAACAGCGGCAACACTTCAAAGCAGGTTGGCTCCCTTCGGATTAGGGCAGGACTAGCCTAGTGTTTGGAAGTGTGCGGGATGAGAGGGGAAGAGCTGCTTTTAGATGACAAGGCTTGGACTCAAAGATCTCAGACAGGAATGGGGGCGAGAAAGACACGAGCAGGGCAGATTATGAAAGAGCCTTAAAGGAATTTCTATGCTCACCCTATAGAGCTGTATCAACAGCAATTCTCATAACCACGTAAAATATTGCAACTCAAATAAAGAAATGCACAGAAATGTCATTGTATTGTACTTTGTAATTAACAAAAAAGTAAATATTACAATTACATACAAAAAATATGTTATATTTATGTTTATGTATATTTATAACTATATTTGAGAAATTCTATCATTTACAACTATACAGGTATAAGACATCATTATAGTGGCCACTGGACTATTGAAAATAAATAATTAAAAGGCATTATCCTTGCTAATTAGCACAGAATGACAGAATAAAAGCAAAAAAAAGAATCGTATATACAATAATCGTATCATATCATGGCCATTTGCAGAAATACAGAGCGTTTTCATTTCCAGCTGTGGATACATGTCATTCTGAAGTCCCCTCGAGGCCTTTGCAATGACTGATATTGTACCTGTGATACAAACACCCCAGTATGAAATGGACAGACGGCTATAGGAAAAGACAGAATGACAGAACAGGCGAAATTGAGGTGTGGACAGCGAAAGACAGAGAGAGAAGGGAAAGACTAACTCTCACGCTGAACCTCTCCCTCCCCATCTAAAACTTATTAAAACAACATAAATAATTAATGACCTTCTAGAGCCAGGGCTCGGTTATTAGTCTCAGCATTTCTTTTTCTCCATCCTTCTCTCTGTCTCTCTTTCTGTCTTTTGCTGTCTCTCTCTCTCTCTTTCTGCTCTTAAAAAAGTGGGTAAAGATAATGAGGGAGTTGGCGTCTCTGTTGTAAGCCATCACCTCATTACGCTGGCCTGCAATCAATTACAGGGGGATGTGTGGCCCTGTCAGTCCCTAATGTGCCTCCAACTCCGAGTCAGGAATTACTGCTGGTCTACAGCACCCTCTCCACTTCTCTCTCTCCATCCCTCTGTTTCTAACTCAAGGGACTGGCAAGGAAGGGGTTCTGGGGCTGAAAAGAGACCAGAAGGGCTGGCCGAGCAGGCATCAGGCTGTGAAGGCCAGGGTCTCTCACCTGTAGCTCTGAGAAAAGCCAATCATCTAGACTTGACCTTAGCTGTGTGACAACACCTGTCTATTTACAAGTCTTCAATACATGCAGAAAGGGAGTTTGGGTTGTTTTATGGGTGATGCTGGTGAACAAATGGTATGTTTGGTATATTTTAGTGGTAGATTATTAGTGCCACAGGAGAAAAATCTGATAAAATGAAGATTACCATTTAATATATATTTTCAAAAGGATATTAAAAGGATAGTTCATCCAAAAAATGAAATTTCCATCATTATTTTGAAGAATGTGTCAACTGTTTTAAGCTATAGCTAAAGTTTTAACTTTCACAATACAGTATGGACAAAAAACACTGAGACATTTTTTTCAAAATATCTTCTTTTGTGTTCCACAGAAGAATAAAAGTCAAACAAGTCTGAAATGACAAGGAGATGAGTAAATGTTTTGGAGGTGAAATATCCCCTTAAATAACTTTTTCTCCACACTGAAAAACATTTGGGATAGGTTTTACTTTGAAACAGTTTTCACCCAGAAACTCCTAGTAACTTTCACAAAGAATTACAACAAAACGGCAAGTAACACATAAAATTAAACATAAAATTTTTGAAGTAGAAGGAATGAAATTGTGCTTTCTTGTAAAACATACTCCAATAATCTTTTTTAATTATAACTAAAAAATTAAAAAACAAACTAATATAATTAAAAAAAAAATTACAGTGCAGACACACTTTCCAAGAGTAAGTGACTATACTGTAATTATAGTTCAGAATACATCTAGTTGAAACAGTCTTACATGCACACACAAAAATCCTCACATGATGTGTGAAAAAGAGCATCTCTGTCTGCTCACCCATCATCTCACACACACATACGCACATCCCTGGAGTCTCTCACTTATTACGTTAGGCAAGAAGAAGAAGAAGAAAAAAAATCAATATTTCAGCAGAGGTATTTTTAAAAGCTGCCATGGCTCCAATTCTCGGCCACCGTTTGCTGCGAGCACTCGTTGCTTTCTATGAAAAGATGCTCTTTCTTTGAGACGCTTAAGACAGGAGGCGATCGCTCTCGTAGTCTCTGCATTAGATTAGCATGCTGCTTTTCATCCCATTCACAATGTTCGGTTCTCTCAACACACTGACTGACATCCATTTAACTCACTTGATTTGGAAAAGGTGGAATCAAAGCACAACCATTTGACTGCGCTTGCTCTGTCTAGCCCTCTGAACAGCCTGGTTGTAGCTAACGGCGTGTGTAATTATTTTAAAGCCATGTAACAGAATTTCTGGCAATAATTTAGTGCAGTCCAAGAATTTATTTTGTATATTAGCAAAGAGAAAATTCCAGAAGCAAACTAGAGGTTATAATATAATTTTACCGACTTTGTCCTGAATTCAGAATCATTTTAGTTAATGAGGACAGGATTATATTAACAATAAAGGTGTACAAAAAAGGCAAGGTGTAGATATGTGCATAAGAGAGAGTGAGAGAGACTGGGGCCCTCCTTTGCTTTCCTACACGTCATCAATTATTCACTAGCCAAGATGGCAATTACAGGACCATGTACAATCAGACTAAATATTTAATAAGGCACTCAAACAGTCTCTAGAACGGATCTTTGTCTCTCTCTCCTCAGTCTCATCCTTTACACTGCATCTACTGTCCGCTCCCCTGGCCTCTTACCTTTGTTATGAGTACAAAAACAGCTTATACAGCTCACAGACTCATGCACGTATTAGAGATGAGCATCTCCTCTGTGTTTCATTTGAATGAATAGGAAATATATATATTGTATGCATCTGGGGAGTTTGTAAAACATGAAGGGAACTTTAGGGAATTTATGTGGATTTTTAAGAATAGGAAAATCATCTGCCTGCTAAAAGGCAGATTAAAGAGATAGTTCACCCAGAATAAAAAATTCTGTCACCATTTACTCATTCTTCTTCCATGTAACACAAAGAAGACATTCTGAAGAACTGTTTTTTTTATTTTATTTAATGAAGGTCAATGAGATCAGCACATTAACTTGAACCTCACTGGCTTTCATTATATGGACAAAACCCAACAAAAACTGAGACAAAAAACACAAATGATTTTGTGTTCCACAGAAGAAAGTCATACAGTTTTAGAAGGACACAAGTAAATAATGACAGAATTTTCATTCCTGTGTAAAATTCATATGTCCCCTTAAATAATATTTTAAATCTGTTTTAAAATTCAAATTACCATTTAAAAGTTTGTGGTAATAAAGAATTTTTAAAGAAATTAATTATTTTATTCAGCATGAAACAATTTGATAAAAAAGGTCAATAAATGTTGTTCTTTTGAACTTTGTATTCATTAAAGACTACAAAAAAAATTGTATCACTGTTTCCCTCAAAAATATCAAACACAGCTGTCTCATAACTATCTCATAACAAAGTGCTGAATTGCTAGAGACAAGGATGGGGAAATGAATCCATGACTTCACCATCTGCACTCTGGGAAAATGGGAAAGAAGGAGGTACAGACAGAGAGATAAGAAATGAGAAGATCCTGCAAAAACCCTGATGGTGGGATGTTTGTTTGGATCAGTGAACAGTGTCCTTGTGTCTGTTTGTACTTAACGGCAGAGACAGAAGATGAAGCAACTCAAATCACACTGACACAATCGCTCCTCCCTTGCGATCAGATTTCCTCAAGACCCTCCAAAGCATTATTTTGTCCTCTGTTGCCATGGCAAAGTACATATTTGTACCTCCAATCGAAATCAATCCATGACATAATGCAGTAAAGAGAGAGCGTGTAAAACACGTGAGCGCAGCTGACCTCACAACGGAGGAATGGATCAGAAATTACTGCAAGCTGCACTTCCTGAACAGAGCACAGTCACTTATTACGCCCATAAACGAAACCCCAGAAACCTGCCACACTTTCACACGGCCCATTATGTGAACAGAAACCACATTTCCTTGTGAAGTCTGAATCATTATACTCAGCGCAATAAATATATATTTTATGAAACAACATACTCCTTAATTGACTGTCAAATGTCAAAAGTGACTTTGTACAGACTGCAGGGAACCAGAAGTAGATCTTACAGATGATTTGGTCACCATCTGATGCCCCAGTCAGCCTTATGGGAAGGACTGGGTGAATGTGTCATGATAATATTTTGCTCTACATGGAGATCAAACCGTTAGACTTGACAGTAGATCAGCAGGGGAGACGACACAGTGTGTTGTGCTCTGAGAACAATGTGTCATTTGTGAGAGTCACACACGCACACGCACACAAACACAAACACACACACACACACATATATATATATATATAATTATAATGAAAACAGAATCTCCTTTACTGATCCAATTGACCATCTCCTCATCCTTCCCTGAGTCAAAAACTGAAGTGGAAAGCCTGCAAGCAGTATATCTACTTCCCAAATCCCGTTACAACACTGTCTTCCACCTCAACCATCACGGTTAACAGCCTGTCCAGTCGATCAAGCCGAAAAAGGAAGAGACGATGGAGGAAAAGAAAAGAAAACAAAGAAAATCCCTCCTTGATGTGTGTAGGCTGACAGCTCTATCCAAGCCCCCCAGTGTTGAAATCAAGCTGTCACTCTTCCACCATGGAAATAGAGGAATTGTGTGCTCAGATTTAAATACCGCCTATAATAGCTTCCCATCTATCAGGCCTGCTGGTCGGTTATTCTTAGACACATATATTAGCCCTTGGCCCAGATAGGAATGTCACCAGATTAAACATCCAATTTGTTAACCGGGCCAGGCCAGGGGTGCTGCTTCTTGACAGAACTTACAAACAAGCCCAAATGGCCCCATTTTTCAACCACAGGCCTGCTGGATTTTTCTGCTCAGACAGAGACAACCACTGTGGATGGAGAGGGGGAGGGAGAGAGGGAGGAAGCGTGGAAGGATTTTTTTGTGGGTGGAAAGACGAGGAGAAATGGTAGGTGTTTTCTGAGGCCACTTAATCTCAGGAAGAGCCATAAAGACTAAAAAAGAGTTTTTGTCATGCAGTATTAATTTCGGGAATATTCCCTCATTAAAGCACAGCAGAAACAGATATTCCGTGGAAGCCTACAGTAAGCCTTTCTCTCACTGCCAAAACACCAGCGTACAGCATGCTGAGTGGTTTCTTAGTGGGATTCTTTCCCATGCATCATTCCGACTGAGGAAAAATAAACAGCATAATGCAAAAAGATTGTTCTAAAGAATTAGCTCACCCAAAAGTCTGTCATTATTTACTCACCCACACATCTTTCCATTTATTTATTTATTTATTTATTTATTATTTTCAGTGGGCTGTTATTAACCACTGTGACTGAATCATTGAGCCAGTGAGTTGAACATGAGCACTGGATGAGTCTAATTCATGAATGAATCATTCAGAAAAGTTTTGTGAACTGGATCAAACAATTCACTGAAGGCAAGAATGATTTGTTAAGCAACTTCTTTAATGCAGGCACAAAACTTTTTTATCTTTAGAGATCGCTAGTAAATTTCACAAACTGTTACAAAGGAACAGCAAATAGCACATTAAATTAAGCATGAAATTTTGAAGCAGTAAAACATGCTCCAATAGTCTTTATTTACTACTACTTTTTTTACAGGCCAATTTTATGAAACTTTCATGGTGCGTTTTGGTCATTTTGGAGCTTCCACATGCACCTTTATTACGTTGAAAAGACTTGCATTTTTATATTCTTCAAAAACATAAAGAAATTCATACAAATCATATGTAAATAATGACAGAATTTTAATTTTGGACTGAACTATTCCTTTAAAGTCCATGGGATCTGGAATATCCCGCGCTGTCAGACAGCACTAATCCTCAGCCGTGGCCCAGTCAAAGCCTAGCGAGCGAACAGATATATTCACTGAAGATGAAGTTGTAGATTAGAGCACGTGAAGGCCTGTGGACAGATTGGGAGCATATTGGGGAACAGAGGGAGAAACAGTGAACCAGATGCCACCAGTTAAAACCCTCCGAATGGGAGAAAGAGTGAGAAATATGGGCGTCCGACACTGCTCGGCTGGTGGAAGCCGTCCGTGGGGAGATATCTTACTCAGGGGAGGGAGTGAATGAAGCTGTGAGGTCACTGCACGCTACAGCGACTGTCAGTGCTTTCACTGTTAGCTGTTAGATCAAATGCTCAGTGTTTACTGGAAAAAAAAATTAATGAAAGGCCATAAGTGATCAAATGCAGAGACTATTAAAGTAATTCTTTATATCATTGAGATTAAGGACAAGGACAAGGAATATAAAAAAATATAGATAAATAAGAACATGGAATCAATAGACAAAAATGCCAAATTTGAAAACAATCAAACAAAAAGAAGAATTGCTATTTTTAAAACACAGCAAATGTTTTATATTTCAGTCTCACTTTAAGGTCCAATTCCACTATTAACAAACAATTACAACTTTTGCTCAATAAACTCCTAATTTGCTGCTTATTAATAGTTGGTAAAGTGGTTGTTAAGTTTAGGTATTGGGTAGGATTAGGGATGTAGAATATGGTCATGTAGAATGCATTATGCAGTTTGTAATTGTATGCATGTTAAAAAATAAGTGTATATGTCAATGTAAATAGCCTTGAGGGCAGTACGCCAATATAAAATCTTAAAAAGGTTTATATGTCTATAATGCTTTTGCAGAAATCATCCATTCACATTTGGCCAGTCCAATTCATTCCCAATATCATTTTCTCAAAATTTTCATACAATGAGGTTAAATGATGATAATTCAGTCAAAATTAACCCCAAAAAGAAAATTCAGGATTCCAAATAATGAATAAATAAATTCCAAGAAGCCCCTACATCTCCTTATGTGATCCACAGAAGAACTACATTCACTCGGTTTCGGAACAACATGAAAAAGCCAATGATGACAGTATTCCCAACCCTTTTAAAACAATCACAAAACTCTTAACAGTTAGTGAGAATGTAGATATGCTGGATTGAAATCCAGTTCCACAGTCAGATGTTCCAGCGTTTGAAACGAAGCCAAACGCGAGGTAAATCAGAGGGATAAGTGAGTGCACCACAATACATATGAGAGTCCTTTAAGACCTGGAGAATAAAAGAGTCAGCCAGTGAAATAGCCTCTGCCTCTTTAAGTAGAAACTAATATAATTTCTCTCACGCCAGCAAACAGGAGTATTTTATTATTCCAAAATCGTTCTTCGGGGGAAAAGTGATTTATACCTCACTTTATCTGTCAGACAAATGTTTCTCTTTATGGCTATTACCATTCCGAACCGGCGGCAGGCAACACAAAACTAATATAGTGTGTGAAGTATTTAATTAAGTATCTGGGTAGGGATGGCTGAACGTCTTGCTTTATTGAACCAAAATTAAAAATAACTCCTCCATTTGAATAACGCCATGGGCTTGCCTCTCATCCGCCTCATTTTAATATCACTCATGCCACTTTAACCTTTTCAAGCACTGCGTCCGTCGTTTGTTTGTCAATCGGGAGAAATCCGCACAAACACATACGCACGCGCCAACTTGAGTCGTTCTCAAACAGCTTTACAAAACCATGTCAGAACCTCGTAAACAAGGAACACAAACACCTCCAGGT
Organism: Cyprinus carpio; assembly: GCF_018340385.1. Lineage (NCBI taxonomy): Eukaryota > Metazoa > Chordata > Actinopteri > Cypriniformes > Cyprinidae > Cyprinus > Cyprinus carpio. Next base: position 12,107,135 of record NC_056610.1, read on the forward strand.
TAGTCGGGCTGTTTTTTTCGACTGTGTTTTGCTTTGTTTTGAAGTGGGGCAGAAGAAAAGACAAAGTCAAAACGAAGAAAAGCCGACGTATCAGCCCTAGATACAGTATGTTGATTTGAAATGCACACATGATGCAATGCTTACATAGTAAATGTAATTTGCACGAGCTTTGAAGTGTTTAGAGAGCAGCAGCCATTTTGGGGAGCATCAGACACTGGGTTTAATTAAACACGACGGGAACACAAATAATGGAGGGAGAGAACTTATTCTGAACGCGAACATCACCGAAAACAAAATCGAATTACCACGAACGGGGCCGGGCTGCCAGAAAAGATGAAAGTTCGCTCTTCATTCAGGGTGAAAAGAATGCGAGTGAGAAAGAGATAAAGAGAGAAAAAAATCCAGATGCAGGTTTTAAAATCACAGAGCAGATATTATCCATCTGTTTGGCACACCTCATTCTCTGCTGCATTGAGGAGACGGTCATGGACAAGGTGAACCCAGCATCACCATCTGGCTGTGTGATGGCCTGGACAGAACTGAGGACAGTTACACACTCCAGAGAAACACACACACACACACACACAGTCGCCAACATCTTCTCAGAATCTCTTCAGTTGTACGCAAGTCTCCTCTTTTCTTTCTGATGGGGCTTTGTTTGGAGGAACCCATCGTACCAGGGTACGGTTTGCCAATCAGAAATAGGTCGTTGGTTCCAGTCATCGGAGAGGGTTCGAAAGCATGTGTGTGAGAGGAAAGTTGGGTTTCTTGTTCGCTCAGGCGGACTATGAGTGTACACAGCTGCGGTGAGTTTGACTTAATGAGAATCTGTTCAACAGTGCCGCTCTGAATCCAGGCCTGCAGGTGAAGACTTTATGTTTTGATTTACATTCCGTGGAAATTTGATGAATGCCACTCTTTTTTCGCCGTGTTCTCAAATCAGCATCTCGTCTGGTGAAGCTCAAAGTTGCCAGAAAAGCCCTGAGTGATGTGTGAGCTCAGATGTGAAAGTAACAGTATGACAATGATAGAAAGCTGCCAATGCTGGGAAAGAGAGAGGTCAAGCGTTTATCCACGGCTGCCTCCAGATTCCAAACTTACACCTGATGAACACAAACGCTCTTGTTTGTTAAACAGCAGAATGGATTTACTCTATGTACTCAGCCGGGCGGTTACGCTCAGATAGCGTATTGATTTATCGGAGGCCGGTCACTTGGGATGGAAGATTTAAACTGTAGCGCACTGTGGGGTTTGGGGTTATGTGATTTGTACGCCATTAAATCCAGCGTGACTGAAGTAGACTGTTTGGTCAGCGCTGGCGTACGGGTGCTGTGTGCTTATTAGTGGTTAAAGAAGAAAACATGCTGTCAGAGGGTGACGCCACTGTGTGTACAGTAAGAAATAACAGAAAATCTCCCCCTTTTAGAGAAATTTGTTTCAGTCTAAATTAGATGTTTATTTTAGGATGTCACGCTTTCACTGTGTTAATAATTCATTGTGCATATTTTTTAAAAATTCAATGAAATTATGCATTGTTATTTAATATAATGTAATTCTTTTAAACTCGCTTAACCATCGTATTCTTATCAGAAGCAAAATATAATTCTTTAAAACAATATTTTAATTTAATAAACATTATAATTATATTATTATTAAATATTTAATAATTATATATAATATGTTATTGATTAATCTACAATCCCAAGTGGTCTTCAAAAAATCAATGCAATCTGTACATAATTTCTTGCCCAAACAAATAAATAAATACAAAAATCTAAATCTATATGATATAGAATAAATAAATAAATAAATAAATAAATAAATGTTATAAGTAAAAAAAAAAAAACTAAATCTATATGATATATATATAAAAGAAAGAATGAATGAATGAATGAATAATAGAAAATATATGTTATTTTATAATGAAATATAGTGAGAATGCATAGGATTTAAGCATTGCCCTCAGATGTGTCAGGAGTACATACTTTCATCACTGCAGCACAAACAAAACTTTTTCTTTTTTCTGGTGTGATAAAAGCAGCCAGAGTAATTTAGAGAGGGAATAGAAAATAAAAAAAGATCTCAGAGAATGAATTTGATCAGACCGCTTTTGCCACGAGTCAACATATTGATCCTGGTGCGACCCAGGATTCAGGTTGTAGCGTATTTCATTTGTGCAGATGTGTTGATAAGTTCTGGAAGATCTGATAAGTGATGTTAGCAGTGTCCTGTGAGGTTTACACTCTCCTATATAGTCTATTAGACTTTCGTCCCATCATGAATGATGTATTGCGTTATTAAGAGGGCAACGGCTGGGATCTCCTTTTCAGGACTGTTCCACACAAGTTAGCATATCACAAAAGAGGAGGACAAGGAGGACAAACAGAGAGAACAGCTCCTGTCACGTCCCATCAGAACGTGTGAGATTAAAAAAAGCTGCCACTCAATTAATAAATCACCTCCTCCCTTACAGCTGTGGGAGCAGCTGGTCTCTAATAACACAGAGTGAGGGGCTGAGGAAAATGACAAGGAGGCCCGAGGCCCTATGGTGTGACAGCACCTCCTCAGCAGTCTGAGAGGAGCTAACGGAGCCCACATGCCTGTGGAGAACTTCATCACCCAGAGGAAAAATTGTACTGCTCAGACGTTGCTCTTACAAAGCTCAAGAGACATATTGTAGATCTCATTAATGTTTCATTAAAACTTTGTATCTCCAAAAATAAAATAATAATTAAAAGAGACAAAAAATAACACAGTGGTCGACATACAGTAAGGTAAAAAAAAGGCAATTAAATAACTATTTAAATAAAAGCTATTTATATTAAACTAAATTACAAAATAATTATAGAAAGTTAAAATGAAATTGTGTGTGTATGTATCAATTAAATGAAAAATATAAAAAATATAAATAAAAGTAAATAAATCAATAAAAAAAATTAGAATTTAAAATGTAATTTTTTTCGTTAAATATAAAGAATAATAATACTTAAAATATATACAATTGTGTCTCAAATCAAGACAATATTTAAAACCGTGAAAGATAAATGTATTCATTATATTAATTTGTAATGTAAAATTAAATGAATTTAAATAATAATAAAAAAATAATAGTTAAAAAATTCAATTTTGAATTGCATAGCTAATTTGATTAAAAAAGCTCTCACCCTAGAATTTTTTTTTTTTTCACAGGAGAACAATCTGAGAAGCAAGTTTCTCTCCTCACCGTTGCCAATGAGAAACTATTGAAATATTAAGTTCTCATTTGTGATTTTCCTTTCCTAAAAGAACAGCTGAGGAGGAAACGTGCCCTGCATTTCAATATTCAAATAATCAATGAAAATCTAAGGAGGGAAAAGTTCTGCGTAAGTGGAACTGAACTGCTATAAAAACAGCCAATATTTCAGTGTGGCAGCGTGCCGTGGGACAGAGAGGGATGGGGAGTGAAAAAGAACAGGAAGAAGGGGCCCAAAGAGAGCGGTGCAGGTGCGAAGCTTGGACTCGTCCCAGCCCCACACACTCCATTCGTGCATACGCACTCAATCACGCAGGTCACAAACCAACACTCCCTCCACTGCACTGATCTCGCCAAATACCTCTCATGACGAAGGAATTATCTCAGCATCAGCTGCTGGGCGTTCTCATTCGCATTCTCTCACTCTCTCATTCTCAAGATCTTCAGCCAGTCCGGTGTCATCTTAGCAACTGAGTTTGTGTATGTATGATATGGATACTGTATACAGCACAAAACAAACAGTGCCGTAACAAATAGCAACAGGAGGCTGAGTCGAGATCAAAACGGTCAGCATAAACAAACATGCGCACACTCGCACGCACAACACCAGAATTCCCTGGGAACGGGCTTATCACCCGATCTGATTGGCTGAATTTTGGATACTGGATGAATGTGATGGTTGAAAAGCAGTAGAGTGCATGAGAAATTATACATCTTGGAATTCTGGAGCCTTTCAGAGAGTAAATGTCATTTTACTGCCATGGCATAATAAAAGCGTTTTGTTTGTTTTTAAGATTTCTTGGTCTTCCGAATGGAATAAGTGACTCATCAGGGACTGCCGGCTATGGAAGCTTCCGACACGGAATTAAAAAAAAAAGAAAAAACAAATTGCGACTCATCTTACAATTCTGACTTTTTTTCGTTAATCTGAACAGAAAACTTTTAAATTCGCAGTTTCAAGTCAAAAAATTGAGAATTGTGAGATAAAATGTCACAATTAACAAGCTTGTTTTTGCCAGGAAATAAAAAATGAAAAAGGATTTTGACTTTTTATCTCACAATTTTGACTTTTATCTCTCGCAAATCAAATTTGTGTGATATAAACAGATTTGTGAGATATACATAAACTCACAATTGCAAAAAAAAAAAAAAAAAAACAGCGTTGTGCATTGCATTTACCTTTTTATTTTCTGGCTGAAACAAGCTTGTTAATTGCAAACTTACAATAAAACTTACAAAAAAAAAATATATATATATATATATATCAAAAGTTTTTTTTTTTAATTCTATTTTTTCATATTCCGAATAATGGCGGAAAAAATCTTCCCTTGCTGGAAAAATTTAACCGAAAGATAAATAAAACTCTTTATTCAGCAGCAAAAATAGCCGATGAAATTTTAGGAATGTTGTGGAATGCTTTTAAAAGTTGCAATCTGTGCTTACTGTGAATAAAAACTATGTAAAAAGCCAAAGTTTTAGCTGCACACCTAGTTCTGTTGTAAACACATCAAAGGCCTTTTTCAGAGCAGAGCTGCTGTTGTTCAAGTCACCTGTTTCTCCTTATCGCAGCATTTAATGATGTCACCATGTTCTCGCAAAGAAAGGAAACATGGGAAGTGAGCAGAAAGAGAGAGAGGGAAGTGCACGCACACACTTACACAGCCCTGATTTGTAGGGGAAGCCACAGCGCAATTGAAGCAATTTGTTCTTTGCCATCTACGACACATGGCCAGACGAAACGCAGCCCTACTAATTGCTCTGCCTGTAACCCCCACCCTTTTCCAAAGCCACACACACACACACACACACACACACACACAAACAAACACACATGCAAATGCACGCGCATTCGAGCCAGGCAGCCAGGTCAGAAAGGTCGCGAGGGAACTGGACCGATTCTGGATTTCTCTCTCCTCCGCTTCAGGCCGGTTTCAGTCTCCATTCAGTCGGCCTGCTAAATGCCTCATCAACATGTTTAATCAAATTAGTAAGCAGCCAAAAATTGACGCTTTTCATTAATTATACAGGATAATTCTAATTGCAAATTCAAATGTATTCGCTCTGAACAGAAGGTGTTCAGTAATATTTCAGGGAATTTGCATATTAAATGGGGGTCGTTCTGTATTATGTATGATAATATATGCGCATTGTCTTTATTTTTAACTCGCGGGCCATATGCGCCGCTGCTTCCCAGAGCAGGTGAAAAAAGTCCAGAGTGTTTAATTTTGCTGAACAAACGCATCGAGGCGGCTTGTCAAGGGCTGTATGGTCGGTGTCAATCTTTGTTTTGTTTTTTCTGTTTTCCCGACCCTTCTTTTGATTACAGCCGGCAGCGCAGCCACCGGTAAACAAACTCCGATGTGCGCCCGTACAGGAAACAGGAAGTCCCATGCGTCCGACTCTTCTAGTGTCATTCGGCTTTTGTTGTCGTTGGGTCCGATTGATCTCGTCTAGGCTGTATCTAGAGCCACCCCATCAGCAGTTCTGCCCTGCCAGGGGTGGACATCTCCTGCCATGTGGCCATCGTGGCAGTCTGCATTAGCCCAGACAATGAGCAGCGTCCGCAAAATCTGAGCCAGACACAAACCATGCGCTCAGAGAATATTGCATTACCCACTATAACGGCTTAGAGTTCTTCATGATCATCATCATGTCTAGCCGTAATGAGCTACACTCCAAAACAACATTCTCACAGTGAGAGTAACCGGCGTTACGTTCTCAAATAAATAACACTGCTTTTCTATTTATTTACCTTGTTTACTAAAAATACAATTGGAAACCTCATGCTGGGTCATATTTAACACTGCAACTCTATGTTATTTGGTATATAACCATACATACAACAGTGTCCAAAAGTTTTGGGGAATTGGTATATAATTCTCTCATCTTTAGCAATGTTGTATTTATTTGATACATGAAAAATACAGCAAAAACAATAATATTTTAAAATATTATGACAATTTAAGGTAACTGTTTTCTATTTTAATACATTACTGCAATTATACTGATTTGGTGCACAAGAAACATTTCCTATTATTGTCAATGATAAAATATAAAAAAATAAAAATATAAAAAACAATATTTTTGTGGAAACCTTGATACATTTTTATTTTATTTTTCACAAATTTTTACAAACATTTTTGTAACAGCATTTATTTATTTATTCATTCATTCATTCATTCATTCATTCATTCATTCATTCACTCACTGTAAAGGTCTTTACTGTCAGTTTTGGTCAATTTAATGCACACCTGTGGAATAAAAGTATGATTTTTTTTATTTTTTAATCATACTGACCCTAATTTTTTTTCTCAGTAAAAATCTATATAGAAAGGCATATAAAGATGTAAAATACAATATAATATAATATAATACATTTACATAGAAAATATACTAACTTTACTTGAGACGCAACAAAGAAAAAAATACCAATACATATTTATATTTACTTTAACATGAACATACGTGTTTTGGATTACTTATTTTTTTTTCACTTGCTTTTTCACTTGAAAAATCGGCCACAGTAAAAAAAAAAAAAAAAAAAAAAAAAGTGGTAATAAAAATGCATACTCTAGTCTTAAAATCTAATGTTGCTTCTCAAGTACATTTTTCTTGGTTATATGGACAATACACTAACTCCAGCGTGGTTAACAGCCTATATTATACTCTTCCAATTAAAAAAAAATATATCACTTTCAATGTAAAAAAAAAAATAGGCCATGATGAGGAAGAAGTACTACAAAAGTTACTGGTATTTTAATTACAGTTATAATAGGTAATTTAGTTATAATGGGTAATGCAACATTTACATTTTTTATTTAAAAAGACAGCACCCCCCTCCACTGCTAAGCGCAGTGTGTAACTGATTCAGGTGGGGGATCCAGGTACAGAGAGGAGTGAAAACCAATGCTCCAGTTGAACTGGAATACAAAGACTCCAGGAGCCCAAGCTGCATCTCAACTGTCATTAAATTTGCAAGCTGTTTTATTGGAATCAGTTTAAAACAAGATAGACGTGTAAATGGGTATCAGCTTCTGTGTTACCGTCTGGCCCGGTCCCAAGTCAGTTTTCTGACGAAAAAAGGAGTGATTCTTCAAAAGGAGATGAAAGGAGCGTTTTTCGCCGTGGAGAGAGCAGAACAATGATGTGGTTCGGGAAATTGAACTTCGTTTATTTAAAATTACTCTATGCTGTTTGAACTTGACGCAACATTACCCAGTTGCACGTACAGGGAGAGTTGGCCGAATTGCATTAGTGAGAATCACAAACTGCATCCCTGTAGTTTCAGGTACAAAACTCATTTTCCTTTCTTAAGAACACACACCAACACTCACAGACAGATGAGATATAGACTCGGACCCCATTCGAAGTGTCAGTCTGAAGTCTCTTGTATAACGCTTATTGATTTTTCTGAAGTGTTATCTTCATCAAGCTGTTTTTTTTACCTTTTAAAACAGTTTGGCAGAAACTGACATGTTCTTTAGAGCTGTTGCGGAGGTGTTAATGCACCTTGGACTGGCAGAGGAGGGGCTGGTAAGACCCTTTAAAGGTAAAGATTAATTACAGGCTGAGGTGAGGTGACGAACAGCGCGCGTGTGTGTGTGTCTACGTGAGGGATGATGACAGCGCTCTTAATGAGCTGAGATCACAGTTCCCAGCGTTCCATCTCCGTTATACAGGACGGCCTTTATTAAGTGCCGTACACTACGCTGTCACAGGCTTTAAACATGTTCACACCAGCACATATTCACCTGTCCAACACCGTGCACATGCTACTTTAAGAATCAATTCAGATACACCCTCATTCTGAAGAACAGATTGCATACATAAATTAAACATGCAAACAAAAGAAGACATCAAGAAATAAATACAAGACTTGAAGTATGAAAGGTTAGAACAATAATGGAAGACTTCCAAGGGTGAGTTGTGTTTGAGAAAGTACTTTAAAATTGTAGCTACATAAGCTTAAAGCTTATGATCATTTTAAATAGTTAACAGATAAAGTCCAACTTAGCTCCAGTGTCACGTGATCCTGATGAACATTTCTTATTATTATAAATGTTGAAGACAATTTTTTTGGAAATAATTATCATTTTTCAAGACTACTTGATGAATAGAAATAGAAATATATATATATATATTTTTAAAACAATGTAAAAGTCTTTACTGCCAATTTTGATCAATTTCATGATTTCAAACCGAAAGTATTCAGTTCTCTCTCAAAAAAATAATAAAATAAAATAACATCTAGTGTATGTTACAAGCTTGCAAACTAAAATAGATGACTACACTGAAGCTATTAAAGGAAAAATACAACTTTTTGCTACATGCAAGACAAAAAAAATTAATTTTGCAGCACAAAACTTAAAATTGCATGCACAAGAACCAACAGAATCAATTTTGTGATCCATTCGATTTACCTGAATCGTCGATCAGCTAAACAATATTACATAAAAACAGCGATGTAGTATTTTGCTACATGGCTGCTTGTTGGATAAAGTAATTTATTGCTGGAAAAAATACTGGTGTTGTCATGCTACTTGGAAATAAAGCTAACTTTGGATAAAAGAGTCTGCTAAATGACTAAATGTAAATGTAAACTTTAACTTAGTAAAGAGTTGGCAACACAAGTCTGAGTCTGGCATAATTTCCTATCTTTAATTAAAATAAAAGGTATATATGTTGAACCTATATGAAAGAATACATAAATCCTCTATATTGCATTTGAAATCACAGGAATTATTTCTATCTCTCCTCTATTAAAGCCAGCAGTCCCTCAGGGCGCCACCTTCATGGCCGCCAGCAGCGTACTCAAGCCCAGCCATGGGTAAGTGTGAGCTGGCAGGCCCGAGAGAAGCTTTGGCTCCGCTAGTCTGTGAATACTGGAGTCCACTACCACAGCATGCCCCGGACGGGGGGTCCGTCCAAGGACACATTGCTCCTGGAGAAGGACCCTGGACAGATGGGCGGCTGGATCTCAGAAGTGTACATTAACCACTGATGTCAAGCCAGAATTGCTCACTGTTTGCCAACGGTAACATTATGCTCACTTTCTAGTCAGTTATGATTGAGGACACTTGACATATATTGCTCGTTTCTAAAAAGCCCTCGCATGTAGTTCATTCGACATTCAAAACAAGTAAATATTAATTCAAATGCGCACGCAGCACATAACAGCTTCGCTTCATTGCCGTTAAGCTACCGATGTTTACCCGACAACCATTTGTTTGGCATTTTTCTGTACGTGTAGCCTGACCGGGTGATTTAGAGGCAGCTCTCAGCCTGCTTAATGACAGTTATTTCCTCCCATAAGAGCAGCTCTGAATTAGTGCTCAAATATGATCCCTTATTACAGTCAATAAAACATGCCATTCTAATTATGAGCAAGTGAAGCAGCTCAGGATGAAAAAAAAATAGATGTCTCTATCAGAACGTTTGCTGCTAATGCTCGAGAATGGAAAATATCAGTATAGTACAAGCCTGTAGATTTAATCAAACCCCCTTTTGATGGTTATTTCAAATAATGACATTACACTTTACAGCTTATTTTCATGTTTTTCAAACAGCTGTGTGTATGGATTTGAATAATAATCATATATCACCGTATGCAACACATAATATTCTGTGCTGGTCTGATATCTAATGATGCCCAGATGGATGTTGGTGTGTGTTTGTGCTATGGATGCACCTGAGCACTCAGTGCCAGTAAAACTCCTTTTCCTCCCTTGTGGCATTGCAACTTCACCACTGAAGGAAAACACAGAATGCTGCCAAGGCTCTTGTGCGCTGCCCAGTCGCTGCGCTGCTCTGCCAAAAGCATTTTCTCACTCGCTCCCTGCCATTTCCATTTCTGCCAACTTCCAATGACAATGTTATGCTTGTTTGCACCATAAATACACTTAATAGGTATTATGACAACATTCATAAACAGACTGATCAGAATCTGATCTCCTCCACTGAATAATAAGGTTTTACATTTAATAGGCTGAATTTCTGTATCATTTGAGACTGAAACACTTTAGGGATCTTATCCTAATGAAACACTATTATTTTGGCTGAAAAGTTGGGTCAGAATTCAAGCTTGATTTCATCAGCTTCCCTCTTCCCCGACAGGTCTCTTTTCACATTCACATTTAACTTTTGGGTCCGATCTGTAAATTTGCATCATCAGTACCACTGACAGTCACTGCTTTATATATTTATTATTATTATTATCCACACACTGCATTAATTAATGTTTTGGCAATTTAGAGTTGTAACCCCATTTTAAACAAAAAGAAAATAACAATAATTATTAATCATAATAATTAATATACGTATAATAACAATAACAATAATTAACATTTTATAATAACAATAAAAAATAAAGATATTATTATTGTTTTACTTCCACACTCATAAAGGCACATTATTATTATTATTATTATGAGTAATAATAATAATAATAATAATAATAATAATAATAGGAGTGATTATTATTATTTTTTAAACACACAGACTACAATAATATTTATTAATCATCATAATTAATATAAGTATAATAATAAATTAACAATTATTATTATTATAAATATTTATAAATATTTTACTTCCACACACATAAAAGCACAATACTACTACATTACTACTACTACTACTAGTAATAATAATAACAATAACGACAAAAAATAATAATAAATATATTATTATATTATTATTATTATTATTATTATTATTATTATTATTATTAAATAAATATACATTTCCATGTTATGCTTATATATATATATATATATACAAGTGTTCATATATATATATATATATATATATATATATATATACATATATATATATATATATATATATATATATATATAATATGTATAAAGAACCTCAAACTTCCTTTTCAAGTGCAACTTTCACAACATCGAAATGATTTGGGTCTGCACCAAAACTCTAGTATGAAGCACTCTTACAGTTCTCAGTCAAAGTAAACAGAATTTCTTTGAAATGAAAAAAAAAAAGATAATCTCAAAAGCAGATCTCCGAGCTGTAAACTGATCATGATTTTCTTTCGTTCTGAATAATGATTTGTTTTTCCCCCAGGATCTGTACACCTATTCCACACTCCTATTTCTCACACATTCGGATTATTTATGTTGGAGTTCACTTCAAGCAAAATGGTCTTTAAAGCTTTAGACAGCGCGCCGCAGATGCTGCCCTCCTCATATTTCTGCCGTTCTCTCCTAATGTCTGTTTCATGTTGAAAAGTCTAAAAAAAAAAACACCACACTTTGCCAGCGTCTTGGTATCCGTTACTGATGACCACTCTCTGGGAATATTCTGTACGTCCAATTCACAAACTTATTATTGTACTTACGATTGAAATTTGTTCACACAACTGCTTTTAATTAAAGTTCTCGATTCGTCATGATTGCGAAACGCATGGGATTTTAGACGTTTTGTTTGGAGGAGGAAGTTATATTGGGTTTCTCAGGGCTGCTTCTTAAGAGGCGAGTGTATGTCAGGCATGAGAGGGTTAAAGTGCACAGTGAAGGGGTCAGAGGTTAGCTGAGTGTACCGGGATGAAAATCACTGCTGAATCAGACAGCAGCCTTGGCTCTGACTGTGTGAACGTCAGGGTGTCCATGAAACTCCACTAAAACTGTCCAGTCCTTCCCTTGGGAATGAACAGCAACTTCCTTCTTCTATTTCTCTGTTTGCATTTCCTCTGGGAATGGGAGTGTCTCTCGTCAGTAACAGTTACACATATAAACTTTTCCAACTACATAAAACAAGGATGTTACTAGTTCTGAGAATTTCATGTAGTTCTGAGAAAAACAGTTTCTAATAAAGCATGAAGACTTACAGAAACATAAATATTATATTTCCGAAATCTGATTTTTTTCTTAGAAAGTTTGTTCTGTTTGTACATTATCAAGAATAATTTATTGACTACAATTATATGCCAATCAAATAGATTAAATGACTAAATATTATATTATATTATATTATATTATATTATATTATATTATATTATATTATATTATATTATATTATATTATATTATATTATATTATATTAGTATAATCACGATTAATCATTTGACAGCACTAATTATATTATATTATATTAAATGACATTTGTGACAGAAGACAAATACTGTTTAAAAAAAAAAGAAATACAATTAGCACTATATGTATCCCTTTTCTACACTGTACTGCAGCTTTATGACTTCCACCAAAGATGAAGGTGAAAAACATACATTAATGCACAACTTTCAGTGTTTAAATCAAAAACACAACCTACACTTTAGCACAGACCCCGAGACACAAACACAGAGCCTGAAACATCTGGACATGCAATCTTATGCAAAGATGAGCAAAACACACCCACGATTTGTACTAACAATCTACAATGGCAACATGGAAAGCATTAGGGCGGTTAACACTATCAAACTGAAATGAATTTTGAAAGCAACTCTTCTTTTTTTCAATCAAAAAGGATATGGCTCACGAGTAACAAAGATTGTGGGCGGATGAACCCCTGACGCAAAACTTTTAGCTCTGGAGCCAAGAGTCACAAAGGCTATCACTTCCATTTCTTTTGGAAAAACAAAACGTAGAGAGACATCAGAGAAATGTGAATAACTGTGGACTTGACGGTTGATTTGAATTTCAGAGAACCCAGAGGTCTGATGAAGAAGGTCTTCAGTAATAACGGGCTGAGAAAGTGTCTGTTTGTCAGAGAAATTGAGCATTAATTAATGACCAGCTGCCAAACTGCAAAATCGCTAATAATACTTAAGCTTGTGCCTTGGGCCTGTCAGCCGCACACAAATCAATAGATCGACAGTTTCCAGTGTACAGCATAAGTCAACGTCCATTTAAACACACACACACATGCAGCCCGGCATTAGAAAGAGTTCTGGCTGAACTGGGCTGGACGTCTCCGACTGCTGCCAGTCTCGTTCTCTCCCTCAGAGTCTGTTTTCCCAGTGCGCAGCCCGAGCTAGATTAGCTAATTAAGGGGGACTGAGGCAGATCTGTAGCTGGTGTGGCAGTGTGTTTTGACAGGTGGGCTTAGCGAACAGTGATTAGGGGGGAGGCCACGGCGAAGCAGTTAAGCCCTCCGTAAGCCCCTCGCCGACACGAGGAGCAATGCAATGCATGCAGACCCCTGAAAACCCACTGCTGGTTTTGAGAAAGAGGAGGGGGTGGGGGATTCGTGATTGACACCTTGAAAAGCTGAGATTTCACCCCCGTCCAAAACCTGTCCCATCTGAATATTGTCATGAGAGGTGTTAGAAAAACACCTGACTTTTGATAAACAGCCTTCTTGGACTTTTAAAAGAATATTCAGGCCTCAGTACAAGTTAAGCTCAATCAACAGTTTTTCTGGCATTATATTTATTACAATAAAACATCATTTTAACTAAGAAAATGCAAAAACTTATAATGAAGGTGAATGGGGCAAGACTTTGGACAATCTAAAAACTGAAATGTGAAGCATATGCAATCTTCTAAAAGCACTTACATTAATTGGTATGTATTGAGTTATTTAAGCTATAAAGCTGTAATAAAAAGAAAAATAATCATGTTTGTGTCAACAAAGTTGTAAAACTGAACCTTACTCCAGAGAAAAGGTTAACAGGCATTTTTCCCCCCACACTAAAAGCATATTAACACACATACTGTTTGGCTACCGTATACTATGTACTAAAATTTTTAAACAATGAATATGTGCGTGTGTGTGTGTGTGTGTGTGTGTGTATATATATATATATATATATATATATATATATATATTTATCATTCACATATTGGCTGTGGCATTTATAGTTTTTATATATATTTTTTTTCTTTTTAATTTTTGCCAAAGTTTTAATAATTATGTTGTGTTTTGTTCTTTTTAGTAGTTTTTATTTTTTACATATGTGTATATAAATTTTACTCAGTTTTAGTTTTAGTTATTTTAGTACATCAAGAAATGTTGCCTTGGCCATTATAAATGTTAATTGAAATAAAATCAAATATAAAAATAACTTATTTTATTTTATTTCAGGTATATTTATTTTTTATTTTATTTCAATTTTTTATATGGTTTAGGATTGAACAATGACCCCATTTACTTCCATTGTTAGTGCCTCACGATAATCCAGATTTTCGCTCTTTTTTTTAAGAAAAGGAGGGACAAGCAGAAATGATTTTTGTGGTAATCAACATTATGCCATAATAACAACTGTCAACTGAGCTTGTACTGAATCTTAACTATTTCTTTAAGGCTCTTTAATGTGACTCAATGTACCACTGAATGCTACTGAATGAAAAAAGCTACTGACATAAAAGCATAAAAACCAAACAGCAAACCCAGGATGAGAAAGTATTAAATAAAAAAAAGGATAAATTAAATTAGTTCAAATAAATCATGGTCTGTTGATTTGTTCTCAAGCAAAGTTTGACCAGGCATTTCAAAGACAAATATGAGTAGAATTTTTATGGAACTGTATATGAGTTGCATATGAATCGCAGAAGGTAAAGCTGTAGCTGACGCTTCACTCCATAGTTTAATGCATGAGTTCAATGCATTGAACAATGCTGACGTGGGCCATAGAAAGAGTCTTTACACTGAAAAAAGCAGCAGACAGCACTTGCACAAATAGTAACTGTTGGCAGGCGGGCAGATATGACCAGTTCAACAGTTTTAATAAACTCTCTCCCCCTTACGCCAGAAGCTCTTTGTTTTCTCTCGGGTTCACAAATGTTTCTTTGTTTTTGCGTGTATGTGTGTGTGCGTGCGTGTGCTCACGAGAGTGGGAATACTGCGTGTGTGTGTATGTTTGTGCATTCAGCTATTTGTGAGCAATTCCTCATAGAGCTTTCTCAGCAGGTAAAGATGTGCTCGTGTGGGTGATGGGAGTAGGATTAGTATTATCTAAAACTCTCCAGCCGCCCTGAGTATCATCCACCGTGCTTAAGTTAAGGTGCAAGACCGGGTGATTTGCATAAGTAATTAGCTAATGTGCTGTTCAATTTCACTCCCATCTGCCTGCCTGAGCAGGCCCTCATTTCTCAAATTGACAGGCTGGTCTCTATCACTACCCACACTGCAACAAGGCGCACACCAAATTAATTTGTCAACCTTCTCCAGTAATGGGATGTTCACCTTGAAAACTCAATTTTCCTGAGTCCGACTGAGAGAAAAGGTAGGAATTTGTTCTAAAATATATCGCAAAAAAAAATAACAAAAGCATGGCTAGATGGTTTCTGATAGCTTTTTGGAAAGTGACAGTATAATGCGCACAAAAGAGGCTTCAAACACCAAATGCGCGCACAAGAGGCCACGGAACTATCTATTTACTAAAATGACCTAATTGGCCACAAAAAAATATGATTTATTGCTACAGCATATTTATAGGAATAAAACTATATATATAACTAAAATTATATATATATATATAAACTAAAAACCTGTTGATCAGCTAAAATTAAACAAAAATACAAAATTTCCTGTTGATCAGCTAAAATTAAACAAAAATACTGTTTTAAAATAAAAAAAAATTAATTACTGAGAAAAAATAATTTAAAAAACAAAGAGTAATTAATCAATTACAATTTAAAAAATATAAGGTCAAACATATTTAGAAGTGTCTCACTGAGAATTTTTTTAAAATAAATAAATAAATAAAAAAAAAAACAAAAATCAATAATAATAATAATAACAAAAAAACTATGTATACTGCTACATTTCATAATATAAAAATATAAAATATAAGAAATAGTCCAAAATAGTTCCCTCAAGTGTGCTGGAAAGTGGCATAAGACACTATTCTAAACTTTGAATTAGCTAAATCATGGTGTTTATATAATACATAACAAATACAACACAAAGGTTGATGTTAAATTAGTATCAATAAACAGTGTAAACTGTTCAATTGGACATTTTAAGACATGTCTCTAGACATCTAAGCATCAGCTTTCCCTCTTGTCTTTGTTGTGCACCGTGGCCCTGCTTATTCTCTTATGGGTGCTGGGCATTGGGGGCTGGTTTGGCACAGACGCCACTGATGCCAGGGTGTTCAGCTCAGGGACCACTCAGGGAAATGTGCCAAAAAAAGAATTTAATGAAACCCCCACCCTGCCCAAAATTAATTTTCAGTCTCATCTCTGGCCGGGAGCAGTGTGAGTTCTGGGACCCCCGGCCCATTTGTGGAGGTCTGGATGGAGGGTGAAGGAAAAACGGGCTCATATAAATGAAAACATCACTCCTCCCAATACCCTTTCTTCTCTGTATTTCATTTCTGCTTGATGGTGACTGCATAGTTACTAAATTTCTTTGTGCGTTGTGCCTGGTCTTGTCTCACTGCTCTTAAAATGGCTATTTATTTTGCCAGCTGCCACCCACTACAACATAAAGAGTCCCTAAGTACCTCACGGGTGACGTGAGATTTCTGGAGTGTGCCCAGAACGCACTCACACATGCACAAATACCTAAATACACACACTTATGCACACAGCCACTATATCACATTTTTATGGCAAAGACACTGATTTTCTGTGACCTGAAATTTACATGCCACGTTCATCAGTCAGCATTTAAACGGTGTTGGGTATGTTACTCAAAAAAGTAATCCACAACAAATAACTAATTACTTCTTCAAAATTATAATTTGATTACATTACTGATTACTACTGATAATCTGATAAAGTTATCAGATTACTAAATACTTTACTTTTAAGTGACTTTCAAGTTTACTTTACTTTTCAAGTTATCAATCCTAAAAAAAATACACTACAAAGTTAAACTTATAGTTCTTTCAGTAATTGAATATTGACTGAAAAATTACATAAGTATCAAAACAGCAACTCGAACGATCACTTGCACTTTTTCCTGATAACAGCGAAAATAACTTAAAATGTTTCGTAATTTTTGATCATACAGGTAAGAATACATCATTTGAAATTGTAAAAGTTCTACTTTTATTTGTGTACACACGCAAGATCAACAAAACATTGTGCTTTTGTAAAATAATAAAACATATAAGGAGCACTTTCTGCATTCTCTGTCTCCATGAATATCTTCCTGAAATGCGTCACTAAAATGAATGAAAACTTAACAAATACTTGACACACAGACATGAGAAATATCTAAAGAAAGCTTGAAGTGTCTATTTTTAAACAAAGTCATGTCGAAAAAAAATATTCTCTGATAAAGTCATCTGAAAGAACATATATACAGAACTTTAAAGTCTTTAAGATTTTCTGACCGGAAACTTATGCGCTGCAATCTTTCATTGGCATTTAAACAACACTACTTTGCTTTATTTTTGTCTAATAAAGCAGCAGTGGCCCTGATGTTCATTTAGGTCTGCTTCTGCACACCGAGGCGTTGAGCTTCTGTGCTGATGGATGCTGGGAGATGCATTCTGAGCCCTCAGATGCCTCGCTGTCTGTCCAGCGCACCATCAAATGCTTTCCATGCCATTTAGCGCCGTGAATCCCACACCACAGCGCATGCCCGACCTTGGCGTTTTCTAGTGGCTCTGCCCGTGCCATCTGCAGCCGGCAGGCTTGGGTAGTAAAGCATCTCGACCCCACGATTCGGGCACATTACGCCCCCACAAGGGGCTCGGCCAGATGGCACTACCCACTAAGAGGGTTTTACTGCCGCTAAAGACGCCTGGGCAGCAGCGGTGCCCACTCTCTCTCTCTCTTCCTCGTTTGCCACTGCCAAATGCTCCTTCAGCAGACACGGCGGTCATGATTAGCAGGCAACAAACAATCCTTTAGCATCCACCAGGGCCTGCTGAACAGCTCCATGCAGCCAGAGCCTTTAGCGTAAAGACGAAAAAGAGAGAGACAAACGGTCTGCCTTTCATTACTCGGACTCGTCTACAGAGACTGATCTCTCTGCTCCTGTCATAAAGCTGCCGTTAACTGCCTACAGACTGCGCCTGATGAGAACCAACCCCTGAATTTGCTTGATAAAGCACTGGATTTGTTTTCCCACAATGGCTTATGGTCAGTAACAGTTGGCCCACATGGCAAAGCTAAAAAGTGTTACTGGCCCTCCAACGCTAACTTATCAAAGCGATCACATTTAAATGATTAGGTATAATGGGGTGAAGAATGAAAATAAGCAAAAACATCTGACAAAATCAAGCCACTCTCTAAAACATGAAAAATCTCCCACAGTGCACTGGTACCTAATGCTAACTTGAATGGCTTTCAGCTGCTCATTCCAGGGTGAAGGTTTGGCTCGCTGACTTCAGCAGTTACACCATACTGGAGGTAGACAAAAAAAAAGAAAAGAAAAAAAAAAAAAACGTGTTTTCATGTACTAATTTTTATTTATTTTTTTAAGTCTTTTAGTTTTAAATACAGAGTGATAGATATAGTCAAACCAAAAATTATTCAGACACCAGATATAATTTTAGATTTTTTTGTTGTTGTTTTTTTACCAGTGGGTGCAGGACACTATAGTTCATATATATAAGTGAGGATAGCAAAATAAAGTAAACTGATATTCTTCATACAGTGGACTACCAGTAAAATTGATAAAAAAAATTTGGGACCAAAAATTATTTAGACACTTTGACCTGACTTTGTTTTGCTTAAGTGTTTTTCTTCACATGCTAATGCAACATTTTTACACCACAAACTGAACAAAACTGAGCATTGGTTGACCTAAATTGGTATTATCTAATTGTGTACTTAAATTTAACAGCTGACAGCTATTCAACCTAATTCATTACATACCTTTCTATCTGACATTATCTAGATTAATTTGTTCTGATAGAGAGTTCTTGTCATATTTTATTACCATTTTCTAAACTATAGCGAATAAACTGTGATACTTGATTTGACTGCAGATAGAATGACCAATAGCACCAACTGCAACCTGTCTGGTGGTATTTTCAGAGCCAGTATGTATGGTCAGCCTGGCCATTATCCCATGTCAGGGGACATATAGATCACTCGGCTCAGGTGAGGGGGAAAATAGGAAAAATCATGCGTGTGGTCAGAAAGAAATCAATAAATTCATTTTTTGTTGAGCAGTTTGCAAGAGTAGAGAAGGGATGTGTGCTGGAGATGCAATAGATGGTACCTCACAGCTCAAGTCGTGTTGTGCGAAAAACAGATGGTTTTACTTGGGCTTCTACGTGTATCCGTTATCATTAAGGAACTTTGAAAAAACCTGCCCTTAAATGAGGGATACAAAACAGCAGGTACATTTACCAAGCCTGGCTTAAATGTCTCTAAGGTCTAGCTTAACTCATGTGGAGATCTCTTAGTAAGCTTGTTAGTATTGCAGCAATGTCTAAAACTCCAGTCAATCACACAGACAGTAAAGCCCTGATCGAGAAACTCTTATTCTCAGCTGACTACAGGTCTTACCTGTAGAATCCGCAGCACAGTTAAGATGCGTGAGGGGTGAGCGGTAGCCCTTATGTAAAGTGTTGACAGGATCAGAGGTGGAGGAAGGGATCTTTACTGGACTCCTGGCCCAATTAAGCGTCAGTCGCTGTGGTTGATTAAGGGATTAAAACGGGCCGGTTGATGAGCTCGGTATTGACTGCTAGAAGAGAACGAGCAAACCTAAATCCCCTCATCTCTCTGGAGCCACTAGCCTTGCAACTTGGCCTCTTTGGACTAGTGTGAGAGTGTGAGCGCATATGTGGAAGATGCATGTATCTGAATGCATGCAAGTGAAAATATGTAAATGTGTAAGTTTTGTGCACAAGTGCACAAGCCTTAACCAGAAAGTTCATTGAAAAATGGAAATTCATCATTTACTTATGTTGTTTCAAACCTGTGTAAGCTTAATAAGAGAAAAAAAACATTAAATTATTGTAATACATATATCAAAATGGCTCTATAATATATTAAAAACATTTTATATACAGTATATGTAAAACAAACAAAAAAATAATATTTTCCTCTTTTTAAAAAAAATAAATAAACACATTTTCACTTTCCCAGTCTTTTTGTGCACTATTCATCAGTGTGTGTTATTTCAAAGAAAAAATAAATTATTTGACTGTAATCGCTAGTCAAAATGTTAAAACCTGCTTGGCTTTTGACATTCAATCAATTCCCATTGGAAAAATTTCCTGCCCTAATTTTTTCTCTGAAATCAATCAATTTATAGAAGTAAACTAGGTTGCAAACAGCAAGTCACATTGACTTAGATTTGCGTGTGCTTTATTTGTACTGTGTGTGCATGTGTGTAATGTGGCATTGGGGTTTTATCAGGAAAGTTTATAGCTGCTGGTGGTTTTACTTGCAGAGGTAAAAACAGGTTTTTCTTTTTTTGCTCCCTATTTTATGACATGATTGATTTTCTTTCATCAGCTGAGACTCCCCAGGAGATGCGAGGTGGGGGTGGGTGGAGGGGTAGGTCAGGGAAAACTGAAGCGTATATATATATATATGTGTGTATTTGTGTGTGTGTGTGTGCATTTTCACCGGACTTAACCAACCAGCTCTGTCCGTGTATATTGGACAACTTGAGTGCTTCACACTGTGTCTAGATGCAACATGCCAGGGAACACTAGCAGAAGAGGGTTAGAGACATCATCTTCCCCAAACACACTCACACACTCAGTCTATTCACCTCTATGGGCCTGACAGCTCTGTACCTGTCAACTGTTGAAAATGACTGCTGGAGACATTCCACTGAAGAATATATTTTTTCATCAAAATTCACTTCAGAGTGTCATGAAAAAATATTTATTATTATTTATATTATAAGTATTACATGCAATTGTAAGAATTATAACAAAGCAAAGAAAAAAACTACAAGTGTATATAACAAGCCTTTTTTGTACCTACCAGTCTAACCCTACAGAATATTAACACAGCAGTCTATATAAAGGCAGCCCAAAAGCTTCAGACTTACATTGGAGGAAGGAGCCATATCTAGAGATTTAGAAGTGCGCTCAAGTAAGTAGCAAACACCCAGAACACCCTATTAACTGCACGGAAACACCCTAAATAGCTCTCAAAAAACCTTAGCAACCAGAAAGCAATGCCCTTGCAAATGCTTGCAACACTGAAAATTTTATGGCCAACAATCACAACTAGTAAAAAATAACATATTTAATTATTAAAATTAAGATGTCATAAAATATTAATGTTGTGAAGTATTAATATTAAGTATATAAATATTTTTTACATTCCTTCTGGATTTTTTTTATTGTTTATTTTTTCTATATTTATTTAATTTTTTGGTTTATTGTTTTCAGATATTGATGACATAAATTAAAGACACCAATGTTCAATAATCATGCATTAATAGTAATAATTAAAAATAAATGTGTCCACCAGTATAACTAATTTGCATAATTGTTGACCATACTGTATATGGTTTTATTTTATTATGGTACTCTTTTACATCATCTCTGAACATTGCTTGTCCAATTAGATTTTAAAGTAGAATTCTACTGTAAACACTGTTTTCATCATTATGGTATAACTTTGTTTTAATCCATGTCACAATCATTTCTATAATTTCTAAAAAGTTATGTCTAAAAAATACAGTTTTCTTTATCATAAATTAAATTCAAAGAGGTAAAAATGTTGTGGCACTTAAAATGTAAGCTTCAATTTTACTTTTCAAGTTTAATTTAATTTTAATATGTTGAATCTTTTTTTTTAAAAAGTAAAAACTAAAAACTAAATTATGGTTAACTGAAGTTATCTGAAAACAATCTGACTGGCCACTAACTCGTTCCGTTCTGGCGGCGGAGACTGCACCCCTGGCTCCGGTCCGAGTGATCAATGTATTACAAGACAATGTGTTTTTACTTAGGGCATAAATCCATGTGAAAGTGCACCCGGTTCTGGCTACCAGAGGGGACAAGGCTCAGACAAATCGCCCCACTTATCCCAATCCCAGCACACGCTACATTACTCTCCGCAGATTCGGGGGGGTGGGGGGGGCATCCCCTTCTGCCCACCATTAGCCACTTTATTTCATTCCTGGGATCAAATATGTTGTCCAGTTAGGCCTCTCATCTCCAACTCAAAGGGAATAAATAAAAGCAAGCTTTATTGCTTGGCACCCTGAAACAAGAAAGGGGGCAAGGAGAGAGGGAGAGAGAAAGAAAAAAAAATCTCCAATTCATTCGGATCCAGTCAATAACACTGTAATATTTATGAAGGCTGGATGCTGGCCTGCCCTAAAACCCAAACTCCAGCAATCCTGAATTATAAATTGGTATTGATTTGTGTTGTGTTTTGTGTGAGTGTGTGTGTGTGTGTGTGTGTGTGTGTGTGTGTGTGTGTGTGTGTGTGTGTGCATGCGTGTGTTTGCTGGAGAGACTGAGAAATATAGAAACGGTGTGTGCGTGTGTGTAAGAAAAACAGACAGAGAAAGTGTGTGTGTGTGTAATTGCGTGTAGAGGCAGTATTCGTTTGGAAAGCGAGAGACGGTGTGTTTTTACGAGCCCGATAAAATTCTAACAAGAGGTGTATATAGCTTCAGGTGGGCAAACGAGTGTGTGCACAGAGTTGTGTGTGAGTATGAATGAGAATTGACATGCCTATGCAAGAATGTCTGTATATAATACTATAAAAGTAAGTAGGTGCATTTGTGACAGTGCACATACATACTGTACCTGTGTGTGAGGTTTAAACTATGGGGTCTTACTAACAACAACAAAGCATCAAATATACATGATCCTCCGGCTCTAGAGATCTATGTCAGCTGCACATAACACAACAAAGGCCGACCCAGACAAACACCAACACAATAAACTACACCGCCACAACTCAGACACAAGCCAGGCTTCATCACAAACAATCCCTGCACTGGGAAAAGCTCTCTGTGTAATGGTGGACACTAATTAGTGGTGTTTACTAAGGCACTTAAGGAAAACAGAACTATTACAATTGATCATACTTAGGGTTTGTGATTTAACACACTTCTAACCAAGTATTAAATGTACTGTTTGTGCTACAAACACTTTAAATCATGTGTTTGTTTTTGTTTTTTTGTGGATGGATGTGCTATTACTTTTCAAAACATTTAGATTTACGGTTTTCACATGGCAGAAGTTTGGGTTAGTAAGAGGGTTTTTTTATGATAACTTTATTATTATTTATTTTTATTTTTTTAACAAATGTCATTATTTTTATTTAACACTTTTTAATTTAGCAAAGTTGCACTACATTGATTAAAAGTCGTAGTAAAGATTTTTGAATTGTTACAAAATATTTCTATTCCTACTTCAATTCTATTCTTTCTTTTTGAAATATTTCTGTTCCTACTTCTATTATATTCTTTTCTTTTGACATTTCTATTCATCAAAGAATATTTGAAAGAAAATGTATAACATTTGTTTTTTCCACAAAAAATATTAAGCAATGTTCTCAAAATTGAAAATCAGAAAAAAATGATTTGTGAGGACCAATCAGCATATTAAAATGATTTCTGAATGATCATGTTACACTGAATATTGGAGTAATGGCTGATAAATTCAGCTTTGCCATCACAGGACTATATTACATTTTAAATTATATTTAAATTGTAATAATATTACACAATATCACTCTTTTTACTGTATTTTTCATCAAATAAATGCAGCCTTAGTGAACATAAGAAACTTCTTTCAAAAACATTAAAAAATATCGTATTGACCCCAAACCTTCGAATGTTAATGAAACTGTTTTTGTGTTGTAATTTCATTGTAGTTGGCTGATTTTACCTGGTATGAGAAAATGACTGTTTCGAATTACAATAGAAGTCACTTATCAGTTCACTGAAACAATATAACATCTCAATGGGAGGATCTGTGTGTGTTTATCTGTATGTTTGTGATTATGTAACAGTCAGTCACTAAAGCAGTCTCCTGTGGCTGGCTACTACGCTGCCACGGTTGCCCACATCAGATTTATGGATCTTTATATAGAAATCAATACCCTCTTAATCTGCTCTTCTTTCTCTCTCCAATCTCATCTGGCCTCCATCCCTCCCCCTCTTCCATTCTCACTCCGTTTCCATTTCTCCACCTGCCTCCATCCAGCCCCTGCCTTTCTCTCTCGTTTGCCCTCCACCCCACCTCTACCCTCATCCACACCATCACTTCTGTCCTCCACACCCCTCTCCCTTGGTCTCTGCTTCTTTCTCCGCTTATATGCTGGTCTGGGCATGTCAAGGCCAGATTGCACCCTGAGACAGTGAGAGACCCAGAGGATGTGGGGAGGAAAGGAAAAAGAAAGCATAGATGGAGTGGTGGAGGATAAATCACACTCATTCAAAACTACATCAAGGACGTTCTATACCGCTGTGTTTTCCTGCTGTTCAGCTGTGTGGGATTTCGGAGGAGAGGTTGACTAGATTTGGACCTGTAGAGTTCAGCTCACAAATCACTCCCTGATCCAGTTGGGAACTCTAGAGGTGGAATGACCTTTCTTCTGCTTTCACTATTGTTTACTGCATGTTTATTGTGTTCAACTGCATAACATTGTTTCCTAACCATAGACAGCCTGACAAAACAAAAAGCAATAAATCATGAATCCCATCAAAGAGATTCACAGTGGTGGTTTGTTTTTTTTTGCTATTACACAAATTTTTTTTTTTTTTTTACATATGTCACACTTGAATGATTCCAATCAAACTAATTTTAATATTACACAAAGATAACCCGAGTAAATACAAAATGCAGTTTTGAAATAATGATTTCATTCATTAAGGGGTAAAAACTGTCTAAACCTGCCTGGCACTATGTGAAAAAGTAATTGCCCCCTAGATCTAAAAACTGGTTGTGCCACCCAGCAACAACTGCAATCAAGCATTTGCGAAAACTGGCAATGAGTCTTTCACTTCGCTGTGGAGGACTTTTGGCACACTTTTCTTTGCAGAATTGTTTTAATTCAGCCACACTGGAGGGTTTTCGAGCATGAATGGACTGTTTAAGGTCATGCCACAGCATCTCAATTGGATTTAAGTCCAGTCTTTGACTTGGCCACTCCAAAACCTTAATTTTGTTTATATTGAGCCATTCAGAGGTGGACTTGCTGTGTTCTTGCTGTGGGACTTGCTGTGGGATCATTGTCCTGCTGCACAACCCAAGTGTGGTTGAACTTGAGGTCACAAACTGATGGCCAGACATTCTCCTCCAGGATTTTCTGAGAAAGTACAGAATTCATGGTTCCATCAATTATGGCAAGTCGTCCAGGTCCTGAAGCTGCAAAGCAGCCCCAGACCATCACACTACCACCACCATGTTTGACTGCTGGTATGATGTTCTTTTTATGAAATGCTGTGTTGGTTTTCCACCAGATGTAACAGGACACACACCTTCCAAAAAGTTCCAACTTTTGTCTCATCAGTCCACAGAATATCTGCTCAAAATTCTTGGGGATAATCAAGATATTTTTCTTGGGAAATGTGAGACGAGTCTTTGCGTTTTTCTTGGTAAGCAGTGGCTTTTGCCTGGGAACTCTCCCATGGGTGCCGTTTTTGCCCAGTCTCTTTCTTATTGTTGAATCATGAACACTGACCTTAATTGAGGCAAGCGAGGCCTGCAGTTCTTTAGAATTTTGGTAGACCGACCACTCCTGGGAAGGTTCACCACTGTTCCAAATTTTCTCCATTTGTGGATAATGCCTCTGACCATGGTTCGCTGGAATCCCAATGCCTTAGAAATGGCTTTATAAGCCTTTCAGACTGATACATGTCAACTATGTTGTTTCTCATCTGTTCTTGAATCTCTTTAGATCATGGTATGATGTGTTGCTCTTTAAGCATGCTTCACTTTGTCATACAGGTTTTATTTAAGTGATTTCTTGATTCAACAGGTCTGGCAGTTATAAGGTCAAGGTGTGTCAAGTGAAATTTAACTCAGCTTTCTAAAATAATGTGGTTAATCAGACTTTAATGTTTCAAAAGGAGGAGGCAATTAATTTTTCATGTAGGGCCAGGTAGGTTTGGACAGCTTTTTTCTCTTAATAAATGAAATCATCATTTAAAAACTGCATTTTGTATTTGCTTGCATTATCTTTGTGTAATGTTAAAATTAGTTTGATGAGCTGAAACTTTTAAGTGTGACAAATATGCAAAAAATAAATAAATAAAACAGTAAGGAGGCAAAAACCTTTTCACGGCACTGTATATGTTCTGTCAGTCCATGGGTTTCTATTTTTGTCCCATTGTTGTGGTTAGGTTCTAGTATATTCTCAATAGTCTAAAATTCCACTGCACACAGTTCTACTGTATATTAGCATTAAACTAAGTTCACAAGACATTTTATTTCCACAGTGTGACATTTTAAAGGAAATTCTATGAAAAATGTGAAAAATATTTGGATATATAATGATAGAAAATCCAATAAATAAATACATAATTAGATTTCCATTAAACAAAAAATGCAATAAAAGTAACTGGTAAAAATGAAGAAAAAATTAAATACAAAACATATTTTAAAAACTAAAGAAATTTCAACATATTAAAATTAAATTAAACTTGAAAAGTAAAATTGAAGCTTAATTTTGTAATAAAATCATAGTGCCACAACATTTTTACCTCTTTGAATTAAATTTTACGATAAAAACTAAAATGCTTACTACAAATATAAGATATCAAAAAAAAACAAGTAAAAACACAATTATATATATTTAACCCAAAACTCAATCTGAAATATGATTTAGATTTAAGTCAGAACTCAATTTGATATGTTTAACCGCATATGCATTCTGTATTCAAAACCCACCTCTTAAGATCAGACTGCAGTTTAAGGAGGAGCAACCTCTCGAGAACATCTGCAGTTTGACCGGACCATGAACTGCACAGAGCCCCATGCTGATCTGGATCTCCATGGGGCGACAGGACTACTCTACCCTTTCAGCAGTTTAAGGAGGAGCATGCAAACCCCCTTTCACATCTGCTAGCCAGAATCAGCACCATGGATAGAGCCACCTTAATGAAGCATGGCACCGTACCCTCTGATGCAAAACAGCAGGGCCTCGTTAGGACTGTTTTTAATTGGACAGACGTTCGTGTAACTAAGGTAAGAGGGGGGTAAAGTTATCAGAGAGTAGATAGAAAGTGGTGTGGACATATTGGATATTGAAATGAACTAAACTGATCAACTATTTGATGCTAGAGATGTTACACTGTAAAAAAATAAAAAATCTGAATTTTAACAGTAAAAGATTGTAAAAATGCTGTGGTGAAAATATGTTAATTGGTAATCAGTTTGCTTATTATATATTGTACAAATCAGAGAGTAGATATAAAAATATAAGCAAATATAAAGTTGGATGTATTAGATATTGAAAATGACTAATTTAATGAATTTATTTCAAATTATTAAAAATATTAAATGTTTTAAAATATTTTCATTAAATGAACTGATTAAATCAGTTCTAAAATAAATCAGTGAGAAATAAATATTATATGAAACGATTTGGGGGAAAAAACAAAATAGAAAAAAATATATTTGAATACTAAATAAATAAATAATTACTGTGTATTCAATAAAGAATTGAAAAAAAGAGAATGAAAAATAAATAAATAAAAACTAAATAAATCTAATGGTATTTCAGATCATTTTGCTGTAAAATAGTTAAATTGAAATTTTTGGGAAATTAATCATAAATGAATGTTTCCAGAAATCCCTGTGTAACACTTCACATTTTTTTTTTTTTTTTTTTTTTTTATTTAATAATTATGTTCCTTCTGAGTATTTTTAAGCAGTTATTTGTTGCATCTCCTGTTGTTAAATTAATGTTCATTGCATTATTTTAGTTTGGTTAATTTAAGTTTGTTACCATGATGGTGTGGGGATTTGTGTGGATGATACTGTGCATCTTCTATATATTAGTATGCAGAAAGATCTTTAAAACAGACATTATATGAGGAAAAACTACAACAAAAACTTGGGTAACGCTATCAGAAAGTAGACAAAAATCTGGACATATTAGATATTAAAATTTACAAATGTTATCAATTTTTTGTTGCTTAAGACATTAGACAATTAAACATTATCTAGACATTCAATGAGAACAAAAAAATAAATAAATAAAAATAATGGAAAATAGAGTAAATACATTTGGGTAAATTTATCAGAGAGTATAAAGAAAGCAGGCCAGACATATTGGATAATAAAACCTTTTTGTCATTACCACCTTAGTGGTCATTACAGTGATTTTACTACAGTAAATGAGCAGTTTTAGGCAAAATACAGATCATAATTATCAGATTTTAGTCTGAAATCATATACTGTACCCCTCTGGCATCAGAAAATGGGTTAGACTCTGAGTTCAGGCCCAGTTCAGCGATATCCCGGACGAGTCTACATGATCTTAATCAATACTGGGGCGTGGCTAAGAGGGCCCCTGACTGTGTTTACTTTCCCAGATTACATAGCACCCAGCGTTCCTTCTTTGAGACCCGCAGGAGGCAGCAATATGTCGACAGAGGGATGAGGAAGAAGCAATCGATAGCTTTTCCCACACAGAGGGGTAGCAAGGGATAATGCTAGCATTAGTGACAGGCAGTGGAGGGGTGGATTTAGTTGCAACACTTCCACACTTGCTGGAGAGGGGGCGATCAGATTCCCATGACCCCAAACACGCTCTACTGTTCAGTGGAAGGAGGCGATTCTCACCTGTCTGTTTGGAGAACCTGGCTTCGAGCATCTATCAGCATCCCTAAAGAAGTTGCATGAAACCCTGCATAATGGTGTAAGAACTGACAGATGCATAGTTGTTGTTTTGTTTGAGTTCCTCCTCCTTCTATTCCTGCCTTTCTGCTTCTCTCTTTCTCCATCAGAGCGGGCCCTCAGGAGCACATCCATCCCTGCAGGGCCCGGGGCCGTTCTGCAGGCTGTGACTAAGCCTGAGCCTAATGTTGTCGGCCCCACAGGCTCCCAGACACATCTCACCTCAGGCTCTGGATGCAAACACAACACTTTCTCCATAGAGAGCAGTAAACAGGCACTACAGATGCCCCTCGCTCTGCTGTAACTGCTGCCAGCCTCACAGACTGCTTCATCTGTTTTTAAGTGAGTAGAAGTGCAGACCTTTTGCACAAAGCTTTTTGTGTGTTATAGCAACAACGAAGAACAGATATAGGTATGTTCCACCATAAAAAAGCACACTGAAAAATAAACACTTGGTATCTATTTCTACCTGATCTGACCATTAAAATTACTTTAGTTTGTGTACTTTAAAGTAGTGAATAGTTTAATTTCAGGTGACCAAAAGGTGAAGAAAAAATTGTAGCTGGATGTACAAAATTACAACTTTATTAAGCAAGGAGGTGAAATTTGTCAAGGCTTTTTAAATCATTGGTTTAAGCCATGATAGCCATATTTTTAAGATGTTGTGACAAATTAAAAGTGCTGTTAAAGGTAATATTCATGAGCCATGTATTAACCAGGATGATTTGGTGTATAATATGTTCCCCAACTTATAGATAATTTCTACACCCCTGATTCAGTCAAATAAATTGATTTAAAAAAAAACTTTAAATTGCCCATATTATGGGTAATGAAAGACTCATGTTTTGGTTTTGGGAGTCCCCAACAACAGGTTGGCATGCATGCAAAGTCAAAAAACACTTTCATTGTCTTTCATTGTCATAATATGTATTTATTTTTACCTTACTTGCTCAACGACTCCCAAATGATTGGCTCAATGATTTATTTTTCCAAACCCCTCTCTTGTGTGACACTAATCTGTGGTGATGCCTGTAATGCCTGATAAAGCTGCGTTTGTGAGCACAGTGCCACTTTGTGTACAGCGTTACCGGGGAAACCGCTATTTTTACCACTCCAAAAGCAGCACCTAGTGGCAAAGAATGAATTTGCATTTTAATTCAGACAAACGCGGTAGCTATGAATATAGGATATATTTAGGATTGAACTAACTAACAATTCTGCAGCTTTAAAAGGAAAGTCTTCATATGTGGCACACATGGATGATACTGCAACAATAAGCCAGAAAACATCCAAGTCCATGAGGAAGGTTGGCGCTCCAGATAAGTTACAGTGAATTAACCTTCTGTTGGAGGCTTCTGTGCAGAGGGTGAGACTGTAACAACAGACCCGAGAGGGAAGGTGCTTGTGGTTGTGTGGCTTTCTATTTGCAGGCCTGGCTGTGTAGCTGGTGTAGCGAGAGTTGAAACGGATAGCCCGCATGAAAGAGGAGAGGTCTACAACACAAACAGTGCCTGCCGTATTTCCCTTCAATCCTCTCAGTTGGCCACTCAAGGTCGTCATCGCGATACGGCTAAAATAAAAAGACACGTTTGCATTAGGTTGTGGCTGCAAGATTAGTGCTGAAATCATCAGATATGGTATGTATCAGAGTCATTTCCCAAGACACGCTGAGATGTGGCACTTCTGTGGGCGATATAGGTTTGAATTAGACCCGCAACACGTCATTATCCCATTCTCCCGTCATCTATCTACTTTTACTATTCAAAAAAGTACAAAAACATAATATCTTTTAGAGTGTAGGTTAAAAGCACAGGAATGATTTGTTCAGTTGAAAGGGGTGCTTTGGGTAAAAATGGCTCAATAGACTCAGGGTTAATGAGAGATGACCATTCTAGAATCGCAATGGGAACTTTGCGCTCCACATCGTCATGCGACTGGCCTCATTTCACCTGCATCTGTCACTGTTTTTATCAGAGTGCCACCACCACAGCTAGAGCCGTGCCACTGCAGAATGCTCTCGCTTTCTATTCATACTCTTGTTTCTTCTCTATTCCAAAGAAGTGTGTATGAGAACGTAATGGGGAGCAAGACGGGTCCCCCTGTGAGGGACAGGATATACTGAATTATTGAACCAGCCAAACGGGCCACCTGCCCCTACAACACACCATGATCATTCATATTTCACACATAAAACACACTCATGCACTAAAACATACCTTCATAACGGACAGACCTAGTAAGAATTCAACCTAAAACAATATACAGCATGTCAAACCTCTTAAAAATTATTCAGAATGAAAAATTTGTCATCGTTTACTCACCACAAAGTTGGATGAGTTGCTTTAGCTGTTAAAAGACATTCTTAAGAATGTCTGTGACCAAGCAGCTGACAGTAGCCATTGACTTACATAGTATGAAAAAAAAAAAAAATTTATGTAAGTCAATGGCTACCGTCAGCTGAAACTCTTTAAAATATCTTCTTTTGTGTTCAGCGGAAGACAGAAACTCGTACAGGTTTGGAACAAGTCGATGACAGAATTTACATTTTTGGGTAAACCATTCCTTTAAGAAGCATTTCATGTGATAATAAAATTATGCTGTTTTTGAGGACTAAAAGTGACTGCAAATTATTACTCTAAAAATTAATAATCAATAAAACAGTTGCATCACTCCTCTTGATATTCCATATTAAAGCACATTAATGACTTCCCAGTCCTGAGTGTATAATATCATACATGTACAGTATCCGCCTGTAATGTGTCTCTAACACACACATACATAAAATCTGCCTCTTTAACACCCTTCTCTTCTGCCTCTGACTCATCTCCACTTCCAAGAGCTCATCATTTTTTTCAATTTTACCCAGGCTGCCCAGTAATGTCCTTCTTTTATTGCAAATCTATACTCTTAATCTGGCCGGCACCGATGGGCGCGCAGCTCGATCAATAGAACGCGATTGCTGGGAAGAGTCCAGAGAGGCTGATAACCAAAAACCAGCAGCCACCCCCACAGGGTTAAGCTCTGACATAGACATGCACATATATGTACAACCACACTCAGTTCTGCTTCAACATTTTTTTTTACACATCATATTATCAATGTAACAATCTGTGTAAAACATTAAATTGTAAAAAAAAAAAAAAAAAAAAAAAAAAAAGACCTGTACAAAAGAGTAATATATGGTCAATGTCAAAAATATTTTATTACCCTTAAATTTAAAACCCAATACACTGTTTATTCCCTTTCAAATTATTTTCTACTCCAAGATTTCCTGACTTCATATAAAAAAAATATTACACTTAACACAGATGTCTAAAGAATACGTCTTTGTCTTCACTTTCACACATTTACTAATCTGTGCCATACAGGACCTTCACGAAAACATGCTTTCCGGATAAAGTCAAGAGGAGAGACACTTTGTAAACACAGACATGGAGCAAAGGTCAGTAAGGTCACTTGGAATTTAATGTTAACCCGTATCTATGGTCTGACTTCAATGCTTCACTCCTTGTGCATGAC
Organism: Cyprinus carpio; assembly: GCF_018340385.1. Taxonomy (NCBI): domain Eukaryota; kingdom Metazoa; phylum Chordata; class Actinopteri; order Cypriniformes; family Cyprinidae; genus Cyprinus; species Cyprinus carpio. The sequence continues at coordinate 12,139,534 of NC_056610.1, forward strand.
TCAAAATGAAAAGCATAAAAGCGAATTATGACCATCACAATCAATGCTGGATGTGTGGAAGGCAAAAGGAGGTAATTAGACCAAACTCCCCCATCCTGCTCTAAGCACTGACAGCACTGCACAATTTATTGTCCAACTAAAAGAACTCTCTGGACGATCTAATTGCAATATTAGCTTGTACTAACACCTGTTTTAAAGCTCACAGAGTGATATTTCACCCAGCCCATCATTGCTTGAGCACTTCTTGATCTGCAAATGGCATGTAATGCAAGTGCTTCCCAGTTTGTGTAAGTAAAGGGGTCATAAGATACGACCCCTGACCTTTTTGACCCATACTTAACCTCTAACTAAGTGGACTTGAGAATAGACTCACGAAGCTGGAACAGGACAGGAAGTGACTGTGTCGCCATAATTGCCTTATTTCCAGTGACAGCCAATAATGGGCCGAAATCAAATAGAATCCAGTGAAGCTCTTTGTTTGTTGTTGTTTATCGCCCCCATTAGCGGTAAACATCACGATCAATGGGGCAAAATTGATGAGACCAAACTAACGGAGAGGCAGGCGTGAAAAATTATTCTTTCGAACGCCACCAGGTCTGGTTGTGTTAATGCAAGCATGCGCATGCGAGGGCTCTTATTTGTGATGCATGGGGCCGCACAGCCGTGCGCAGCAGGTCTTGATTTACAGAGCAGATCTGTGCTTGAAACAAAGGTAGAGACTGTGGAGGGCAGGATGAATGGCCGTCATTAAGCCTTTTACAGTGACGGGCGCTACAGCTGATTTGCATGGTGGGCCGGCGGCCGTCCCTCGCGCTGAACTGATTTATCTGTTGGTTTAAGGAGCTCAGGGCGGCGCTCCTATAAATACTGCCCATCTTAATAGGGCGCTAAAATGCAGTCGTATGGACCGGTCTGTCTTAAATCACACGCATCCGTTGTCACCCATAAACACTTTAGAATGAGTTTTGGTCAGCGTAATGAGGAGTTGGGATGTGGCTGGCACACACACACACACACGCTAGACATCAGCGATTCAGCCCCCACGTAGCGCCATTCATTCCGACTACTCCCAGAGGAAACATTTCAGATGGCAATATCAGCCTCATTGTAGAGAGATGAAAAATTCAAACGCTCTCGCGCACGCTTTTGTCGTATTTTGTCGCGCCTTTGATGGGTCTCTCGCCCCGTCGGTTGTTAGTAAATTGGCATTATTGGTAGTTTGTTTGCTGGTGCGGCCACAATAATGACTGCAGGGTTTTGTCATTTACTGAGCAGCTAAATAATGGTACATTCCATAAACGACACTGAGAGCATGAAAAGGTGACATCATCTCTGCAGGTTCGGACCTTACACCAATCAGATGCACTCCATGGCAGCTAGAGGTGAGAAGATTTTGTGTGTGGTTGTGTGTACGAGCTTTTGTAAGTGTGTGTGTGTGTGTGTGTGTGTGTGTGTTGAGAAAGAGGAAGGGTCACTGATTTCCGGCTCCCTTCACTTCTGTCCGCTGGATACGCTCCAAGGCCAGTCTAACGAGCCAACATGGATTTGGTAATGACCCCTGTGCCCTAGGAGGACACTCTCACTGCTGTCCTGTTTGGAAGTGCACACTCTCTCACACAGTCACATCCACTCCATTCCAGTCATTACAAAACCTCCCTCCAGACGCTTTTAGCGGGTAGAAGTCCAGTCAACAGGGTAAAGAGTTTGAGAGAAGGTATTCAGAACAGAATAAGCAGTTAGCAAACCTAAAACTACGAACATGAACCCATGGGGAAAAAGCTAAATTGTTTGGAATCATATTCAATATCTCTAAATGTTGCAGAATCCCAAATGTGGTTGCTGCGAGAGCTGCGTTTGTCAAGAGGAGCATGTCTACACAAACTGTCTTTCGCTCACTTGGCCGCTTGTCCTGCTGTGGGATGCAGGATTTGCCCCCCGAAATGGACATTAATAAAATATCCAGATGCCCGTAGATGCAGGAGTCTTTCCATTTTGGAGGGCAAGAGGAAGATAAAAGATGCTCTTACCTGTCGATGATGACAGGATCAGATGGCGTCTCATTTCGGTTCCCACAGCTCTTCTTGTCACAACACCGGCTGAAATGGATAAAAGACATAAGTTTAATGTCTGTCTAATAGGGTTGGATCGATACTGGAATGTTTTAGGAATTTCTACCTCAGCACTGATATCAATACCTAAAGATCTCTGTCTCTCTCTTTTTACTTATATCATTATGTATTTATTTATATTTACTATTGTTTTAGAGAGCAACATACAACAGTGACTGTATCTTTAGTCAAGCTGCTTGATGTTCAGTTGGATTTTGGAAATGCAGTATAGGAGAGCAGTGACTTGAATTGGAAGCAAAGAAAAAGGACAAAAAGTGCTCAGTGACCACAGGATTATGTATGAGTGTACAAAACAATTAGCTTTTATGCTTATGCTCTTATGTTCTTCTAGAGATAGGGATGGAGCTATGTGGTGACCGGCAAGTCTTTCTCAAGCTGGTGGCTGGCTGACAGGTCGCCCTCTTTCTCCTCTCGCCCTGTGCTCCAGCTGGGCTGGGCCCCCGCCAAGGTCACTCACAGCCAGCCTCTGACAGTTTGGACAGCACCCAGAGAAGTCCTGGTGCAGCGGCTCTCTCCCCAAATGCTCCTCTCCAACACTGTCATCACCTCTGCCCTTGCCCATGCCCTCGCCCCAGGCTGGCACCTCATCTGGTGGCATGTGGTTCCCCTAAATACATCCCGCCTAGTCCATTCACCCCTTGCCAACCAAACTGGTGAGACCACAGGTGCCGCCTGCTTTGTGAAAATGGTTCCAATTAAGTTTAAACTCATCAGCTTTAGATCATCAGCCAGAAGAGAAATATTTTTGCAGAAGTGTTTCCTGCAGGACTGAGTTCTTACAGCAAGAGACAGAGATACTCCTCAGAATTTAGGACTATCAATATAAGAAAATAATCTTTATGTGTTTATATATATATATATATATATATATATATATATATGTACTATATATATATATTTGTAATTGTACTGCCCTAATATTTTATTACCAAAAATACACTGTGATATTATGTTATATTTTATTATTTTATATTATATTATTAGATTAAATCATATATTAAGGAATATAAATTATATGTTTTTTTTTAAGAATATAAATGTAAAGTTTTTTATTTAAATGTCAATGTCATATTAAGTAAAAAAAAAGTTTTAAAAATCTTTACGTTTATATTTTCAAAAACATCTATAATTTATATTAATATAATATAATATAATATTTAAAGAAAAATAGGTATTTTTATGCATAATGACTAAGAATAATCAAAATTAATCATGAAGCAGTGCTGCTCCTGAATAGCAGAGCAGGAGACACCGAATTGCAGTATCTATTCCATTTTTCTCTAAACAGTTTGATGAAATGATGAAGTAGATGCTGAAACAAAAAAATCATTACCCTCGATTAAGATTAGCTAAGCAATAACTTCAAATCATATTGTATGGATTTTTCCTACCACTAAGACTCCTGATATATTCATCCTACTTGCTTCATGCTGTCATGCATTAGATTGCCATTTGACAAATAATCCTCACTCAGAGCCACTGAATGCAAAACGATCTGACTTTATGAATCATTTATCACACTGTTTGATCTTTAAGAACCTAAAAAAACATGAACCGTTCGTTGTTTTCCTGTTCTTTGTGTGTGTGACTGTTGCCATAGAGCGCGCCACCATAATTTATTCCCCCAGCTACTTGGAACCATTAGCAAACTTCCAGGAGACCAATTAGCATTGGAAACCCAATGGTGAGGCTGTGGTGACAACCTCCTCAAACTGCGAAAGAAGTGTTATAAACAAACTGGACCCCAGGAGCACAGCCAGGTCTGGAGGGAGGCCCAGGCCCCCGTTCGCAAAAACAAACCTTGGCGGAGCGTCCGTAACGTGGCCTTAATGGTGTTCCCTCCAGGGCCTGAGCAGGCTAGCCCTGGCTTGGCTAATGATGAAGGGCCAGAACCACGAAAACAAATGCGGCTTCTCCAACCTCAAATGAGCACAGGACAAGCTGTGCTGCTCTAAAGAGGCACCAGCTCTGGTCGCTCCTACTGATTAGTCATAGATTGAGGAACAGATGCTTTAAGAGCTACCTACTCAGCTTGCTATCTCCACCGTGGCCCTCACTAGTCCACCAGACGGACCTCCGGTATCCTGAAGTAGATTCACTTGAAAACTAGAAAGGTGGGTTTATCAGACGAGGGCGAAATAAAACAGCCTACAAAAAAAAAAAGCAGAATCCAAAGACTAACATCAGAAACATAAGTACAAAAACAAATAGAGTGGAACATGCTGAAGGAGTAAGATAAGACATGAAACGATAGAGAAGGACGGAGAGAATGGATGTCAATAGAGGGCTTGTTTTCAAAGGACAAGTGTTGTAATTACCCAGCCAGACACAGAGAGGATGCGGCCAGGGCTAATCATATGCACCAGGCTGCCTGACTGGAGGGTGAGAGCCGGTGGCAGAGCTCTCCAACACAACATCCTCATCCAGACTGGCGGACAGAGACCAGTCCGTGCCTACTGTGCACCGCGCGCCATGATTTTATAGATGCGCAATGCCAACTAACCACTGCGATGCCTCATTTGGAGACTCTGAAGTGCCAGTTTCAAGTCATTGGGATGAGCAGGAAGGACCTTGAATGATTAAACGCAGACCAAGTCCTGTCCCATGACAAATGACTTCCTATAGTACATTATAGAGCACACATAATGGAGTCGAAACTTTTTAATTCACATCTATTATTTATGATTTATTTTATTTATCAATTGATTTAATCTAGATATGACACCAAAAGCAGCTGGCAGGGGAAATTGCGATAAATAAAATAATATTAATTAATTTAAGATTCTCTCAAAAATAATCAGAAACTGGTAATATACAGAGGTTTATATAATAATTTTATATATAAATTGTTTTGCCTGAATATAAGATCATTTTTAGTGATTTCCAATTGAGGAGGAAGAGGAGGAAGAGGAGGAAGAGGGGAAGTCGTGGCCTAATGGTTAGAGAGTCCGACCGTATCCCAAAGGTTGCGGGTTCGAGTCTCATAATGGCAGGGATTGTAGGTGGGGGAGTTAATGTACAGCGCTCTCTCCCACCCTCAATACCACGACTGAGGTGCCCTTGAGAGCACTAATGATAAATGCAGAACACTAATTCCGAGTATGGGTCTTGGCCACGTCACATCACTAGAGGTGACTGTTAGATGGTGTAGTTACAATGTCTACCAGCAGAGGCAAAATGGGCCATGCTAACCAGGTAAAACAACGCTCCTTAAAGTTCCTGGTGACTGTGAGTACGATGTTCACATGGCAATATTGTAACTCTGCTTACAAGAGATGCCAATTAATCTGTCACAGTCGTTTTTCTAAGCTCATTTACCACACAAAGGAAATGATCTCCAAAACAAGCGCTATTTATTAAAACTGAAAGGGACCATAGGACACTCATCCTCATGTCTGGGACAAGAACATCAAGTTTGCCATGAACATCTGCTGTGCTTTCAGTCTGTTGATGGGTGTTGCAGGTGAGGCAGACTCCGTCAGGGCCCTGATAAAGAGTTCTATCACCTGGGAGTGAGAGACAGGGGAAATATCTCTCATCTCTCTCTCATTAGTGAATGGAAACACACCATTCATCAGGGAAGGCAGTTAATAATCACACTCAATCACATAATGACCGACTCAAACTGAGCCATCATTATGGAAATGGAACCTGTATCGAAATCATATACCAGAGAGCCCGGTTCCTTGAGGGAGAAAATAGCACAGAATACCCAGCATCCAGTGCTGAGTGGCTTAAAACAGGTGAGTTTTCTGGAAGTGATGATGTCCACTTTATAGGGTGAAGCATTTGTGAGATTTATGTAGTGCTGGTGGCAGCCAGATGGAATCTGTGATGAACATAATTAGCAAAGTCCATCTTAATGATTCGGAATGTGTTGAAATTCCCATCAACACTTTAATAACTCGACACGATCCCCATAATCATTGACTGTCTCTTTTCTTGGCAAATCTCAGAGCAAAGCAAAGAACATTAGCATTAAATATATAAAAAAATATTATGAAGTATATGTGAAGTGATTCGGTAGTTAATTTTTTCTTTCCTTCTCGCCAGATAGAGTGTTGCAGGTATTACATATTTTCATAAGCCAAAAATTGGCATTCTAACACTTCCATGTCCACTGTCCTAAAGTCAATGGGTTTTTGTATGGATTTTTGGTTAAATGCCTGAAGTAAGGTCTGAGGTTAACACAAGCTTAAGATATTTTCACATTTTATTCTACAAGACAAAATACATCAGTATTACCCCACTTGTGATTTTACTTGTGTTGAAAAATGTGGATGCTAGCAAGTAGCTAAATGGGTTGTTGGGGGCAATAAACACAATCACACCGACCAAGAAAACTCATCTGGACTAGCCCATTTTTCAGTCTATGTTTAGCTTTTTACTTCTGGCAACTGTATTTAGGCTTCAAAATTAATAAAAGATGTGTTCATTTGTGAAGATTATAATGATGAACATAATGTTTAAGAATCAAACTTTTGTTGGTCACACAGATTATTTTCTACAATAATCCAAAAGCCAACGGGAAAAAAATGTAGGGTTTTTGTCGAGGGAGCTGGGGTGATGCTATAACTTTAGGGTTGGCCTACAAAAATACATAATCACTGCTGCACTCTATTTGAGGATTTGCGTCTCCCACCGGCCCTCAGGTGCCCAACAAAGCCCCATCACTTCCCCTCACTACATTATTAACTCTAAGTTTACCCCCCGTTACCCAAGACACCAGCATCTGAGCCCCTTTAACTTCCTCGACCCCCCAGCCCTGCTTCCCTACAGATCCTTACCCCCCTTCAATGGCCATCAGGCAAAAATTCATGGACAGTATACCTCTATCCAGGCCTCCAGCCATGCGAGCCCACTGTGATCCCATAATTACACTGCATTAAGGTCAATGTAATGAGGAAAGCCCTGTAGGACTTCACAGTGGAGCGGGAAGAATTGTGTAGGCCCACCTATGCAACCCTGCGGTACACCCGTGAGCTGAACTCCCAAACCATATGTTAATATTCTTCTAAAGCCTCTCTCACACAGTGATACTGAATCGTGATCAGTAATACGAGGCGTAATACATTTTTTCTTGTTAAATAATAAAAAAGGAATTAATAAGGCATTAAAAGATACTTCGAAAACTGCATGTTACGTTGTTTTCAATATGTTAGTGCTTTGAATAAGAGCAGATCTGTGTTTGTTATAGAAGTCTCAGGTTGTTCATACGAGAAATGAGAGGTAAATATGAACTGACCTGCACATGATCTCATGGGTGAGGAGAACACGACACATCTCTGGGTTTTTGTCTTGGCCTTCATAAAGGATTGCCTAAAAGGAAGAAAGAGAGAGAAATTCATGTTATTGCTACTGTGTGTGTGTAGTGCTTTAAATCTGTTTACTGGTTAATCTCAAAATCCCATTCAAAACGTTTGGGGTTCGTAAGATTTTAAAATGTTTTTAAAAGAAGACTGCATTTATTTGATTAAAACTACAGTAAAAACCTTATTGTTGTGAAATATTATTACAGACTGTTTTGGAAATATAATGTATTCATGTGATGGCAAAGCTGAATTTTCAGCATCATTACTCCAGTCTTCAGTGTCACATGATCCTTCAGAAATCATTCTAATTTGCTGATTTGGTGATCAAGAAACATTTATCATCATCAATGTTAAATTCGTTTTTGTGGAAACTGTTTCAAGATATGGTGATGAGCAGACAATTCATAATGAGAACATTTATTTGAAATGGAAATCATTTGTAAACTTATAAATGTCTTTGTCACATTTGACCAATTTATTCAGTCCTTGCTATTCGGTTCCTCTTGTTTTCTGACTTGGCCGAACTCCTCCTTTAGCTCATCCCGAAACCAGTGATTGCTCAAGATGTTCAGGATGCTGACACCTGGTCATAAGTCATGTTTTTGGTTCGAAGCATGCTGACAACTTTAACATATGCTAAAAGCTAAATCTGGTCATCGGGGGCTGGACGTATGCGGCAATCCGAGGGGGATCCAGACTCTGCTAGGGCTCATGTGGAGTAACAATCTTCCCATTCACCCCATCAGCATCCACCCCGAGCAGCCAGATGGCCAGCCAGGCCCCAAAAGAGAGGTCTCCTCCTAGGCATCCGTCATCGGGCTGTCATGCCTGGCCTGAATGACGGATGATCGGTGCATATCAGAGAAGTTAAAGGACTCACCCCCCTTCCTACCAAACCTCATCCCCATCACCAGTGAAGATTAATCCATTATAAACAAACACACATACATAAGGAACGCACAACACAATCCACCTCAAACTATCCTCCATCTTACTCAACTCTGGTCAGTCGGCCAGACAGGGTTGACCCAACGCCCTAGGGAACAATACTTTTAGTATAACGACCACTTCTACATTATTGATCTTTCTCTTCACTGCCTATGAAAGTCTCTTCCTCTTCATCACCATCCTCCATTTTTGTCGAAGGGGGAGGGGATTTGGGATTGGAGGGGGTTGGGAGGTGGATCGGGTCGATATTTATATATCATCGTTCTTGATTCACATCGCTGGCGCCAAAGTAGTGGCCCCACCCTGGTTCTTCAAGCACGTCTGACTCCAGCGATATGGAATAGTGTTACAAGTCTTCCATGAACTCCAAACACGCTCTTTCCTGGTACCTTAATTAAGTCATCTCACCTTACAAGAAATATTTCGATTAGCAGTACTAAACTATTTCGCTAAATTCAATTTGGGGAAACGTTCGAATTGAAGGCGGCATAACTCAACCAATATCCTTCTCTCTCATATTCTCAATTAGAAGAAAAATGGGTTGTTCTCGATCAATATTCACAGCTTCACTGTTGAAGCACATATGTAAAGCCTGCGTGTGTGGGTAGGGGAGAAGGATTTTACGGGCGCACACAGCTACAGCCCTTTTTTGTTGTCGGGAGGATTATTGTCTCCAGCGTGTCGGCTCTGCAGCTACATTAAGGCCTATTGATTGGTCTCCGGGGTTGATGCTTTGTCGAGGAACTGGTTGCCATATTGATCTGAGACAGGCTGACACACAGTGACAGTGGGACCTGCTGGGCTGAGGAAAGGATAGGCCATACGAAGACCAGGGGGGTTGAAATCTGGTCCATTTCATGACGGAACGAAGAAGGCAGGTGCAGGACTGAGTCGAGATTATGAGAGGCATCTCTAATGGGACTTTTATTTGCGTGCGGGGTTCATCACACGCACGTTTAGTCAAATCACATTTATATGTATAGCATCTTTAAAAAGATATAATATCTAAATATCTTCATACCTTTTAGCAGATTAGAGCTGGATGATAATATAGCTTATATTTCAAGATGATACAAGCAATCTAGTAGTTTAGATTTGCTATATAGTATACATTGCTTTAAGTGAATATGCTGTAAGCATGCAGTTAAGTAGGATTTACTATATATTCACCTTTATCTAAAGAGCTGGGTGATAATATAGTTATACATTTTGCAAAAAAAAAAAAATGTGTTTTATGTGAGTATACTGTATGTAAGTGGATAAAGTTGTACATACTTATAAATCAAATTTATATAAATAGCAGAGCAATATAGTTACATTTTGTGACAAAATAAATTAGTGCTGACAAATGTTTAATTGCGATTGATTGCATCCAAAATAAATGTTTTTGTTTACGTAATACATGTATGTATACTGTGTATATTTATTATGTATATATAAATACACACCCATACAGCATATATTTTGAAAATATTTCTATGTATTTCCATGTATATATTTATATTCATATAATTGGTATTATATATATATATATAAATATTTAAAATGTATAAACGTTACATATTTTTCTTAAATATATCAATGCATGTGTGTGTATTTATATATACATAAATATACACAGTACACACACATATATTATGTATACAAAAACTTTTATTTTGGATGCGATTAATCGCGATGAATCGTTTGACAGCACTAAAATAAATATATTGAAAAATTAATACATCAGTAGGCAATAATATATTTTACATTTTTGACAATGTAACAATCAAGCAGTTGAGATTTGTAATGCTGTATAATTATATTATATACATACTACAGTAGGTGTATAAAATTTTATTAAGTATTTTTATTTATTTATTCAAGTTATACATTTGTTATGTGGTGATATTTACACTTTATACACTTTCTGAGTGAATGATTTTCAATGAAAAACACAAAACACTCAAACTATACTCACCTGTTTAGTCATGGAGTCTATTAATCGAACATACAGATCCTGTTCTGTCCTGATACCTGGAGATTTAAAATGGAATATTAGACACAAAAACATGCATCTCATAAACAAAATGTTTTCTTAGGCTCTGGGTATAATAAAATCCTGCTCAGTTGCATGATAAAAAAAAAAAATCTAATGTGCCATATTTCAACACAAATACTTGTAGAATCAAGTGTGTGTTCAAATTAAAAGGCTCTTTGAGTAAACAGAACAGAAAGCCAGTCCCAAACGCAAAGCCCAATTGTTTTGAAAAGTCTACATAAAGGGACTCATTTCTTATGGAAAGTCTTGCAAATTAATTTGTTTTATTATTCTTTTCCCTACAGTACGTTTATGTGCATTCTGTTATGCTTGTCATGCTGACTGAGCTATTCCGTTAACGCTTCTTAGCAAAAACAAACTCGGCTCAGCTTCAGAGTTTTTCTATTATTTATGATTTTCCCGCCTTAAAGTGTGAGAGCTCGCTTTTCTCCTACCCTGCTGTCTGGTGGATGACAGAGAATCCACATCTACAGACAAATCACTCACCACTAGCTGTTATCATTAGAGCGGGAGAAGAGAACAGTCTTGTACTGAGACTTTGGGTCCAACTCTTCTTATTGTCTCTCATTAATGGCACATATATATATATATATATATATATATATATATATATAGACAAATGTAACATCGTACCTGCTCTTTATGTAGCCAGTGTGTGTGTACTTTAACTAATAGCTCAAATGAGGCCTTGTTTAACGTGTCTGTGTGGGTGAGTAGCGTGGAATGACATTAGACATGAGCGTAAACTGTGAAAGGGTGGCAAATGTGTTCAGCAGCATGAACTCCTCTCAGGATAAACAGATGGAGCTCTCAAATACTCTCCCAGATGTGATGAGACATGTTGCATGATTGTGGTTGCATATCGTTTACAGTTGGCCCCGCTCTGCCTCTCAATATGTCTTTGTTATTGATGGGATATGGAAAGGGTTTGCAGGAGCAGTATGGGTCTCACCGTTGCTGTAGAGAAGCTGTAACCTGTAGTGGATGCCATTGTTGGTCTTCTCGCCATTGTATTCCTAAAAGAATGCACAAGCAAGTAGGACAATTTATGAGAATAAAAAAGAAATTGTCATCTATTAAAACACTGACCATCAAGAAAGGTAATCTCAGTATGTTGAGCTTCACATCTGAATTGTGACTCACTGCTGCTAATTATGGAACCAATGTCCTGTGGCAAAAATGATGACAATATTAGCAAAAAACTACAACTAAAGACATTCACAACTATGTGTTTTATTTAATCAGGTTTGACTATCCATTTTTCTGTATACTTTTTCTATACATCTATTCACAACCGGTCAACTGTTTGGGATTGGTAATATTTTTTAAATTTTTTTAAATAAGACTGAACTTTTATTTGATCAAAAATATGGTAAATTTTTAAAGTAAAACAGTACTATTGAAAAATAATATTACAATTTAAATAGTTGTTTTCTATCTTAAAATATGTTAAAAAGTAATTTATTCTTGTGATGGCAAAGCTGAATTTCCAGCATCATTACTCTCAAGTCTCTAGTGTCATATGATCTTTCAAAATAATCATTCTTATGTGCTGATTTCTTAGTATTACCATTTCTTAGATTTACCAATCTCGAATAAAAATGTGCTGCTTAAACATTTTGTGGAAACCATGTTACATTTTTTAGGATTATTTGATGAATAGAAAGTACAAAAGAACAGCATTCATTTGAAATAAAAATATTTTATGACATTATAAATGTCATTACAGTCATTTTGATACATTTTTACTGACACCTATCTTTTGAACAATAGGGTAAATTGATATTTAGCTACAAAAGCGGTGCTTTTATGAAACCAATTAGAATTAGAATTTTTCCAAATTTGAAAGTTAGTTTGAAGGCTAATTTAAAATCTCTATTGAGAAATTCAAAATAATTTGCTTTCTATTAATCACAGGCAGCAAAAGAACTGCAGTGCATCCAAATGTAAGCCCAGTTTGGTTTCACTCTTTGGACTAATTGTGAGGTTTACATTTAATCATCAGGAGAGTTATTTTACATAATGAACATGACACACCCACACATGTCGTCAGTCTTTCTCTATCTCCTCACTGCCAAGTTTAGTGGTAGTGTCTTGGCAGCAACCCAGGGTGGAGTAGAGGACTGTGTGTGTGTGTGTGGGGGGGGTGGTTATGGCGGAGGTGAGCGGACAGCGAGGACAGAGCGCTGACCGTGCCAGCTGGACCCCGTCCCGTATGACCGTGGGCGGAGCTGTTCTCTGTAACCTTTTACTGAGAACAACCCCCTGACACACACACCACGGGGTGAGCAGGACGACCCTCCGACACACACCACAGGGCTAGCAGGTACAAACACATGACTACACTCCAGAATGGAGCTATAGCGGTACTGTGAAAAGGCAATTTTTAGAGGAATACTTTGGGAAAGAGCGAAATTTATTCCCATGATGCTGATCCTGAGAATTACACTCAAAGGATAAGCAAAGACCAAATTAATGTGGGGCAAAAATAAGCCAAACAACAATCCTCTGTTAGAAACACTGGGTATTTTATAATATATTCAATTAAAAAAAAAAGACATTACATATAATGTCAATGCAATTCTTATAACAAAAAAATTTGTCTCATCGGTGCCCCCTAGATGTATTACCTGGTACCGCTACTACTGAGAATCACAACTCTGTGTTTGATACCCTGAACTAGATCTCACATATACACAATGCAATTGCATAAAGAAGGGAAAACATGTCATGTAATATAGAATAGATTTAAAATATAGAATATCTTACCAATATTTCCAACCATAATTTTTTTTTTTTTTTTTTTTTTTTTTTTTTTTTTTTTTTAGATGAAATAAAAACACACACACACAAATTAAAAACTGTTGCATAGGGTTTAGGGAATTTTTTAAGAAATATTTTGAATAAGGAATGTGTGTATGATCTAAAAATGATTTATAACTTTTTTAACCTAACCATAAAAATGATTTATAACTTTTTTACCTAAAAATACATTTAGATATATTGTTGAAATTTATCTGAAAGTACGTAAACATTAAACATTGTTGCAGAAGGTTTGAAAAATGTTCAGGGTTTTTTGTTTGATTGTTTTTTTTTTCTCAAATGTTCATTATGCATGATCAATGAGTATGAATTAAATTATATATTAATGCTTTTGTTATTACTTTTTTTAACCTACAAAACTTGAATCAGATACACATATAAAATATATCTAAAGAAATTAATTTGACCTGTGCAACAATGAAACTAATCAAAGTGTGAGATGATTCAAGATTCAAGATTTTTATTCGACATATACATGATTATATAGAGAATATATAACCAGCAGTGAAATGTGAGTCAGGTCCGCTCCATGGACAGTGCAATTATTAAAGAATACAACACAGAGGAAAATATACATAAATATAGGTATGAAAAAATGAAATAAAAGTAAACAATAAAAATATAAGAATAAAATATTTTTTAAAAAGTATACTGTAGAATTAAATATAGAATAGAAAATAAAATGTGCATGAAAGTAGTCCACAGAGATAAAATCTTGGGAGTAAAATTATATGTCCCTGTCTTTTTTTAATGAAAGATCTATGAAAACTTAACTTAATATTTCTAAGCTTAATTCGAAGATGGCATGACCTTTTTATTTAGTAAACGTGCATCTAAAAACAACTGTAACATTATACGGTACATTCTTAGCATGTTCTCTAAGTTCAATATGCAACACCCCAGCATATCACAAATCCTGTTGCGTTATGTAGCGGCGTCTATTAGTGACAGAGTGCTTACTTTGTCTTTTTCCACAAAGTCCACGTAGGAGGTTCTCTCGATCTCAACGGGCTGTCCCTGCCGGTCATACAGGGCCAGAACGAAGTGAAAGAAGTTTGACTTGCGCAGGTTCGAGGGAGGCTGTTTCTCATAATGGGCTCTTGCCAAACCCACACCACTACGAGAGAGAGAGAGAGAGAGAGAGAGAGAGAGACGGAGAGATTAATGTACTGTAACCCAAATAATCATTCAAAATATGAGCTTGCAGAAAGATTAAATGGCAGATTCACATGAACTTATCATATTGCATATAAATACATAACATTGACAAGTCACCACAGTGTCTAATTTTATACGTTCGGCATGTGAATCACAACATTTCTGTATAATACTTCCAAATAAAATATGTCAAATTATAAAGACTACAGGAAACACAAACAGGAAATTAGAGCTGTTACAAAGACTGATAAAAGGAAATAACTGAGAGGTGTTAGAAGAGAGATATTTGGCTTGTTTTCTCATGCCCTGTGTGTGCCATGAACTCTATTGTCTGCCCCTCTCTGCCCTGCCACCTCAACAATTGGAATCTGGCGCGAAGCGGGGGACCCCAGAAGGCACCGTCTGCCTTTGCGGCTGCCAATCGCTACTGGGTATGGCTCGCCTTGGCAACTGCTGTGTTCCTCTTTCCCTGACCTGTCAGTCAAACGCACTTGGGCCTCCCTAGGGTTCAGCTGATAGAAGCCTCCATCCTGACTCTCACACTTGAGCATCGATTAGAACGCGTGGCAAACGACGGACTGACAGAGACCGAGGAGCTTCACGCAGCCCGAGAGGAGGCGGCTCGCACCTTCACGCCAGCCCTACACATCCACCTATCAATCAAACCGTCATCCCTGGCCCACTGACGCAAACGCTGATCATCTTTCCATACCTGGATCAGTGGACGCAAGGGCCTCAGAGAGAGATGAAGGCCTGAAGTAAAGGAAGGAAGATTAAAATGCAGGTGGTCTATTTTTAATAGGGTGGTAATTCATGCATCCCTTTCCTCGAGCAGAAACCGATGTCAAGCACTTAATCTGACACTTTTTTTTACCACATTACAATTTAACAAAGGAATACTTTAAAAAAAAACTATATACCGTTTCCACAAAAATGTTAACAGTTTTTACCATTGATAATTTAATAATAAGAAGATATATATACCGAGAAAAAAAAGGCATCATGTTTTCCCCAAAAATATTAAACAGCACAACTGTATTCAACATTGATAATAATTAGAAATGTTTCTTGAGTACTGAAGACTGGAATAAAGGCTGCTGAAAATTCAGATTTGCCATCAATGGAATAAATAACATTTTAAAATATATTAATATAGAAACAGCTATTTTAAATTGTAAAATTATTTCACATTTTTTTGTTCAAATAAATATAGAATTATTAAGAATAACAGACTTCTTTCAAAATCACTAAAACATCATCCATCCCCACACTTGACGGCGGTGGTCTGTATATATATTTCTTCATATTAGGCTGGGACAGGAAAAAGTTTTTTCATATAATTAATAAAAAAATAATAATAAATGACATCACCATCAAGTCAAACCAAGTGGCCCGTAATATTTATAATTCCCTAAATCATTAAATGAATGTTCACATACATAAATTGCAGCTGTCATTGTTAAGTCTGTTCATTATTTACTCGTTACTCTGATGAGGTGGGCCGAAATGCATTTGAATCTCAAAAATATGCTCATACATAAATATTTGTTCATCTGCTGAGTTCGGGGTGGGGAGCCAGTGTTTTGGAAAGCGGCCTGCTCTCTGTCTCCGCTCGTTGAGATATTCCCCTGATAGGACATTAATAAAGCCTGACCCCTCCCCAGTGCTATTACCAGGGCTTAATGCTTCATTTGTATCCGAGCCTGGTGAAATCTCATTCGTGAAGTTGAGGTTACTACACTGAAGGCAAAAACAGCTTTAACAGAAGAGGCTGTGGGAGGGGGATTCAGGGAGGAGCACTTTTAAAGCGGATGACTTCAACATAAATGGGAAATATGATCTTCTTCATCTGTAGTAATTGATTCGCAGTGAAGATCTTTAGCAGTCTGACTGGTCAGGGCGGTGCTAAGTCTGACAGATGCCCTCTAAATGCGATAAGAAGAAAGCATACAAAATAAGACAGTAAAATAGAGCTTTAAAGATTAGAATTGCACTATATCTTATGTATCTATATTATATTATGTCAAAAACAGTTTAAATAATTATTTATGTTGGGTATACAAAACACAACAACATCCACAATAACACATTTTATATAAAATATATATGAAATTTTATTATATATATATATATATATATATATATATAAAATACATACAATACATTAATATAATATAATAATAATACAATATATTAATTGATACAATATTAATTAAAATTACAATATATTAATATAATATAATATATTCTATTTTATATTTTTATATATTTTTCTACCTATATATATATATATATATATATATATATATATATATATATATATATATATTATATATATAAGGAAAATAAAAAGAATAAAAATATTTGAAAAAATAAATTTTTAATTATTAATATTATTGTATAGCACTACAAAAAAATATGTATAAAGACGCAAATTTTATATATATATATATATATATAGCATATATATATATTAATATATATAAGCATTTCATATTAAATATAGCATGCCACATAGCAGGATACATCAACAGTCTGGGCCCAAATCCTGTGTCTGCACTGCATGAAATGCACAAGCACATGTAAACACAAATTATCACCTTCGCTTAGGAAGAGAGAACAACAAAATTACACATTTGTGGGGGAGCAAGAGAAAAAAAGAAAAAACACAATATCACACTTAAACACACACGCATTGCATCATGAGCTCCTCTCCATTACCCCATCAGCTCAGTTACAAAGCCAGGCATCATGTTTCTGATGGGGTGAGGGAGAGAGACAGCGTTCCCGCATGCTCTCATAGAGGCACGGATCTTTACGCACAGGAAACGATCGACTCAGAAAGCTTGTTAGTGTTATTATTTTAATTATGTTGATTGCTGCCATATCCACTCCAGCAGTTATGAGTCAGAGGCAGAGGCACGATTGGACGGCTCTCACTCGCTCTGTATTGAAACTGCTATCGAGGTGACAAACACACACACACAGACAGCAGAGCTGTGTAAATCAGTCGCTAACGGACGGCTACAGCACACGGTCTCACAACGGTCTCTGTAAAACACACTGTTTGACATGTTCTCATCACAGAGCAGAGAGAAATAAAAGGAAAAAAGCATGCAAGCCAGAAACAACCCTAGTGCTGACACAATTCCGGATGTAAAAACACCCTCCACTTTTATTTGAATCAATAAATACAGTCTCACAGATCTGCTTTAACAATAAACCACTCATAGCAGGAGCTGAAGGGTTTGTAATGATGACATTTCCGAATACGAGAGCGCCGTCTTTCTATGTAGTGGCAGTCGGTGGCTCAGTCTGCGGCCCTTTGCACACTGCAGGCTTAATGTGATACAGCAAAGTCTAATTATGTTAAATGAAAAAAGTAACCCCAGGCTAAAATCCTCACAGCTCAAGGGCCTGAACACTTTAGGGAAATAGATACTAAGCACAGAGACTCAAACTCTGAAATCATCTGCTAATGAACATGCAGAGGAGAAGAACTGCCAATACACAGGTCACAGCAGGACCTGCTGACTGAGATACTGAGGAGTTAGCTGACGTGTGTGTGAGTAAAAAAGTGAGGTGAGTGATGCCTTCACATGTGCATCTCAATAAAACAATCATCTCGCAGTGAAAAATAATTAACAATTATAAATAAAAATTAAAAATCTAAAAATTTAAAATAAAGCATTACAAATACAAATTAAAATTTACAAAACACCCAAAACCCATAACGTGACATATATATATATATATATTTATTTCAGTTTTCTCTGATAAACAGAAAGTTCAAAATAATCATTTGAAACCTTTTGTTACATTATAAATGCCTTTACTGTCACTTTTGATCACTTGAATGCATCCTTGCTGAATAAAAGCATTGATTTCTTTCAAAAAAACAAAAAAGCAGTGTACAGTATGAATTTTGTATTAACTGTATTAACCAGTATTCTAACTACTTCCACCATGAGTCTTCTAAAAAAACTGCCAAACAAAGATATATGACAAGCAGTGTGTGTGTGTGTGTGTGTGTGGCATATGGGTGGCATCACGGACCGAGCCCCACATGTCAGTGACATTAATCACGCCTGTGATGGACTGTGACAGAGGGAAGTCTTTAACTACAGCTCGTCTCTCTCTCTCACTATCGAACTAATGAGCCGTACAGCAGCACTCTGTTTATACAAATGTGACGCGGAAAAATCATCTCTGCCCTGGCTGGGAGCCAACGTCCTGATCCAACAAGTAAATGTAAATCGCATTCTCTCTCTCTAATACTCTTCCTTCCTCACTTTCACTTTTTTAAGAATTTCTTGTTCTCATTTGTTGCATCCGTCCTGACAGTTTCCCTCTCTGAAAGGTCTCTTCGTAAACAAAGGTTACAAAGATTTGGTTGATAATGCAACTGCTTTCATAGGAGATCTGCAATGGGAGATCATTCTCTAAATTAACCATCATAAGGGAATCATATTTAATTTGACCTTTACTCTAATAAATGACCAAATGAGAGAAGAGGAGGGGAGAAACAGAGCATGCTTGCCTTCCTGTGCTCAAGTATTTTGAAGACGGTGGATACTAATATATGCACATACTCTATGTTTACGTGGAGAGTCATTTATGCAGTAAGATACAATTATTGTGGCATACATTTGCTCATGCTTACGAGTCTGTCTGTGTGTGTGTGTGTGTGTGCGGTGTTGGGGGCGGCATCGGGCAGTTGTGTGTGTGTGTGTGTGCGGTGTTGGGGGCGGCATCGGGCAGTCAGCATGGCAGCGGTATGTTTGGTTAGCGCTTATTAGCTGTGTAATAAGATTTAATGAGTTGAGGACTAAAGCGCTGTAGGAGCACGGGCAGCATACTGGGATTAGTGGAGAGCAGAAACAGAACGAGAAGAGGAAGAAAGAGAGAACACGAGGTTGTTTTGAAACCCAAATCCCACTTGTGGTCAAACCAGGTCTTTTTTTTTTATTCACTTGGCCTGTTGCGATGTCATCTCTGTAGCTCTCATCCTCTCTCGACTCAAGTGTGCGGTGATTTAATTGTTCGACACAAGCCTTGTGCATTGTAAATTGTCAAAATGGGCAGTTAGATCCCCCTAAAGTATAAAAATGTGTATTTTACATGGTTGTTATTTGGGGGAAAAGCGCTGTGCCAGATGTGCTGATTGCATTTATGGATAGCTGGCATCTTTGTTTCTTTATCGCTAATTGGATGTTACGACGAGGAATCATAGGAAAACCTTCCTGGAATGACGGAGTGCAGAGAGTAATAGAGGCATTTGTCACCACTGCACAGTAACGGATGGCCGTAAGTCAAAGCGAACGTGTCAGAGAGGATCTTTGCATAAAGAAAGGCCTGTCATTTCTCCATGATTTCTATTGCCATCTGTCACGTCTCCCAGCGATAAGCTGGCACATACATCACCAGCTGCCTGCATCACTGCCACCGCCTGCTCGCCGGTTTATGCACTACAGGTGGCTCGTTGTCCTGCTCTTATTCACGGTTTTCATTCACACACACACACACACACACACACACACACACATAAACATACTAACACTTTTACAGACATCTGAAAGTAGACAGTGTCTTTCCATGCCTCTCTGTTCATGATCATGTTCCCTTAACCTCTGATGCATTAATTATTAAAGAAAAAAATTTATCAATATTTCTTTTTACTTTAAAAAATTATTTTCTTTCATGTATTAATATATACAGTATATAAACCCCAAATTATGTATTTTCATAAAAATATGCATATGCAATGCAATAGAAGTAAAAAGAGGCAATGGCATATGAAGAAGACATAGAAATATGGATAAGGGTCAAAGTTATAACCTAAGTTGGTTTGTACGTAACTTTACACTTTGAAAAAAAAACTAAAAAACTGCTGTAGTTGACATCATGCATCAGAGTGTTGTTCATTTATAAAAGTACAATGATGTTAAGGTGCGTCTCGTTGAATGGTGGTAAAAATTTAGTATTTTTTTTTATTATTATTATATTTGATGAGTTCATTTGCAAAAACAGATAATTACATTTTTAACAATTTTCAAAAATCATGTTTTTCATTGTGCTTTCCAATTAATCTCAATCAAACTACAGTTGGGTTATTTTGATTAGGTTCAAAAATAACAAAAAAATACAGCTAACTAACACAATAAAACACATAAAAACATGATAACATAAAAAAAGTTTTAATTTTTGAAAATTAAAAAAATGGAGTTATCATTTTTTGCAATAAACTCTTCATTTGTTCATTATTATATTAATAAAGTAAAAAAACACTTGACTTTATTTAAAACAAATTAAAATGTATGTAAAAGTATAATACTTCAAAGTAGAAACTTAAAAACTACGCAATTGTTTAACATATAAAAGGTTTTTCTTTACTTTTTTCTTTTTTTTTACTAAACACCCATCACATGTTTGGTTATGCACTTTTGTATAATGCTTGGTTTTAAAAAAGAAAATAAATAAATAAAATAAACATACAAAAATACCAGATGTTTGCTTGGTTTTTAAATATCATAAATCATCCATTTAATCATTTAGAAATTGTATCATTGTTCATTTGGGGTAATCTCAATCTAATTTGAAATAATGGTTTAAATAACGCCAATTAAAAGCACTTAAACATGTTTCAGACAAGCACACTGAACAGAATCTGAATTTTAACAAAATACAAAGAGGCACAGTAAAAACATTCTCTTTAAAACACACACAAAACATTGCATTTGCCATCAAAATTTAGCTGAACATCTCTTTGACATATTACTCCAAAAAAAGACGGTGCTCTGCTGAATGGCCCGTGTAGTCAGAGGGGTTGATGTGCCATCAGACTCTCAGCGCGAGAGGATCTGAGTCAATAGACTCACGGCTCACTCACAGATTAGACATCTAATCAAATTCAGCCCCGTGTGTTTATCACTCACTGTCGATGGCTATGTGGATGTCAGTGTGGAGCACTCCACAGCTGTGACAAAACGAGAACACATCACATAATGCACATACGCTCATGAACCCAGACTTTTTAAATGCAAAGCAATGTTCTATGTGTATCATGAGATATAGGTTTCATAAGGTTTTCCTAGTTGTTGTTGATAAAAACTGATTTAGTTTTAAGTCCCTATAACTTAGAATTTGACTAAGGAAATATGTGTCTTATATGCAAATAATGGCAACTGTTCATGCAATGATTCCATTCGTAATCATAATATAAAGCCACTTTAACTAACAATGAAGATTAACACACACACACACAAATTCAAACAGCTGACGGCATTGTCAGACACTGCAACATGTCTGAAACATAATACACTTCTTCTTTAATCATAAAAGTGTATAACCAGCCAGTGCTAAACGCTTCCAGCTAATTTCTAATTTGTTCATAATTGCACCGAGACAAGTAAACTATTGCACAGTGAGAAGTTATTTCCTGGAGCTGGACGGCTAAATTACAGGCAAATGTTTCATGCGATTAGGACACTCTAATTGAACATTTGACATAGAATAGAGCTGCCTGTCTAACGCAGAAGTGCATCAAGTGGAGAAAACTGGTATTTACATTGGTTACATGCATTCTTTATGCTTTAATCACAGTGAATTCCTTTTTGATTATTGCATCCCACCAAATTTCTATATATTTGTTTTTCTTCCATCATAAGAGAGTGAAAATTAGTCATGGCCTCATTGTAACTGATCTCCTTTGGACGCCTCGATCAATGCACCGATCACATATCTCTCCTCAGCTGAGCTCTACATAAGAGTCAGTGCTGTGTGTGTGAAGCGCTGCCCCTGCACTGTGGCGTCTGTGTGTGTTTTATTAGTATTGCACTTGTGCATGTTTGCTGTAGGTTTAGCCCCGACTGCACCTGCCAGACCTGCACACACACACTACAAATTATAGCACTCGTTCCTTTCTCTCGCTCACACTCTCAACGATCTGTTCTAAAAAAAAAATCTTACAGTCATTTTTAAAATCGTTAGTGGCCTATACAGCTGAAATCATTAGCTGGTCACCTGTATGTTTCTAATGGGGTCATTACCGAGGTGGCCCTGCAGCCGGCCGCTAATCGCTAGCATGTTATGGGGCAGCTGTTTCTAAAACACTTGTTTCTCTGTGCTACATTCCGACATGCAGGCGTCAACTGAGAAAGAACAGAGCTAGACCCTATTAATCAGGTGTGTTTTGTGATACGGTGAGTGTTTTAGTGCATTTACGAATGTGGAAATGTTTTTAACTTGCACTTTTTTTGTGGGGACAAGTGCAATTCCTGTATTGTTCAATGTCATCGTTGCATATTTGAATAGATATAAAAATAGAATGTATCGTGCCATTGCATGCAAGGGATTTTGGGATGGTTTGGAGAGATTGTTTTTTTTTTTAATCTAAAGCTTGGGGTCTGGACTTCATTAGCCCCCCCACCCTGAGTGGACAAAACAGAGGCAACATAATTCACTTTGCCAGGTTTTACAGTGTAGGGGTACGGAATCGGTGAAAGGGTCAATCGAAATCTGTTCCCCAGCTGTGCGGCCCTCTCACTCACCCCTAGGCCCAGAGAGAACAAAAGAGAGAGAGAAATGCTCGGGGGGAGATGGACCCCACAAACGTACCCCCGAGCTGCCTGAGCATCACAAACCTGTTCAGCCAACTCCATCTAGATCAGTCCAGTTTGTGTAGGAATGCAAACAAGTTAAAACCGAATACAAATATGCACAGTGTTTCTGAATTGTGATTAGATATATAATGAATGAAAATAATGTGGGTAATAAGCATGGGATCATGCACAAATCCTCATTTCTGAAGAGCTAACATTCAATGCATGTGTCCGAATAATGATTTTCCTTCACAACACTGGCTGCACTAATCCAAAAAAAGGTTGCACTTTCCACCAAGCTCAGCCCTGGACACCTACCTATCATGGTATTATTTACAGGTTCACATGAAAGTTTCAAATCAAATTAAGCTGTAATTTTTGCTTCTTTCATCCAGATTCACTTACTTTATTGTCTCTTGAGAGAACACACTTTACTGCACCCATACCCATAAAACCCAAATCCTGCCATCAGTGTATATTTGAGATTAAAATAGAGCAAAAATTTGTTGCAAAAATGCACTAGGGTGAAATAAAACAAGTGTGAAAGGGAGAGAAAGAAACTGAGGAAGAGGAGATATTTAAGGTAGCAGAAGATGTGCATGTGTCTTTGCCTGACAGTAAACTAAATCATTCGCATAATACTAACAAAATACACAAAATACTAACAAATGAATGATTATAACAACTATATGTTAGGCAAAATTAAAATAATAATAATGATAAATAAATAAGAATACTTTTTAATCATACAAGTCGCCTTTTTAAATCTTTTAGTCTTAATTTAAGATGGCATCATGACACGTTCGCTTGGTTTGCGTTTGTAAGGAGCGCGGGAGAATTTTGTGTTGTGTATGAGGCTGATAATTGGCTAGAGCAAAATATTTATTATGAGGGAACCTGTTTTGCAAATTACTTATATATATATATATATGCTATATGATGAAAAAACACTGCTCTTTATTACACTCCATTTATAACTTTTTGCATGAGAAATGACTATGAAATGCGCGTGATATTTTGACAGATTTTTTTTTATTATTATTAAATAAATACGTTTTTTTCTTGTCACATTGCTTATATGTTAGGGACTTTTTGCATGCACTATGCAGTGCAACTTATATGCAACGCGACTTTTTTCTCCACCAAATAAATAATTCAGGATGTGAGTTTTTATCTCATGTAGGGTAATTAGATGCCCAAAGACTTTGCATTTTTGTCTCTAATTAATATCACAATAAAACATCAATTTGGTCTGCAAATACTGCTGATCTACAAGGTGCTCGCGACTTTTCAGTGTTAGCAATAGTAAAGGCTGCGGATGGGCAGGTGATTTTGGCCACTTGCACATGGCAGCTGACTTCCGCTGTAAGTTTGAAACATCTCCTTTATCCAGCCTACACAATATGCAATATTAATATACCGAGGAGATTTATCTCCGAGCGTATTTAAGGGAAACGCGAAAACATGTAAACGCAGCAGATCTCTCTCTCTCGGTATTACATGTTTTAATGAACAGTAAAATTATTTGTACATTAAAAAACGCCTTGCAAGCATATGTCCAGAAGACGTTTTGATTACAGGGTGCATCCTTTTTCACACACATAAAATAACCCGTCTCATTAAGTGTGTTTTTGCTAGTAGGCTATAAGCTAATATATATGCTACATATAAACATAAAATCTCAATTATTTATTACTTTTTTTTAGACCACGCGTTTGGTAATGCTTGCTGCAGCAAATTATATTTATATAATAAATAAAAACACAAAGTTTTTAACTGAACTCCAATATCCCCAAAAACAAATACATTAAATTATCGAATCAAATATTCCCCAAGTTTTCGCCCGTTCTCTCTGTGCGTTTATTAAGTGACACAAAAAAAAAATCGGAAATTTAAGCACTAAAACACACGTATTTTCTTAAGAAAAAAAACGTCCCTTACTTATTCCATTGATATGCAATTATTTTTAAAGAATTAGTGTGATGCTCCCTTTTCTTTACTCTCCCATTTTCTTTGCTTCTATATTTTTATAACAATTATTACATGATATCAAGGCCTATGTAATAATAATTTTGAGCTGTTTTGGAGAAATTAAATTCTCAAACTCATTTTTGAGCCAAATTGAGTCTAACCTACACGTATTTCTCAAAATCCCAGGTCTCTCTTTGAAGGGTGAGACAGAACAGCATACATTTCCTCAGTGTTTCAACATCATTCTAGAAACCCAGGGGAGAGTAAAATGCGGAGGAACTCGCTGTCCAAAAAACTTTGTTTCAAGCGCAAATGGTTCATTTTGTATGCATTACACTATAATGAAATATTAGGACACGCCGTGGTACTGTACGTAAGTTTGACTTTTCTCCATTTAATTTTTTTTAACAGGCCTAATAGTTTTGTCTATGACCGGGCAATAACCTCACAAATTGCACGTTTGCACTTTGAGCATGCTTTAATATCAAATAAATGAGATAAATCAGAATAAATGATTTACGATGAATTTTAATCACCTATAGAAAATGCGCTCAATGTAGGCTTTTGCATATTTTATTTACAAACATAAACTATAAACTCAGGCTCATCGATTCTCACTAGACATCTCTGTCCCCTACGATGCACGTGAATCATCATTAGATGAGTGCAATTTTGAAATATCGATATTTTCAGGGTTAACAAAATGTCATGAGCGGGACATTCCTACACAAGACAATCTGAAAGATCCCCAGCTCCCTTTCAACCACAAAGAAATCAGGTAGAACAATGTTTTCTCATGTGTGACAGGCAGTGTAACCAGAGTACGCCTTTCTGGAGCGGCGCGTGTGGCTTTTTCTTCAGCGCGTAACGATGCGCAATCAGTTTGCAACACGTCTACAACTAACTAATAGCTGACAAACTGATTTAAGAACGACCGTGTTACTTGCGACGTCCCTGTACGAGCACTTCTAGATTCAAAACAATTGATTTCGAAACACTTCTGACTGTTGCCAAGCGCTTCCTCTAACGCGCATCGGACGCTCCGTTTCACGCACCCAGCTACTTGGAATATAAATAACTTGGAGCTTGTTGGTGGTGTTTACCTTTGCGCAGCTGTGTTGGCATCCAGTATCCCCGCGCTCTGCATCCAAGAGCGCACCGGCGTCATGCCACTCGTAAGGGGCTCTTCTTTCATGGTCAAGGCTCCCCGTGGGAGACCGTCCTGGATGGAGAACATGAAAATAGCCTTCTGGGGGATGTCTCTCTACACCAGCTCGAGTGGAATAATCCTCCTGCACCACCTGGATTAACAAAAACCAACTGAAAGGGAAAAAATCTTCCCCAAAGTGCAACAAGAGGAAAGAGGTCCTTATCCAAAGACGCGCTGCCGTATCCCTTTGGGTGTTCCTCTTTCTTTTAGATTCCAAACCCAAGTTCAGTTCACTCAAGATTAACCGGTCTCTAGTTAAAAGAGGGTGGAGAGAAGGCAAGAGCTGTGGAGCATCTCAAAGGAAACGATCAGCCGGGATCAAGCAGACCTTCTCGTCGCGGGGAGAAAGAGGGGAGAACGCGAACTTGCTCTGAAGAAGAAGGCGAACAGACGCGCACGGGATTGTGAAATGAAAAGTGGGATAAAACGGACGACTGCTTCAAAAAGGAGTAAAATGAAATGATTACCAAACAAGAGGGAGGGATGGACCAGGGAAGGCTTGCTGTCCCTGGGGAAAAGAGGGATTGGGTAGCAAGAAATCTCATTCCCTCCCTCCCCGTCTCTTTATGCCTCCTCTGTCCCAGCGGAGCGCACCTTCTCTCGGGTTCCGCGGCTCCAGCGCTCTCGGGGGGGACAAGCGTGGACTTGACGAGGGCGGAGACTTGCCCTTAAAAGGCAAAGTCATTTACATGTCAATCTCCGTTCTGAGCTCTGATTGGTCGCGATCATCCCTTGCGTCATTTTCAAAATTCGCCGCAAAAACTCAGCTGATGTTAGAGGGACTGAGCGCTATGGCAGTGGAAGTGGTCTCATGCTTTCCCGATTTAACCTGAAACATGCCCTTAATACCCAGGAACATTCACGATGCATTTCATATGCCTAACATGATTAAAGCATAATCGACTAGCTATAGCATATCGTTTTCCAGAAGTCAAATCTGTCTAAAAGTTCAGCCGTGAGGAATCAAGTTGTCCTCCTGACTGGAATATGTTGCCTGTTTATAGACCTACCCAATTGATTAATTGGAAGTAATATTCAAATTTGACAAACCACTGAGTTATTTGCAGCTGCATGAACTGATAATAATAATAATAATATAATAATAATAATAATAATAATAATAATAATATAATATTAATTATTATTAATATTATTAGTTATTATTAAAAGCCCGCATGCAATACAAATATAAAATACATCAGATAAATTATATTAAGAACAATTATTATATAGCTAATTTAAGTCAATTTTATCGAGTAATTAGAGTTTTTGCTCATACAAAATATAACCCATCTTCTTTGGCATTATTTTGAATTCCACCAAATGACGCTTGATTAAATATTTATTACAGATAGCCCTCCAGAGCTCAGAGCGGGAAAACGACCCCATGAGATAAGAAAAGAAAGATGATGAAAAAACTCAATTTAATCTTAAACTTAAAAAAGGTGACTAAAGCAAACAGTCCTCTTATCGAAACAACAATGCAGTCATCTGTTTTTTATCAGAAGTTTTTCCCTCAGATTCTTCATTTCACACATTATAATTTTATTATTATTATTAATTATGTGGGCCTATGTTTGTTATTATTTTGCTAAAGCATCCTCACTCATTATCCTTGCTTATACAGGTTGAAAACAAAAATCTTCACACTCAAAGACAAAATAGTCGCAGCGGCACAAAAGCAGCCGGTGTTTTTGAAAGACAAGTTCAAAACAACACGATCCCCGTCCGCCCTGAACGGACACAAATATACCCAGTCCACTAATAAAATATTCTATTTTGTTCTTTATTTGAGAGAAGGTTGACGGCAAATAGTCACAGTCATCAGAAACTTGTTTCGTGCTGAAACTAAAACATACAAGACTATATGCCTATTAAAATATTTTCTATTCTATGTTTTAGAAGAGGTTAAAGGGTCAACTCCCAAAGCCCAACATCTGCAACATCATGTTAACTTCCAAACTAACGCATTATGTTACACACGACTAGAACATCTGTAAAGATTCACTAAAATGTCTCATGATGCGCTTTTCGCAACTCTCCCGGACCGTGAAATAATCTTTCTGCGACATCTTATGTCTCGAAAGCCATATATGTTTAAAACGAGATAAAGCCGTATTTGGTCAGTTACTTTCGATTGTTTGGCAGTTTGAACATGCAAAAATAGCCCTATAATATTTTGTATTCAGCGGAAAGGAACGCCGTCACATTAAGAATCGTGTAAGTTATTTTAACAGCACAGGCCGGTTGTAAGACTGTATCTTGCTATAGGAGTATAATAATCATTGATCCAAAATAACACTTCTACAAACACTTGCATTGTAGTTCGGAGAGCACAAATGATCAAATATTCCCGAATCTATTTAAGAAAAAAACATGATATTTTGAATTTATCTTCAAAAAAAAAAAAAAAAAAAAAAAAAAAAAAAAAAGAAAGAAAGAAAAAACGAGACAAAAAAGAAAGGAAAAAAACAACATATCTTGCCTTTATACACAGTTTTTATAGTTAAATGAAGTTCTAAGTAGGCATATATATATATATATATATATATATATATATATATATTATATATATATTATATATATATATACATACATATAGATCAGTATTTGCCAGATTCAAGCGGTTGTTTCCACCTAGTGGCCATCAATAAATGAAATAAAATATTAAAATAAATAAAAATAAAAAGCAATTAATGTTTCTTGTCAGGAAATTCATCATATCAAATAATCATGAAAATAGTTTGAGCATGCATAACTTTCTTGATGGTATTCTTTCTCAAGAGAAAGTCTTTATCTCTCATTATCTATTTGATTTTTTTTATCTCACTCCATTCAAAAGAGGGTCTCCTGCAATCTTTTGGATCACAGAGCCAATAAATGTGAAATGACTGACTGATATTAAATTAGGACCTCAAGAGTTTAAATATAAATACTGTAACTGGTATTTTCTCAGATCAGAGATTAGGCGGCTTGCACAAGCACTTTATATGAGTCATAAATTAAATAAATAGAGCACAACAGAAAATGTGTCTTAGAAAATCACAATACCAAATCAGCTATGTGGCCATTCATAAAAGCACAAGACTCTCTTATGGAAAAACTAAATAAAATTGACTGTTTAGAAACGAGCATAGTCTCTACTAGACATTAGAAAAAAAAGTGATAATTTGAGCAAACGGAATCACTGTGAGGTTTACATGATTAGGATTGTAAAGTGTATCTCAGAACTCATGACATGTGAACAGTAAATAAAATAAGTACAGAACAGCTGAACATTATCAGGATCATGCTATTGTTTGCAAGGTAAAGAGCTCCATCTAGTGTTCCAACAATGACCTGCAAGGCTGTCAATGACCTTAAAGAAGAGAGAGCGAAATAACCTCACTGTTAAAACTGACGACATATCTGAGGCACCTAATCAACATATCTGAGGCAACATATCATAGAATTCCTTAGATCATCACACCTGTAGGACTCACTCGAGAACCTCTGGCCATCCTTTCAAATAGGGCACATCCGACCATCATTTTGCTGCAACTTCCAAAAAAAAAAGTGCATTGCAAAAGTATTCATACCCCTTAATTTTTTTCATGTTTTATGTTCCTGCCTTATGTTAAAATGCTTTAAATTACTTTTTTTCCACATCAATCTACACTCCATACACCATAATGGTAAAGTAAAAAACAGGTTTTTAACCTCTTTGCAAATGTATTTTAAAAAAGAACATCAATGATTCCATTGCATAAGTATTCATACCCTGGAACAGTTGAAATTTAGCTCAGGAGCATTCGTATTGCTTGTAGATGTTACTACACTTTGAGTGAAGTTAACCTGTGGCAAATTCATTTGAATGGGTATGATTTGGGACGGCACACACATCTTAATAAAAGGTCTAAAAGCTGATAATGCATATCAGAGCAAAAAAACAAGCCCTGAGGTCAAAACAACTGCCTGTAGAGCTAAGAAACAGGTTTGCGTCAAGCCATACATCTGGGGAAGGGTCATAGAAGCATGTACTCTCTGTTACCTTTAATGGAAGATGTTTGAAACAACCAGGACTCTTCATAGAGCTGACCTCCTGGCCAAACTGAGCAATTGTTGGAGAAGGGCTTTGGTTAGTGTGGCTCTCTTCAGTGTAGACACATGAAAACACACTTGGAATTCTTGGAATTTGCAAAAAAGCATCTAAAGGACCCTCAGACTGTGAGAAACAAGATTCTCTAGTCTGATGAACCTCAATTCCAAGCATCATGTTTAAAGGAAACCAGGCACTGCTCATCACCTGCAGAGTACCATCGCAAAAGTAAAGTGTGCTGGTAGCAGTCTCATGCTGTGGGGCTGTTTTTCAGCGGCAGGGACTGAGGGACTCATCAGAGTAGAAGGAACGGTCAGTGCGGCAAAGTATAGAGATAGCCTTAATGAAAACCCAGTCCAGAGCATTCAGAAGCTCAGACTGGGCAGAAGGTTCACCTTCCAGCAGGACAATGACCCTAAGCACACAGCAAGAGTGGCTAATAAACAACTCTATGAATGTCCTTGAGCGGCCCAGTCACGGCCTGGGATTGAACCCAGTCAAATATTTCTGGAGAAACCTGAAAATGTGTGTCTGCCCCCATCCAACCTGACAGAGAGATGAAGAGATGAGAAGGATGACATAATTGCCAAATGCTGATGTGCAAATCTTGACACATCAAACAAAAAAGACTTGAGACTGTAAAGGTGCTTCAGCTAAATATTTAGTTATATATACTTATGCAATTTACTCATTTCAGTTTTTTATGTTAAATAAATTTATTAAGATGTGACAGTTCTGTTTTTGTTTTGTCAGTATGGTGTATGGAGTGTAGATTGATGTGGGATAAAAGTAATTTAACATAAGGCAACATCTCAAAATGTGCTAAAAATGAAGGGTATGAATATTTTCGCAAGGCACTGTATATAGGCTACAAATATTAATGAGGATATTTAAAAAAAAAAAAAAAGAAACTGATCTTAAACACACACTTATTTTTGTGCAGTTGTAGAAAGCTCACTGTTCCAAGTTAAATGAAGTTCGAAGTTAACTTATCACATATCATTCTGTCAGATTCAAGCAGTCATTTCCTCTTAGTGGCCATTGAGATTTTAAAAAAAAATGTAACAAAAAAAATCCTCACAAGCAATGTTTCTTGCCAGGAAATTCATCATTTCTGTGCTCTCTCTTCATATCATCATATTACTGCCATATTATTATGCAATATACTGTATTACTGTTCTGTAACTGTTAGCTTACCAATATTTTACTTTTAAAATTTGACTGTCTTTTTGAAATATTGCATTGTGTTTGTAATACAATACATGCTGTAAAAAAAAATTAACATTACTATTCACTCTTACAGGCAGAGGTTTGAGTACAAAATTTCAACAGTTAAGATCAATAAAGAGAAATAAACTATTATTTGAATAAGAAATTAGAATGAAAACTCTTACCTTTTGAGATAACATAAAGGGTATCATAATTATCTTCCAGACTGGGCTTTTTCTGAAATCAAAAGTAAAAGAGATTAATTAAATATGCTAGTGTGTTAGTTAGTAATAGTCTAAGTACAGAAGTATATGTATTAATTTAAAATTTAAAAAATAATAAAGTTCCACGTACTATTAATCATTTTCTGTTTGTGCTTCACCAGACCAACCTGTTTAAAAAGAAATCTTAAAGTCTGTTTGAAATATATACCAGTGCAACCGAATTATACAAATACGAAATACTATATTCTACATTCTATAGAAATAGTTTATTCAAAAACTGAGTGCATTCAAACCTGGAACCAACAACTGTTAAAAATCATTGGTTTTCCTGCGTCTCGTCACCGACTGAAGGTCTGCGATGGAGAAATTTGTGCTACTGTTCATTTTGACCTTGTAAACATTTCCTTGTTTATAAATACAATTCATAAACTACCTAAATGTTTTAGAATAAATGTTTATACATTTTATAAATAAGAACACTATTTCAAACTGTTCCAAACTAACATTAAACAAAAAAGATGTCAGAAAAAGTGCTGCCTTCTATTTTCACCTTTAACATGCTACTTTGTAAAATAAACGTATCCTAGTTAACAGAATAAAAGTAATATAAATACAAACTGGTCTAACATTAATTTAATAAGCTGTAATGTACACACAGATATTTTCACCACTGAAAAGCTTACTCAACTTAAAACTTAAGTTAAAACTTTTAATAGAGAATAATAATGTGATCTATAAAGTCTGCACAGACATTGCAAATGACTTTCTAAGACCAATGAAAACGTCACTTGTTTCATCAATTAATCACTCTGAGCAAAGAAACAGATGTCACACTTGAAAACTAAAAATAAAGTGTGGGAATATTGGGTCATGACAAGCAAATATTCAATTAAAAGACAAAAACTATTTTATGCACAATTTGTGAAGTTTTGTGCAGTTTATGTATGATAACTCTTCTAAGCATAATCAACTAACTGCAGTTCAATTATGATTTTTTTAAATGATGACATCAAAAATGACTTGAGAGATACTAGAAACAGATTTGTGCAATAACTTGATTTCTGCACTCTCTTTACTTCTTCCTGTGCCAACAGCCTTGAAATATACAGTATCTCTTCATTTTTTCCATTCAGAAGTTATAAGCAAAATCATATTGTATTCTTACTTTAACATGCCTTATAAAATGTCTCTTCAAATTTCAATCAATTTTTAATTTAAATATTTTAAGTGAATCATTGTATTCTTACTGTAGTATCTAGTCTTGTAAAAATAAATTAACCAACAAATAACTTATCAACCAAAAGATCAGGACTAAGGAAACTAAATGAATACTAAAATTAAAGCAAAAACAGACCAAATCCAAAAACAAAGTGCAAGACAAGAACTTAGAATTATAAGAGACAAGACTAGGGCAAGAACCAGAGCACA
Source organism: Cyprinus carpio (assembly GCF_018340385.1). Lineage (NCBI taxonomy): Eukaryota > Metazoa > Chordata > Actinopteri > Cypriniformes > Cyprinidae > Cyprinus > Cyprinus carpio. The sequence continues at coordinate 12,172,665 of NC_056610.1, forward strand.
AGATCAAACAAGCAGGGAGACAGGGAGACAGGAACACTCACACACTCACACAGCAACAAACACAATCACAGTGAGGAAAAGAATGACCACAAACCAGCAAAGACAATAGGGCCAGGGGCAATATAAATAGGGAGGAAAACACACAAGGAACAGGTGAGCACAGTTAGACCAACAAGGCTAACAAGAGGGTGTGGTAAAGTGGAAACAAGGATGAGGAGCTAGAGAAGCACATGGCGAGAAAAACAATCAACTAGGCCATGTGCTGACACTCGGATAATTGAAAATGGGCAAAAAATGCAGAACTAGCTATATAGACCAAAATCATTTTTTGAACCAGGCTGTAAACATGTTTTTTTCTGCTGTAAAGTTGGGCATTTAAACATGGGGAGTCTATGGGACTGACTCCCTTTTGCAGCCGGCCTCTAGTGGGCAGTTGACGAATTACAGTTTAAGTCACTTCCTTAAGGGCTTCATGAGAGAGAGCGGGAGGTTGCCGCTTGCTCATGAAGGATGTCCTCCTTAAATGCCCTGGTCTTAATGGGGAGTGTTGCTCATTTCTTCTCTACAGAATCCCCCAGAGGTGCTCAAGTGTTAAGACTGGGTGAAATACATTGTCCACTGAAGGATTTTCATCTTGGGAGAATGCATCATCATTTTCATGTTAAAAAAAATGCCCAAAAACGCAGGGAACAAAGAGAGGACTTCTGTTACAGGTTTTTGTATTACATCACACAGTAGGGTGTGAATTCATGACAGCACTAATAAAGCAGAACTCCCTCACACGTTCAGCATGCATACATCCATAAGAGCTTTACTACCACTGAACGCCACTGTGGGAACCAGACACTACGTCTCCTCTAGCAACACCATCATTTTGGATGCTTTTAGATCTGAAATGATTGACCTTGTCTCATGTGACCAGAATATGGATTCCCAGGAGTTTATATTTTGTAAAAAAAAAAAAAAAAAAAATGGAGCCTTGGAAAAGGTTAAGTGAGTTTATTGTGTTACAGTATGCAGTTCCAGTGGACAATGCATGAATCAAGTCGTGCATGTCACTTTTGCAGGCTGCATCTTACTCTGTGCGATAAACAGTCACCCATAGCTTTTGCCAGCTCTGAGACACTTGCTTGGTTTTCTCTTTTCTTCTTTTTCTAGCAAAAAATCTCTCATCACTAAATTAAAGCTTGGGGTGAAGGTCTGATTATTTCAAGGGCCTTGGCACAAGTCCATTGCTTTTGAATTTCTGTGTTACTTTTGCTATGTTTTGACACTTAAAACAATCATTTGGTATTCTTCTTGTACCATTGTCCTGTTCAGTCAGTTCTCTTCCAAGTGGTTACATTTTTGTCAGCATCAAGTCTGAATGTTTCAGTGGGCTATATAACACTTATATTTGTCAAGAAATTACTTCTCTTTAAAAGTTTTTGATTAACACACTTATCTGTTGATCAAAAAATGCCTTAAACTTACACAAGACTTATTTATTATTATTATTATTTTGTTTTATTGTGGATGACTTTCAGGATGGTGTACCAAAGACTTTAGAAATACCTTAAAGGTTCTTTGTTCTGCAACACAACATTTTATCACTTTGATTAAAAAAAAAATCAAATAATTTTGACATGCTTCTTTGGTAATTGATCAGGCAGACTTGCTGGAACATTATATCTACAAACAACCCTAACATGTCTTTTAAGTAGAGAGTAATTGCTGAATTTGTTAAGTTTCAGAGGGGGTCCTCATTTATGCTGTGCACTGTACAGATAATTATAAAAAAATAAATTAAAAAAAAAACCTCAAAGGGACACCTCTGTAACTTCTTACCCCTAAAGGATTCATAATATTTAATAATAATATGTATGGTAGTAGGCTACTATGTACTCTTATGGTATAGCCTATGAAGCCTTTAGGGGTAAATGAGGTAAAAAGACGTCCCTACTGCCCCATTGACAAGCTGTTGTACCCCTAAAGGTACAATTTTTACACTATTTAATTTTTTGACAGTTGTAGTTTTTGCAATATGTTTTTTTAAAAAAGTACTGTAAATATAGACTATAGTGTGTGTGGTGATTGGCATTTCACTGACTGTGACAAATGATGCGCATGTTCAATGAATATTCCCTAAAAGTCATTGTATAGGCCTAAATCTGTATTATCGTTTACCTGTGTGTCGGGTGTTCCTCTATTCCTGTTCAATCACTAATCCTTCCTGCGGACAAACTGACCACTACACTGACATTTAACACCAAGGCGCAGTTGTGACACTAGAGCGGCAGGCGACCCGCCCGTCTCAAACAATACGCGGTTGGCCGGTTTAAAACAGCTTGGCAAGCCCCAAAACTATGGGCGTATCGAGCCTGAAGCGTGCGCCATCGTATCTTGCGATACTGGGAGTTCTTTGCGAGTATCGAGTAAGTATCGAATTATTTAAGAAAAATATAATCGATACTAAGGTGTGCGAGCTTCTTTATTTCTACCGACAGAGAGTGATTTTGTTTATCAAAAAAAAAATAATGTGTAATGGAACCCCATTGTGCATTGAAATAAATAATGGACAAATAGCCTAACGCCTAGATGTTAGTGTCAAAAACTGAATGTAGGATAGAATTTTCAAGGGCAGAACCAATAGATTCACGAGCCCCCTGATCGAGCCTCAAGCAGCGTTTCGATACTCACTTCTGACAGTGCATCGAGAAAAAATATCGATACTAAGGGCTGCGTTTCCAAAAAGTAAAAAATTGTGTACATATGCATTGAAATGCCGATGCTTTTTAGTGAAATGGCAAGGCCCAATAGATCAACAGAGGGCAATGACTTATCAGGGGACAGAAAAAAATGAAAGCCGATGCTTTTGGAAATGGCTGCCCCAACTGTCAGAAATAAAAATAAAAAATTGTAAATTGTGGCCTACATAGTTTGGTCCAATTACATTTATTTAAATTGAACGTTAAAAGTTTATAATGATCATGTTCTATTCTGTAATGTTAACATAAATCATACACTGTCAGAATAAAAGGTGTTTTTTTTTTGGTGTTGTGTTTTTTTTTTTTTTTTTTTTTTTTTTTGTCTGCATGCAACAGCCTGTCACTGGCAGTCCCTTATGAAGATGAACCATGATTTTACTAAAGTGACCATAGTTCAACTATTTGTAGATTTCCATGGTTACCATTACAGTACACATATCTGAACCATGTGTAAACAAAAACTATAACCTAATAAGTAATAATGAAGGTGTATTGAATGTTAAAATGCATTTCAAATATAAAGTTAAGTAGGTATCATTTCCCATTTTAGTATTTAATAATTTAATAAATTTAATAATTTAAAAGTTCAGTTTCGAAGTATCGTATCGGTATGGATGATACTGGCCTTGAAAAGTATCGGTATTGTATTGAAAACAAAATAAATGGTATCGCCCATCCCTACCCAAAACCTAACAAAATGCATAGCGTAAAAAACAGCAGACATGTCCCACTCAGCCGCGTAGCTGACGATAATGCATGCGCACACAGAACGAAAGAAAAATGCCAACGTATTTACGTAAAATACTAAACCTAGAAACAGTAAATAAAGTGGCCACGAATGATGCTACCGAAAGAAAAATATAGGATATATACACTATAATTAATTTAGTCTTTAATTAGTTTTCTGTTTTTGTAAACACCTAAACTACCATGCAAAAATGAGTCGTTTTTCATTAATGTTGAGGCCAAGTTTGAAGACATTTAAAGAAACTTAATAACTAGCAAGATACTAAGATACACTGTAGGCTACTGTTGTACAATTTCCATTGATAATAAAAATTATTTTACAATTATTTTATTTTAAGATAACAGAAGAGGAGAATGTAATTATTCTACTGGTTTTAAAGGAACAGTTCACACAAAAATTTAAATTTACCGATACCCTCAGTTCAGCCAAGATGTAGATTTCTTAATCTGAGCAGATTTGGAGAAATGTAGCATTACATCACTTGCTCACCAATGGAGGATCCAGTGAATGGGTGCCGTCAGAATCAGAGTCCAAACAGCTGATAAAACATCTAAATTATACAGTATATAGTCTATGTATATAATTATACAGTATAGACTATGATTAGTCCATCAATTAATGTCATGGGATGTTAAAGGGTTAGTTCACCCAAATATTAAAATTATGTCATTAATGACTCACCCTCATGTCGTTCCAAACCCGTTAGACCTCCGTTCATCTTCGGAACACAGTTTAAGATATTTGAGATTTAGTCCGAGAGCTTTCTGACCCTCCATTGAAAATGTATGTACGGTATACTGTCCACGTCCAGAAAGGTTATAAAAACATCATCAAAGTAGTCCATGTGACATCAAAGGGTCAGTTAGAATTTGTTGAAGCATCGAAAATACATTTTGCTCCAAAAATTACGACTTTATTCAGCATTGTCTTCTCTTCTGGGTCTGTTGTGAGCGCGTTCACAACACTGTGGCGCTGCTGACGTACGACGCTGCTGACGTGTTATCTTTGTTATTGGGTGCACCAGAAAACACGTCAGCAGCGCACACTGCAGCGTCGTGAACGCACTCACAACAGACCCGGAAGAGAGAAAATGCTGAATAAAGTCGTAATTTTTATTTTATTTTAATTTTCTTTTTTTCTTTTGCGCACAAAAAGTATTCTCATAGCTTCGTATAATTGCGGATGAACCACTGATGTCACATGGATTATTTTACAGATCTCCTTGCTACGTTTCTGGACTTGGGAACATTTCAGTTGCATTGCTGCAGGGTCAGACAGCTCTCAGATTCCATCAAAAATATCTTAATTTGTGTTCATTAATTAATGACAGAATTTTAATTTTTGGGTGAACTAACCCTTTAAAAGCTGGTTATTGTAAAAAACACATTTTTGTAACTTTAAACCACAACTTCTGGCCAAAATGTTAATCCACAATCATGGTTTCTCAGTGAAAAAGCCCATCTCCTGTTGTCCTTTCATCCATCAACATATTTGTTTAAAACTGTTTTTAAGGTTTTATTATAAAAATGGCATTATAAAACTATTACTTATAACTAAAATACGGGTCCTCTTATATTGCCCTCTCCATTAAAAAGGTTGTCTCGTCTGAATCAGGAGAGAAATATGCATAGATCACTCTTTATAATAAAAAGTGATCTATGCATATTTCTCTCCTGATTCAGACGAGACAACCTTTTTAATGGAGAGGGCAATATCAGAGGACCCGTATTTTAGTTATAAGTAATAGTTTGAAGTCAAAATTGTCTTGATGCACTAGTTTCCTTTTATCTTTAAAAGACGCTGATTGATCGACAGTGGTGAATTACTTCTGATGGCACCTATTCACTGAAGAGGACCAATTGATGAGCAAGTGATGTAATGTTAAATTTCTCCAAATCTGTTCCAATGAAGAACTCAATTACATCTTGGATGGTAAAAGCAAAATTTCAACTAATTTTAATTTTTGGGTAAACTATTCCTAATGTGTAGCCTGATATTTTTATAGCAGAGTTGCATCACATAATTTAGATCATTATAAATTTAAATTCCCAAGATGAAATTTTTCCTGCGGTACAATACAGACTAGGCAGCTAGGTTTTGAGACAGCAACTAACAGAAAGTAACCCTGGCACAAATCCTCATATTTTGTAGGACTGTTTCGTAATGTCTTTTCCTCAATGTTAGTCACTGCTTCCAGCATTTCCACACAACATTTTCGTAAACTGATGCTGTGCATAGACGTCAAGACAGATAGAGGGAGTGAGAAAGAGGACATTTTGTAAAGAGAGAGAGAGAGAGAGAGAGAGAGAGATCAGAGGAGGTGGAGACACACACATACCTTTACAAGTGTTCAGTGTTGAAACGCAGGCCTTCCCGTTCATATTCAATATAACTTCCATTCTCGTCAGGATTATTATCTGTCGGACAGCTGGGATTCTATTGGTCCATTTTAACGACTTACTTTGTTCGTTTCCACTTCGGACTCGTCGGGTTTCTGTTGGATCTTTAGTGTCTGGCTAGCGAGCACAGCTAACCGCAGCTAGCCGGATAAATCTCTTTTCTCGGCCTTAGGAGCCCATTACACACACAAAATGGCATTAAAACGAATTCACAAGGTAAAACGTTATATTTTATGTTATTTGTTTTAAATTCGCTACCCAAACCCTTTGTGTTTTTGCTTTATGTGTAAAATATATAGACGTAAGCAAATGCTATGAGGATAGCAGGCTTGGTGATGAAGCTGGGCTGTTTTTGTGTTTGTTTTTATTTTACTATCATTGTTGTTGTTCATTTTAATGTTATTTGTTGTATTATTGCTTCCTTAAAATTCCGATGACATTGTTATTCAATTTGTCTGACAATCTGTCTAAGTATCTATCTATCTAACTATCTATCTATCTATCTATCTATCTAAGTTATCTATCTATCTATCTATCTATCTATCTATCTATCTATCTATGTTTGTCTAACCATCTACCTTTTTATCAATGTTATTTATCTACATTTATACCCCACAATAACATGTGCCACATTGTAATACATAGCTTTACACCATTTCAGTCTGATATAGCTATTTACAACATTTCTTATATTAAAAAGGAGGAAATCCTGGAATCAGATTTTACAAGGTGGATAAGGAAGATTTTATGTGGATGTGTTTCCTCTGTGAGTCACATCCAGTTAAACAAAACCTTATGTGGTTTCTCATGCTTGGACTCATGGTGTTGATTCAGATGAATAAAATTTATGAATCATCTCGGTCACAGACGTTACTAGTTGGGACAGGATTTGCCTTAATTGGTTTAGAGTCAATCTTATGGGCATTTAATACTGGCCTCTTATCAGTTCTTATGAGTTACGAATATTATCACTTGTATTAGTGACGTTGTTTCTTTTTGGTAAATGCAACAACTTTGCGTCATTGCTAGAAGTTCTTCCTGGAAAGCTACTATATGAGTGCTCAATGCTCCAGTTAGAAATATCCGGCCCATACCAGTGTGAAGTAGTTACACAATAGTTGTTGAACTTGGCGACAGGATGATTTTTCCCTCTTTCGCTGACTTCTGTGATTTAGACTGACACAGCAGATTGTTTGTGGACTGATGGCCAAATACTTGTGTGGCTTGTTACTTCCATATCGAGCAGTTTTCAGGGCTTTGGCTTGTTTAATAGGGAAATGTGAAGTATGGCAGAAACTGAAAATTGAGCTGAGGATTTAGGACAGCATTTTTGCCAAGTGGGCACACAGACGTCTGGCCGAAAATACCAGCCATGTATGTCTAAAGTGATGGCAGGGCTGGTTTACTCCCCACACCCTCATCTGAAGTATGCAGACGTAAAAATAGCTGCCACTAGTGCTGATGTTCACACTGTCCTATATTGGTTAGCTGAATTGGTATCGTACATTGATTCCCAAGAAGACTCACCTCCACCTACATCATCCACGCTGCTTTGATTAATGATGACAGAGAATGAAATTAACCATACTTCTTGAAACACTTATAATTTGGTTGTCTGTGTGTTATTTATATATATATCTATATATATTGTTGATTTGTCTGCCATTTAACAATTAGCTTAAATGTTGTTTATGAATTAAGAATAGCATTGATTTAACATTCCAGCCCTGTTGTACTTCTGGTGTGGACTGTGATACTGTTTAGTTCCTAGTTTTGTTAGTTCCTCATTAATTGCCACTAGAGATAAATCTAAGCAAATCTTAGACTTTCACACAAATTTTTCAGTTCATACAACTAAATTATGCCATTTCTGTTAAACTTGGCTAGAAGAATTCAGATTCGGTTTTCCTAAAACTAGAGCAAGACCAATAATCATAATTTTTTAGTTTGTAATAACTTATGTAATTGTTATAAAGTTTTTATTGTTGCAAATGTGACAAAAAGTATACATAAATTTGGTTCTTCATTTTGTTGATGGAGGAAAATAATCAGTACTGGTATCAGCTGAAAAAAATTATATCGGTGGTTTAATTTTTAATAATCTCTCAGGTTTGACCTTTATATAATGCTTTATACAATACAGATTGCAGATTGACAGTCATAAACAAAATAACAGTCAATGATACAATCAAAATGTGACTAGTTTTAAAAAGCGGGTCTAGCAAGATGATAGTGTTTATTATGAAACAAATTTAATTTGGTTATAAGAGCTCTACAGAAGACAGTATTGTTGATCTTCAGCTCGAGTCAGTTCAGTGTTGATTCAATTCAGTTCAATCGATGTTGCAAAATTTGTCAATCATGCAACACATTTGATTCAGCTATAAAGAATAGAAATTTGTAGTGTCAGCTGGTTTTCTATTCAGAGATGTGCAGTCTGTCAACAATATTATGAACTAAACAGTCTATCTGTGTTTGTTTTGATGTTTCCACCTTAGACACCCTCTTCATCAAAGAAACCTCTGACCTCTATTTCCTGTCTGCTCACATGCTTACATGCACAGGCAAGTGCCGCCAGAGGGTTGTCTGCACTTCGCATACATGAATTCTCAGAAATGTGCTATTTTCTCAGAAGTGGTTTGTATAGTCACTGTATTTTCTCATAAAGAGAGAGCGAAAGCTGTAGAACGGTAGTTATTTCCTTGTTGTCTTAATGCCTAGGTGTGGCTAGATCAGAGGACTAGTTTATTATGCTAGCATTGTTGAGTGGCCATTATTGCTATTTTTTTAATGATAAATTTGAATTTCTGATAAAGATTATTGTTAAGATTATTTTGGTGCAGTAGTGATTGCTAGGCTACAACAATGTAATCAGCATTATGCTAATATGCATGATTCATATTTTATCAGTAGTAGTATTATTAATCAGAATATTACCAATAAAATAACATTTAAGTTGTAAAAGGAAGTGTCTGGGCTGCATTTATTATATAAAAAACAAACAAACAGTAAAACCACAATGTTGTGAAATGATTCTTACAATTTAAAATAACTTAATATATTTTAAAATTGTATTTATTCATGTGATGGCAAAGTGAATTTGTTGCAGTCTTCAGTGTAACACGATTCTTCAGAAATCATTCTAATATAGTGATTTGCTGTTTAAGAAACATTGATAATTATTATCAGTGTTGCTGCTTAATATTTTTCTGAAAACCATAATACATTTTTCAGGATTCTTTGATGTTCAATAGAACAGCATTTATTTGAAAAATAAATATTTTGTAACAATTTAAATGTCATTACTGTCATCAATTTAATGCATCAATGCTAAATAAAAGTATTAATTTTTTAAACTTTGGAACTCTAGTGTAAATACTCAGACTGTTAGCTACATACCATTGAATGAATGATATTAAATTACTTTGTGAATTAAAAAGGAATTATTACCAGACCATATCCTATGTAAACTAGGTACAAATGTATGTCGCAACAGACTTTAAATAGTTTGAACTGATCCTTAGATTTGTTTTATTTGTTTATTTTTTTGCTGGTGTTTGTGGCTTTTAGGTGACTGTGAGGAAACCGAAAGAACATTTTGCTCAATCAGCCTCTGTTGATGTTCTTTGTAAAGTTGCATTAAGAAGATGACAAAACTGTTGATTTCTGCCTGTGGTTTTTTCAGAGAGGAGAAAGCTGTCAGTATTCAGATCAGTGAGGGTCAGAGTGAATGAAATTAAAGGATAATCTGTCTACTGTTCCCATCTAATCCTGATGACACATGAGTCTCCGCTTTGATTGTTCTCCAGGTTCAACAGATTCAACGAGCCATCTTGTGACAGTTCATAAATTGCGTTATCTGTCTGGGAGATGAATGCATCAGTGTAAAATCTGGATTAAAATAAAAGGGCTCATCAAGTCTATTTCCTACCGAGACATCTTAGATTTCAGCTGCTTAAGTGTCTAAATGTGGATTTTAATAGAACCAGTTAAATGACACAATGACTGATAATGTACTTGAAGTCAAAATCAGATTGCTCATCCAGCAAATTAAAAGAGTCTATCCATCAGAATATGGTACAATTGTGGCATTGTAACTGGTGTCATGTCTCACTCATGCCCTGATAGTGGGATAAGACTTATTGTAAAAACCTACATTTTTAAATTAGTCATTTTCTACATAACATTATAAACCAGCTGTTCGATACCCACCATGATGACTGAATGTTTGTACTGAGTGTTTCTTGTATAGAATCCTGCTTAAATATACTGTATATATGTGTGTGTGGGTGTGTGTATGTATATGTATATGCGTGTGTGTAGTTTACATTACGCAGTTCTGAGCTTGTATCTTGCAATTCTGTCCTTTCCCCTCTGAATTCTAGGTTTACACAATTTTGACTTTTTTTCTCTAAATTTTGAGTTTACTTCTCACAATTCTGTATATTTTTTCCCACCACAAAATAGCAAGTTCTGAGTTTGTCTCACAATTATTTATATATATTATATAATTAATATATTTATAATTATACAATTAATAATTATGTATATAATAATATAAATGCAGTTATATCTAACAGAATTTCACAATTCTGATTTAAAATCTTAAAATTCTGAATTGTGATGTATAAACTCGGAGTTGAAAAAAAAAACAATTAAGGTAACAGTTACCTTTTTATTTCTATTTTTATTTTAAATCAAGAAACAAGCTTCCATAGTCTTGTGTATTGCTTATATAGATTGCTTAAAACCAAGCAGTTTATTAGTCAAGAAAATTGGTTATACAAGGTTTCAAATATTTGTTATACAAGGTTTCAAATGGCCCAGTGATGTGACAAAATTTTGTATTTTTTTATTTTATTTTATTTTTTGGCAAAATCCAAGTAGTCAAATAATAGAAGGTTATGAAACTGCATATAAATGAATTATACAAGCACATGATCATTTTTAAGACAGAATTCCCTTTAAAATAGTTTTAGTTGAGTATAGCATGTCGCAATGCAGGATATATCAGATTCCAAAAGTAATTTCACCCCAACTAGCTTTATATAATTCTGTCAATAATTTGTGTCATTTTTTGTCTGTAACTAAAATCTTTTTATATATTACGATAGCAATGCAAAGAGTTTTTCATTTTGATGTTTTGTTTCAAGAAAGAAATGTAGAAACTGTATGGATGGATAAAAGACGACATAGTTGATTGGATGCCAAGAATTTATTTTGAAAAATTCTGTGCACTACTGATGCATCCTCTCTCTCTCTCTATCTCTATCTCTCTCTCTCTCTCTCTCTCTCTCTGACCATCCAGCACAGTGCTCAGCAGGACCTCTCTCTCTCTATCTCTATCTCTATCTAGGAACTGACTGATCTGGGCCGGGACCCTCCAGCACAGTGCTCAGCAGGACCGGTTGGAGATGACTGTGAGTTATTTTGCTCTTTGTTTTCATTACCTGCCTCAGAGCATGTCACTGAACTCAACTTAATGAGACGTTTCTTATTCTTTATGTGCAGTGTTTCACTGGCAAGCAACAATTATGGGACCTGTAAGTGGATATATGTTCTTATTTGCATATGCATATTAATGATGAATTGTGACATTTATTTGCATGTGATGTCTGCATTGTTGTACTACTGCATTATCAAGTAATTTTGCTCTGTCCTTTCCTTACAGAATGACAGTCCATATCAAGGGGGTGTGTTTTTCTTGACCATTCATTTTCCTACAGACTACCCTTTCAAACCACCTAAGGCAAGAATAATTAACTATTTAAACAACCTACTGGTTATTCTGGCTGTAAGATTGAGATCGTTTCATGATATTTTGCATTCCCAGCAGTTTTTTTTTTTTTTTTTTTTTGCACATACTGTAGTCAGATGCCACAACAGAACCTTGCTGATATATGTGCAGTAAAATATCAGTGGTAGGTTTGAAATGTATGTGGTCTGATCATCTGTTTCACCCTCTGATTTATAGGTTGCATTCACCACAAGAATTTATCACCCAAATATTAACAGTAATGGCAGCATCTGTTTGGATATTCTAAGGTCACAGTGGTCTCCTGCATTAACTATCTCTAAAGGTAAGCCAACAGAAAAGAAGAGCATTGAATGTACCTCTTTCTTAAAAGTCTTTTAATGGGATCGACAAGATGTGCACTGATAATGTTTATGCCATGTGCCAACCTCTCTCTTCTTTCTGTTGCAGTTCTATTGTCCATCTGCTCACTGTTATGTGATCCAAACCCAGATGATCCATTAGTGCCAGAGATAGAACATATATAAAAAACACAATGAAAATTAAAAATAATTATATCTTAATCCTAAAAATCAAAATAAAATATTTAAAATTCTATATTAAAAAACAGCAGTTTTAATCTAGGCTGATTATTCTTTAGCTGGTGTGAATAGTAGAGATACCTTTTTAAGTAGTGTGAATTGCTAGTTTGATGTCTCCTCTTAGGTATAATAAACTAGCCAGGGAATGGACAGAGAAATATGCCACGTTATAGGGGTTAAGGTGAGCAAGGCATCATGGGAGAGTGTCTTTGTGTGAGCATGAAAGGCTTACTAATCTCTAGACATCACCAGGTTGCAGTACTGTTGGTCACTGGTTGGCATTCCTACTACTGGATGCACTAATGTTATTGATAGTCTTCATAACTGGATGCAGCTTTTTAAAATGGTATAATACATGAGAAAAACACTATCATTCAGAAATAAATGCAGTCTTACCAAGCATAATAGACTTCTCTCAAAACATAAAATCTCACTGACACCAAATTTTTTGAATGGTAGTGTATAACTGGTAAAAATGTCATTTCATTTTGAGTTTTTTTTTTTTTTGTTTACTAAAATTAATATTGTGCATGGGACATGTTTGCACATAAACTGGCGTGATTCATAACTCAAAAAAATCCTGCGAATCTTTATTTCTGCATTATTAGTTTGCTGTTTTTTTTTTTTTTTTGTATGATTTTATCATAAGTTTAATGACAAATATTTAGTTGAGGTAAACAGTTCAGGCTTTTACTATCACCAAAGTAACAACAGAAGTAATGTTTGGAGTTGCAGTGTAGACGTGACGAGGATGCCACTGTGTTTGACCTTGAGCTGTTTCTGCACTGTGTGTATGTTGGTGTGAGCCAAGTTGGCAGACGGTCCGCTTACCCAGCATGTGTGACACTGCCTCTGCAACAGCGTTTGTGCCAATGCCACACTTCATTTCTCTTTCTTTCTCTTTCTTTCACACAGGTACAACAGAATAGCTCGGGAATGGACTCAAAAGTATGCCATGTGATACCTGACGAACATCAGCCCAATCTGCAGTATAGCTGGAAAAAAAAACACTTTTTTTCTTCCCCTCAATGAATTGACAGTTCCCTGTGTATTCAGACCATATCAGTTCTGCTTGGTTATTTTGACCCCCTTCAACCTTCATTCACATGCTGTAAAAAGACCACGACATTGCAGAGATCACCAACTTTATGTTCAGAAAAATGCTCGTTTCAAAGAAGCATGTTTTAACTACGAGCTCAGCCATTTTTTATTGAGAAAAGAAAAAAAAACATAACTAAGGTGAAACCATCCAACGCTTCTGACTCACACCACTGGCTAGAGGTGCTACTTAAGAAAAAGAAACAACGATTCTGCAGGTGCCAGCGTACCTCAAAGTCAGTCTGTTGCTCGGTTGGCCTTCATGTTTTTATATGCTTTTACAATAGCAATGAGAACTATGGTCTGTGAAATATATTCTTGCTTATAACTGACTGTTTCTTACCAAATCAGTCATGTCATTGTATCAGCAGTTACGAAAAAATATATATTTTGCATGTTAATGGAACAATTAAAGTAATTGGTCTGTGGTCTGCCAAAATGAATATCTGCAGACAATGTTAAGCGAATACATGTCCTCTTTTAGAGTCTGAGAACTTATTTTGTTACTCCTTTTCTCTCCTCTTTTTGATGTTTTTAGAATGGGGAGCTATTAGTTTGTCTTTCCTCCTAAACACTGTTCTCTCACTGCACTGAATATATGTGATTGGAAGCTCTCAATGGATGACCGATTAACTAATAGCTCTACTGGCTGTTCATTTTGTTTGCTCAATAAAGTTGCTAAACTATCATTTGGTGTTTCCTTCTGCAGTGCCACTGAAAGAAGTTCTTGCTTATCGTCACAATTGTACTTGATTCAGTTAACTGTATTCAGTGTTTTATGGCAAGCCATTTTAGCTTAAAATGTATTGCGTGCCATAATGTCTGGGACATCAATCTGGTAAAATAACATTAAGTGAATGAACAGAATTTGACACTGTAGTTGTTCGACACATGTTTCTAGATCTCTGAGATCTCTCAACAACTGCTGGACTATTATTAGTTCTCTGAAGGAGGAACCCCCATTTGTGAGGTGAATAGCAGCTTGAACCCCCCACTACCAATGATGCTGTCATTGATATATATGTGGACAGATGTAGAGGAGTGCCCATGTTCAGTAAGCACAGTTTATTGAGCTTTTTAATCCCCTTACTTAAAAAAGGGTTAATTTGAAGCATTCATTCTTATGTTTAAGTTATTTTAAACCTTGTTAAAATGCATAATTATATTACCAGTGTATCTTTATACAACAGTAGAAGGCTTGATAGTAGTACATAAATATGTGTTTGTGTAACGTAGTCCGTAAGAAGTAACTAATCTAACAATAAGTATTTTAAAATGATCTAATTACACATACTTTGTGGAATCTGATTACACAATCCAATTACATGGGCTGTATATTTACTAGGCATTGCTGCTTAATATACATTTGTATTTATTTGTTTGATGATCTTAGATGGCCTTGATCTTAAATGTTCTCGCAACCTCTTTAGAATCAGGTGGCCAGACCTGTAAACCATTTTAGCCTCTCTTTGTTTTCATGTTCAAATATAGTACTGGTACCATAGTGGGCGCAAGAGGACGTTTTTGAGAGCAAGACATGTTGAACATGTTACATCACAGGGAATTTCCAGTAAGGAAGTCAAGCTGTCTATTCAAACGATCGTGTAGATCTCGACATGATTTACTGTGACCACTTGCGACAGGCGATTAAAATCGATTGATCGATCTATAGATCTGCCGTTTAACCTTAGTGGATATTCTGCATATCCATGTCTAGCAGACGCAACAATCATCCTGAATAAGGAACCTGCCTTGAACTGACTTTCTATCAGCTTACATTTGTTGACTTCAGCGCAACATGGAGAAATAAGCTGTAAGGAATAAGAACACTTGACTCTGAATCCCAAATCCCAGCTGTTTGATGTTGATTCTGAATCTCGGATATCTATCAGGAAAGGTAAGCAGTCTCGTAGATCCAGCCATGCTTGTTGTCTGCGAGTTGCCCGTGTTGCCATCTAAAGGTTGTTGTGATACTTTGTATCAAGTGCTGCTGCTGAACTTCCTACTTCTGCCTCAGAGGCCAAATGCACATTTCAGCTATCAAGGACTTTTGATAAGTTGTTTTGGGTGAGTACTAACACCTCGTGATGCACATTAATGTCTTTTATGGTGGAATTTGGTCAGGATCAGACAGTAGAAAGTTTCAGTAGCCTATCTCGAAAGTTTGAGTGACTGATAAATGTTATGCTGGTTGTGTATCAAAATGTAAAAATACAGTACATTTGGGCATCAAGGCGCGTTCGGTCCGAACATCCGGAGTTGATTAAAATAGAAGTTCTGTTCGAACCGTCCATTTCTGACGTTCCAAACGCGAAGTGATGTAGTTAGTTTTAGATTAGCAGGCATCTGTTAAATAGATGTCTGAGTTTGTTGTCATTCAGTGTTTGAGACGTGGTGAGGTGGTTGGGTTCTGGTTCTTTCCAATAACACAAATGTTTTAATTGATTTGCTGACTGATTCGTTTCTGCAGGTCACAACACCAGTAGGTGGCGAGACAAATGCGATTTTTTTGTTTGTTCTGCTGTGAGTGATTCACTTGATCTTTCATTCAACCGATTCGCTACAAATTACAACATAACAGACGTTTTTATTGTTTTTGCAAAATTTGTATAGCTAGAAAAAGACTAATAATCTTCCCTGTCATGGCCATTATTCACATTTAGGCTACACGTTTAACGCTTTTGCCGCCTTCTTGACTCATACAACGAACTGAACGATTTTTTAATTCCATTAGTTTGTCGTTCGTTAACGAACTGAATGAACAAGTCTCACTAGGTAGCAGCTCGAGCTTTGTTCAGACTAAATAATAATAATAATAATAATTCAAATTCGTTGCGGAATGACTTCTTCATGTAACGAAAATGTAAGTTTGGAAGTGAACGAGAACGATTCACTTAAAAGATTCGTTCAAAAAACAGATTCGCTAATGAACAAAACACCTCTAGTACGAATTAGCTTTTCACTTCCCTTCATATTTTCTAGATATTTAATATTTTCAGTGTTTGACTACTTTTGGCCTCTTTCTGAATAAGAATACGAACATGAAATAAAAATAATTAGTTTTACTTTTCTTCACAGGAATCATGGCTGGAGAGGATCCATACCATGCAGAGGTGAGGAAATGTTTCCTACAGTGTCTAAAGTAACAACTGTCATTCGAAACCAATTTTACTTCAAGTAATTTTACATATTTCTGAATGTTTTTGGCGCCAACTGTAAGACCATGAAGTATATCTGCTCAGTGTTGATTTCATGTTGACTTTATATGCTTCTGTTACTAGCTGCTTATTTATTTATGAAAATGTTTATTATCGTGATATAGCAGACAGATAGCATGAAGCTCATGCCTTGTAATTATCTTCACAAGATAAACATCGACCTCAGAGCTCTTTTTTGTGTTGCTTGTAACAGATGTAGGCCTTTGAAGGCATATAAGCCTGATAGTAAATGATTAAATTTGAAACAGTACATATTAATTTGTGTAAATACCACAGCATCACACAGGAAGTGTCTCTTAGAAAGCTGAGGAGGTTTTCTTTTTTCCTGCCTTCTGTGGTTGCGATTCACCCTTAACACATCACCAAATAAAGCTATACAAATTACTGTTTGTTCAGTTTTGTATCTACATATATCGCAAAATCATATTACTGCCTGTCTGTCTACACTGACTACAGTGATGCATCTTACACCTGTGCTAGTAATCTGACTCCTGAATTCAAACTCTGTCCTTATGTTACATTGAAGAAACACTGTTTCTGACAAAGTCATGGAGCTGTTTATAAAGTACACTGTTGCTAAAGTTAAATGTAAAGCATTCAAAACAGTCATAATTGCATGCTATTGCATGTGTGTATACATGCAATAGCATGCAATTATGACTGTTTTGAATGCTTTACATTTAACTTTATAAAGTACTATAAAGTGTTTATAAAGTACTATAAAGTGTTTATAAAGTACTCTGAGTGTACTTTATAAACAGCTCGATGACTTTGTCAGAAACAGTGTTTTTTTCAATGTAACATAAGGACACAGTTTGAATTAAATTAAAGTTAAATGTAAAGCATTCAAAACAGTCATAATTGCATGCTATTGCATGTGTGTCTCAAAATGTATATTTTTTTTCATTCTCTTACTGGTACATGGGACAAATTGACCCATTTAGAGATGACACAATATGGATGACCATGGACCAGACACAGTTTCCGGGCATCCACAACAATAATCTTATGAGGACAGGTAAGGGTCTTCTTTGAGTTTTTCAGATTTGGCGTTAAATCAAGGTCTTGACAATGAGATAACTTGCTGAACTTTGCAGAATGGATGCGGTAAGACTAGCCTTCATTTCCCTTCTTCCTCTTGCTTTATTCCTTTAAGAAAACAGTCACCCTGCAGTAAGATTCAGTAAGAGGTCTAAATCCAATGAACCGTTCTAGAGAAGTTGAGACAGAAAATCCCAGGAACATCTCATTCCTTGGTTCAGTGATGTCACACACAGTTATTCGTATACTTATGGCAGTACAGGAGCTGATCTGTTTTTTCCCCCACACTTTTCACTTCCTCATTGGATTGCAGAGACATGACTGAAAACCATGAACAGCTCTTCACCGCCATGTGGTTGCGTGAGAAACCTCTCTGAGATAAGTGCAGTTTTGGGGCTGCCACCTTTGAACACGTGTGCTTGATCTTCCTGAGCACAGTAAAGCTCAGTGTAAATCAATACAGTTTTGGTTAAATATGTGCCTCTACTTTGAATGAAAGACAATCAAAAGGGCACACTAAAAGGGATGCTTCACCCAAAAATAAAAATTCCGAACCTGTATGGCATACTTTCTTCTGTGGAACACAGAAGATATTTTGAAAAATGTCACTGTGGTTCACTGTGTGAATTAAAAATGTAGCATTACATCACTTTCTCACCAAGTGATCTCATGAAATAAATGGATGTTATCCAAAATTAGAGGGCAAACATCTGATTAATACATCACAAAAATCCACATTTATCCACATCAACATGACAGTCCATCAATCAGTCCAACATCTTGTGAAGTGAACAGCTGTGTGTTTGTAAGAAATGAGGTGTTTTAACATTAAATTGGTCCTTCTGACTAAAATGTGAGTCCATAATAACACTTCTTCCAGGTACACTGTTGTCCTTTCACATCAAAATCCATCAACATATTTGTTCAGAATGGTCAGTTTCTCTCCTGATTCAGACAAGATGACTTTTTTCACTGGAGAAAGCAATATTATGGATAGAGGACTTGTATTTTAGCTGGAAACAATGATTTGAAGTTAAAATCTTGATGAATTTGTTAATTACAAACATGCAGCTTTTTACTTTACAACACATTAATCGATGGACTGGAGTCGTTTGTATTATTGTGATGTTTTTATCAGCTGTTTGAACTCTCATTCTGACGGCACCCATTCACTGCAGTGGATCCATTGAAGAGCATGTGATGTAATGCTACATTTCGCCAAATCTGTTCTGATGAAAAAACAAACTCATCTACATCTTGGATGCCCTGAGTGAAATTTTCTGCCATTTTTGGGTGAACTGTTCATTTAGGTTTCTAGAACATGGGGTTATTATGGGGGGTTTTCACATTAGCAGCAAATAAGCAACTAGCATTTTTTTTTTTCTCAGTGTGAGGTGGTATTTAGAGATGACATGAGCAACAGAACTGTTAGTCAAACCGGTTAGACAAAATCTTCGAAAAAAAAGTTCATCTTTATTTAAGTATGCGGTTAGCTACTGAGGTCAAGTAGTCCATACACTTATTACTGTGTTTTGATCTGGTGTGTTCAATCTGACAATTGAATAATTTATTGCTATTTTGAGTTCAGTGCACCTGTGGTTTTGACATCTGCTTTAGACCTGAGACACCTCATTGAGTAAAGCACCGATGAGTAATGTTGGAAATACAACCAAGTTATATCTCACCAAATAAAGTACCTGTCCCTGTAACACTCATAGATCTGGACCTTTTCATTATGTCAGTGTATTGGGAGAAGTGGACACACAGAATTTATGCTGTAAGAGGTTAAATTATGCAGGTTTAGCAGCTGATTGTTTTAGCTGCTCTTCACCAAGGATGTGGTCTCAGTCCTTGTAGTGCACAGGAAGAGGAAGAGGCTTGCGCTTCTCTGGAAACACGTGGTGCAGCAAGAGCTTTGGCCCTGAAATATCTGCAGAACACCCACCTCTCAGCGAATGCTCTGATATGCTTGACGGCCAAAAAAGTCTGCACGGCAAGATTGACTTCTAATCCTTGAATTCTAACACCTGGTTGAATTAAATTGCTTTTCAGCTAGTCATGTTTGCTTATTTCTGTTTGCAATGCAGTGTGACACTGACATTGTAAGCATACAAGTTCCTTTTTGTCATAAAATACAAAAGGAGATATTCGGCACAATGCTCACGCTGCCCTTTTACCTTTTGATCGCTTTGTGTGAAGAGCAGATTTGAGTTATTCACTGCAGTTCACAAATTTCATTCAAAATATGACACATTCAAACATTTCGGATCAATTTTGGCATAAATGATGCTAAACGTCATTGGATGTCATTGGTTTTTTGTTTCAAAACCAATCATGATCTACCAAGTGTAAAGATGTGGAAGTGAGCATCATACTTGAGAGCGACTGCTGAGTGGAAGGTTAACAGAAGAACTGACGAGGGAATTTCATTTAACAGTAGATTTTTTATTTTATGTATTTTTGCATCTCTTCTTTTGCAGTCGATGGTCCTTATCTACGAATCGTCGAACAACCAAAACAGGTAATGCACTTAATATTTTTGCAAATGCTCTTGTTAAATGAGTCGAACTAGTAAAATAAGACAGCAGTGTAATGTTCTCATGCTTTTGCAAGTGAAGTTCCTAATGTGTTAAGCTAAACACACTGTAATGGCACAACGGCTCAGAAGAGACTGGTAACTCTGGCAGCTGGTAGTGACAATAACAAACTCATTATAGTAAAATATTAAGTCTGACATTGTCATTTCCAGAGGGGCTTTAGGTTCCGCTATGGATGTGAAGGCCCCTCCCATGGAGGACTCCCAGGGGCCACAAGCGAGAAGAACAGGAAGTCTTACCCACAAGTGAAGGTAGGTTCAACAAGATAGAGCACTGCTGATGCCTGGAGATAAACAAACCATTCTCTTACAGTTCCCTTCTGGTTGGGCAATAGGATTTAGATGAAGAGGATAAACATATTTTCTTCTTGTTTCCTTTTTCATGTGCTAATCAAACAGAACAGGCTGTCATTTATTTTTTGGTCTTGGCAGACTCTATCCTCTTAATGAAATTAAAAAATAAAACTAAAAAATCTCCCTTTGACTTAACACTACCATTCAAAAGTGTACTTTTTTTTTTTAATCAATAATTTTAATTGGCAAGGGTGTATTATTAAATAGTAATAAGGATTGTGTGACAGCTGAAAATTCAGCTCTGCCATCACAGTATTCAATTACATGTTAAAATATATTAAAATAGAACACAGTTCATTTAAATTATAAAAATATTTTACTGTATTTTTCATCGAAAAATGCAGGCTTGGTGAGCACAAGAGGCTTGACATTGTGTAACTGACAGCAATGATGTCATCATGGCGTATGCAACCTGAATCATGAATTCTATTTTTAATATTTAGCATAATGAATTGTCATCTATCTGCTTACGGATAGAAAGAATACTTCACCTAATGTTGATGCTTTCTAAACCTGTTTATCTATCTTTCGTAAGTGGAGCACAAAAGATGTCTTGCAGAATGTTGGCTTCAGAAGACTTGGAATAATTGTCATTTTTTTAAGGTTGACAGCCCGTGGTCACCATTCATGCGTAAATAATAAAAACATTTGCCCCACTATTTTCCAGCCAGCAAGCAATCACATTTACTTCATTAAAAAAAACTATCATACATAGTTTTGAGATCTAGAGAGAGAGCTGTCTGATATGGCAGCTCTTTAATCAAATGATAAATCCAAATGATGCAATATTTGCTCGAGCACTAAGATAAAATAGTAGCTGCTGTCTCTTACAACTGCCGTTCTGTGCCAGGTCAATTATTTTGGGATCACCGTGGCTGAAGGTTAAGAAAGTGAGTGAAACAAAACAAGGAAAGAATGGAGAGAAATGAAAGAAGGACTCTGTTCTCTATTACCATGCTTTCCTTCATGACGGCAGACTGTTTGGGAATTTCCTCAGTGTGTCACTGGTGTAATTAGTGGGAAGACTCGTTCTATGTAATGTGGCGTCAGAGATTGGAAACGAAGTGTGCAGCAGCTCGCCCCCTCTTGTACCGACATACTCTGACATGCCGCACACACAAACACACATTAAAGAGATGTGTGTGTATGTATGTGCATTGCACATACACCTCCGAGTAAGTGTGGGCTTTACTAGGGCTCCAAGTTCTTTATCAAATGTTTTTCATTTGGTGTAAATCAAGTTGGCCAAACCTTTTAATGCAAAGGTCATTTCAAAAAAATTTTTTTGTTTGCGCAGTGTTGAGCAGTATAATCAATCACACACATTTCTGTTGAGCTTCTGAATGCAATGGCCAATCAGAGGCATTTATATTAGTCAGTGCTGAAACTACTGAAGTTTTCTTCAGTGCATGTCTGCACTGACTAAATAGCAGCTGCACCCTTTTATTTGATAATTTATATATTTATAATTTGTAATTATTTATATATAGTGCAGTCTTTTTATGTAATGGAGTTGTGTAAGTACATGTACGCCCCATTTGATCAGCATTAAACTGTATAAACAAATATAAATTAACACGTTTAAATGTTAATTAATTGATGTTTATGTTTCATCAACATAATATAAATATCAATTAACCCTATTGTAAAGTGTTTCCCTAAATTCTTCTTTCCCCTTTAATCCAAACAAGCTTAATTTGAATGTGGAGGAAGAGGAAACATAACAAATTTCATGAATTTACATTGCTAGTTGTGCTATTATTGAAAAAAGTTGAAAAAAAAAAACTTCTCAACAATGTATTTGGTTATTTCAACACGAGAGAATGGGATCCCCTATGATTTTCATGTTGGTATTTAACTTGTGGTCTACTATAAGGGTGTTTTGTTTATCTACAGGTATATGGGTTTATTGTAGGGATTTCCGGGTTGATGAATTTTTATATCATTGCTCACAGTAGGAGGAAATTAGCTCATCTGTTGCCTATACAGTACATCAACTGTTCAGCAGCTGTCTTTAGTGTTGTTTGACTCTCAGCCGGATCTGAAAGGGTTAGATGGAGGATCATTATTCACGTATGGGAGCACATGTATGTTTTCATGCGTGGCACCACTGCTTTCATGATATCATCAAACGATTTTTCTAGAGGGGCTCATGTTCATATTCTTTGATATTCGCTGGGTATTTTTTTCTGGGGGTTGATATTGCTATGAGAATGAGTCATTTCGTCCCAGAGAAAGTGTCTGATGAGCCATCTTTGAAGTTGGCCCATAGAAGCAGCCAAACCACTCACCTTGTCAAATGAGTCATGAAGAGACAGTTTTAAGTCTTTTCTTATTAATGTTTGGGATTTGCTTGTAATTCAGTCTACTGTGGCATTTTTTTTGTTTTCATTTTAGCTCTTCTGTGTGTTGAGGATGTTGTTGATAAGAATGGCCAAATTATGTTGTGGAAAAGTCCACAAATGGTCCACCCACTTTCCCTGTGAATGGTGGGATTTCCCCCACCACAATGAGATTAGCATACCTGTGACATTCCTTTGCCATTAATGTCTTCTGGTTTGCCTTTTAGACTTTATGTAAAGTATTTGTGGAACTGCTACACAAATACTTCAGATTGTATATAGTCTACCTACTTGAAATATGTACGATAATTTTAGTGTATAATATTGTTTTATTTATTGTTTAATAATGTTAATCAATATTATTATTTCACAATAAATTCATGTATTATTTATCATAAAGTAATACTGATAATCTATAAATAATTGTTTTTGATTAGATGATGATTTTTTCACATTAAAATATATAAATTATATTTATAATGGTAATTTATTAATATTAATTGTTTTGTTGATAAAATGATAATTATTATTTGACATACATTTTATAAAATGTCAATGATATATTTATTGTAAAATAATAACTACAATCTATCAGTAATGATGCTTTTAATTTATACATAATTATTATACATTATTATTTCACAATAAAACATGATTTTTTTTGTTTTATCGTGAAAGTATTATAATTATTTCACAATAAAACAAATATCTGCTATATATATATATATATATATAGATATAGAGAGATTTAGTTATTATTTAATCAAAGATAGAGAGAGAGAGAGAGAGAGAGAGAGAGTTAATTTGCAAAACGTTTTAGTTATTATTTAATCAAAATAACCCAACTGCAGTTTGACTGGTATTAAAGGGTTAGTTCACCCAAAAATTAAAATTCTGTCATTAATTACTCACCCTCATGTCGTTTCAAACCCGTAAGAACTTCGTTCATCTTCAGAACACAAATTAAGATATTTTTGACGGAATCTGGGAGCTGTCTGGCCCTGCATAGACAGCAATGCAACTGAAATGTTCCCAAGTCCAGAAACGAAGCAAGAAGATCTGTAAAATAATCCATGTGACATCAGTGGTTCATCAGCAACTATACTAATCTACGAGAACAAAATAAAAAAAAAAAAAAAAAAAAAAAAAAAACAACAATATTCATCCACCTCATCACCCTACAGCCTTACCCTGATAACATTTTAGAGAATATCTGCTGGACGTATGCTGTTCTGTGTCAGCTGCGTCACGACAGAACTGTTTCCTACGTTGTTGTGTTTTGATCTGAACGGAAACAGTGTATCGGCATGACGCAGCTGACACAGAACAGCATATGTCCAGCCAGTGGCGGCTTGTCAAAATTTTGAGGTTAAAATGGGAGGAGGGAACAACTTTGGAACATTTCAGTTGCGTTGCTGTTTATGCGGGGTCAGACAGCTCTCAGATTCCATCAAAAAATATCTTAATTTGTGTTCTGAAGATGAATGAAGGTCTTATGGGATTGAAACAACATGAAGGTGAGTAATTCATGACTGAATTTTCACTTTTGGGTGAACTAACCCTTTAATTGGAATGCAGGATTTAAAAAAAGCATGATTTTTGAACATTAAAAAAAAAAAGTTATCTGTTTTTACAAATGAGCTATTCAAATAGGTATAGGTATTTAACAGATTAAAGTCAGCTGCAAATGAACCACTTTTTAATGTTTTTGTTCTGTTTGTTTTTGGGGCAAAGATCTGTAACTACCAGGGTGCAGCGCGAGTGGTAGTTCAGCTGGTGACCAACACTGTAAAGCCCCATCTTCATGCTCACAGCCTGGTGGGCAAACAGTGCGATAAAGGAATCTGCATTGCCGACTTGCAGCCCAAAGATTCAAGCATCAGGTCTGAATTTGTCCTTCAACATCCAGTTATTCAGAATGCTTTTTTTTCTGAGCAACAGCTCTTGGTACATGCAACGATGACAGTGAGGCTCCTAATTAATGTTCACTTGCAAATGTTTTACAGTTTTCCTAACTTGGGCATTTTGCATGTGACGAAGAAGAACGTAAGCAAAGTTTTGGAAGAGAGGATGATCGAGGCCTACAGGATGGGGTATAACTACGGTATATCTATCCATCCTGAGATAGATGTCCTACAAGGAGAGGTTCGCGTGCCCAGAGAACTCACAGGTAGGAGAAGTGTGTTTATGTGTGTGTGTAATTTTCCTGACAGATTATGTCTCTGTTTAGGATATCTATCCATTTTTCTGCTGGCCAAATCAGGATGGTAGTTCAGATATTTACTTCCCCTTCCGACATTTATTCCTGCATCACCACAAAGAAAATGATGGCATGCAATGAGATGCATTACTATTGGTTTGTACTTTTCAAGCCAAAAATACAAGTGACCATCCTAATTCTAGAGCCCTGATGAGCTTATGGTCATTGTAGCTTAAAGATTGAAGATCTGGGATAGTAACCGATAGGTTGTTGGTTCAGACTCTACAAGGAGCAATCACGTTTCACTTTATACCAAGACAGTTCGGTCCATGGGCACTGGCCCTATAAATAATGTACTGTAAGTCACTATGAATAGAATTCTCCTGATGATCTAAGAATGCTCTGGTCAACAGAAAAGTTTAAGAGAATGCTTGAGGTGTTGAATATAAATAACCTCAGCATATTTTGACTGTGTGTTCATGTATTTTAGATGCTGAGAGGAACCTGATTAGCAGTGCATCTATTCATCAGTCGAAGGAGATGGATTTGAGCGTAGTACGGCTCATGTTCACAGCCTTCCTGCCCGACAGTGATGGAGGGTTCTCCCGCCGACTGGAACCGGTCATTTCAGACCCCATCTTTGACAGCAGTGAGTATCATCCTCCTTGATGCTGACCATGTCAATTAAAAGCATTCATAGCAGTGTTATTTTAGTTTAACTGAGATACTAATATAGCTTTTATTAACATTTTTAATAGTTTTTAGTTTTTACTATTTTATTCTATTTTATTTATTAAGTAATGAAATGGGTTAATTTAATGGGTTAAGTTGTTGTTAAATAATTCATAGTCATTAGAAATTATGGCTTTTAGCCCAGAGTTTTGGGGCTAATTATTGATATCTTTGTAATCTCACTCTTGATCTCGTTCTCATTTTCTTTTTCCATTTCTCTCACTCGTACTCTCACTCTCTGACAGAGAACTATCGGGTATTGCTTCCTCTCTGAAACTAGGCCTACACTTTCGATTTCCCCTCCCTTTTCTAATAATCTCTGTTTCCAGTTCTGCCTCTTTTCTTAGCACTGTCAGAGTTCATGTTTGTAAAACGAGACTGCTACAGAAAGGAAAGGGAAAATGAGGAAACTCCACAAAAAAGAAAAACAGAAAGACTTGTTTCATTTCTAATGCCTTTGTCTCTCTTGTGCCTTTTTAGAGGCCCCAAATGCCTCCAATCTGAAGATAGTGCGGATGGATCGGACTGCTGGCTGTGTGACGGGAGGAGAGGAGGTCTATCTGTTGTGTGACAAAGTCCAGAAAGGTCAGAAAGCAATGTCATAACAGTCTGCTATTGCTGACCAGAATTAAGGACATTAGTGAAGAGCATGAATTTTCCATGCTATTTGAAATAAATGGTTTGATAATGTTCACAGAGGAGACATTAAAGGGTTAGTTCACCCAAAAATTGTACTCATTCCCAGGGCATCCTACGTGTATATGACTTTATTCTTTCAGACGATTCCAGTCAGAGTTATATTAAAAACTGTCTTTGATCTTTCAAGCTCTATCATTGCAGTCAGTGGGTGTTGCAATGCTTCAGTCCAAAAGAAGTTAAATAAAAAGTGCCCATCCATAAAAAAAAGTGTCTCACATGGCTCCGGGGGGTGAACAAAGGCCTCCTGTGGCGAATCGATGCATTTTTGTAAGAAAAATATCCTTATTCAAAACGTAATAATCACTTGAATCTAGCTTGTGCCCAGAAGCAGCTCCGGGCTGATGACGTATGAGGTCAATGTTGCACATGCACCGGTGAGTCGTGAAAACCAACGTCTGTTAACAGGAGCAAAGGAAGCAAAGTTTCCTTACTTTAGCAAAGGAAAAACCAGTCGTATATCTGATATATGACTTATATCGAAATCCTCCGACATTCTTCTTTACAAATCCTCATTTTGTACTTCTAATTAGTGACTGTTGTTTTGTTTTGATCTCTCCGCTGCGTTTCCGTGTGCATCACTTCGGAACGGCGCATACGCAAAGCTAACCTCATACGTCATCTGCCTGGAACTGCTTCCTTTTACAGCTGTGAGAGCAAGCTAGATTAAAGTGATTATTACGTGTTTATATGGATATTTTTCTTACAAAAACGCATTGATTCACTACAGTAAAACAATTCACACACACCTGTGAGGCAATTTTTTTTTTTTGGATGGGCGCTTTTTATTTAACTTCTTTTCTGACAAAAGCAATGCAACACCCGCTGACTGCAATGATAGAGCTTGAAAGATCAAAGACAATTTTTAATATAACTCTGACTGCATTCGTCTGAAAGATAAAAGTCATATACACCTAGGATGCCTCTTATTTTCATTTTTGGGTGAACTAACCCTTTAAAGGGTCATTCAGAAATTACTATGGTTGTGACGTCACAACCACGATGACATTAACATACAAATTCCTAGATTTACAGATCATTTGCTTATACGCTACCATTCAAATGTTTGGGGTCAGTAAGATTTTTTAAAATTATTATTTTCCAGAAAGGATGCATTAAATTGATGCATTAAAGACTTTTAAACTGTTACAAAAAGATTTTAAATAAATGTTCTTCTGTACTTTCTATTATTTAAAGAATACTGAAAAATGTTGCTGTTTCTACAAAATTGTATAAAAAGCACAACTGTTTTACATTGATTAATAATAATAAATGTAGTAATAGCTACTGAAAATTCAGCTTTGCCATCACAAGTTACATTTTAAAATGTATTAAAATAGAAAATGGTTTTAAATTGTAATATTTACAATATGACTCTTTTTACTGACCAAAAAAAAAAAACAAACCAAAACACAAAATCATAAAAACCCAAAAATCCCAAACTTTAAAATATCATAAAAATAAAAAAATAAAGTAGCAAAAACAGAACAGAGAAATATTAAGAGTAGTAAATGCATACACTTGCATAAAAGTGAATAGGATAACTTATAATGCTCAGTTTTACAGAGCCAATCGTCTTTTTGGTAAATGACAGGAAGTCCCACCTTATGACAGAGCCGTCACCTGTTTGTTTTATTCTTGAAATTAGCTGGACCAACTTTTAGTCCATTAATGTATTAATGTGTATGATTTCAGTTAAAGGAGTAAGGTTATGATCTTATTACAGTCCAATTGTATTTCTGGTTTGAAATATGCTATTTAAAATAATATTGACAAACAGTTTCAAAGATTTCAGTCTCTTAACATTCAAGCAGGCGAGAGCTGTACCTGCTTGGCTGGAAAAAGCTGCCCGGAGGCATTACCTAGATGGCCACCAAATGGAAATAAATTGTTTTAAAGGGGACTTTGCTATTTTTTAAACTAAATTGGAACAAGAATAATTTCAAGAGAACAGCCAGAGTTTAATGGTGTAGAATAGATGATTTAGGGATCAGGAACATTTGAACAAGCCGTGTTTTACTTTTTTTTCCTGAATGAAGCCAGCTTCAAACAGTTTAGCCTTTAACCCATAGCTGATAAGCCACCTTGTTCTTGTGTGATAGATGCTGGACACGTATTGCCACTCTTGAAGGAAGTTTTCACTGCAGTTTTCCAGCTATAGGGAATTCCCCTTTTCATATGCAAATTACGCGGCAGAAGAAAGTTCACTATACGTCTGTTTTTCAACAGCTTGCTCGCCATTTCTCTTATCTCATATTGTTTTCTCCTCCCTTCGCTCATGATGAAAACTGGATCTTCATGGGCAAGTCATGTAGGATAAATATATGATCTTGAAATACAAAATGATCATCGTTCACCATCAGAACGCACTAAATCCTCTGTTGTGTTCTCTGGAGTGTTTTAAAATGAGGAATAAGATTGATATCACAGTTTCATTTGTGATTCAGCTATGATATTGTGATAAATTGCAACACATTAAATGACAGTCATATAGTGTGAATCATATAGCGATGATACCCAGCCCTAGTAATTTGTAAATATAGTGTTACATGGTTTTTTGAATCATTTGGTATCATGGTATATATCAAAATACCAGGGTATTTCCATCTGATACCTAGACTGGATATGTTTTTAGATCATGTGTTCCTAATGTGCATATCTGTTGCGCCATTAAATGAAGTTTGTACTTTGGTAAATCATGACTTTTGCGGAAGTAGCGACGTGTTGCATGCTGATGACTGATATATTCAAATTGTACTCTGTGTGTGTGGTGACGATCACTTCCTCTTTCTTTCCCCACTGGTTCACAATAATTTCATTTTCTTCTTTTCCTCATACTGTATGTGATGTCATTGTTTGTTTTTGTTGTTGTGATAGATGATATCCAGGTGCGGTTTTATGAAGACGATGAGTCAGGTCTAACCTGGGAGGCCTACGGGGATTTCTCCCCCACTGACGTCCACAGACAGGTCAGCACATGAACTCATCTGCCGCCACATACTGCTACACTGTACTTCTGAAGCAACAGTTTGACCCTGCATGATCCTTTATGTTCAGTGACTTGCTTTCTGCTTTAATGATGTCTCTGGTCTGTTTTCTTATGGATAATTCCTAACTTCTCTGGGTAAATAGTTGGTAAAGCACAGCTACTGGGGATTTATTAAGTCAACATGAAATAAAACTGACCCTGTTTACTTTCTTCATAAGCAACCTTTTAAAAGTTTGTGTTTTTGAAAGAAGTCTCTTATGTTTACCAAGGCTGCATGTATTTGATTAAAATACAGTACTGTGAAATATTATTAAATTTTTTAAATAATTGATTTCTATTTGAATACATTTTAAAATGTAATTTAAAGGCTACAGTCTGTAGTGTCACATGAACCTGCAGAAGTCATTCTAATATGCTAATTTGCTGTTCAAGAAACATTTCTTATTACCGATGTTGAAAATAGTTGTGCTGCTTAATATTTTTGTGGAAACTAATACATATTTCTCAGAATTTTTAAACGAATAGTAAGTTTAAAAGAACACTGTTAATTTGAAATATAAATAATTTGTAACATTATAAATGCCTTCACTTTTGATCAATTTAATGCATCCTTGCTGAACAAAAATATTAATTCATCAAGGCAAGTCACTGTTACATCTTGACTTTAGATGACTGTGATTTTATGGTATTAATAAAAATAATGTTCTGGCGGAATGAATAATCCACCTTTCAATTCCATCCTTTAGTTTGCCATCGTCTTCAAGACGCCTAAATATCGGGACCAGAACCTCCAGAAGCCCATTTCTGTGTTTGTGCAGCTAAAAAGAAAGTCAGACAATGAAACGAGCGAACCCAAGCCTTTCACCTACCATCCACAGATTATAGGTATAATGTTTAACCAACTCTATAAAGCTTTGATTGTTACTGTGCAACATAACTTTCTTTTTTCAGGATTTGTTTTTTGTTTTT
This sequence comes from Cyprinus carpio, assembly GCF_018340385.1. NCBI lineage: Eukaryota > Metazoa > Chordata > Actinopteri > Cypriniformes > Cyprinidae > Cyprinus > Cyprinus carpio. The sequence goes on from NC_056610.1 coordinate 12,203,130, forward strand.
AATTTTGAAAGCCAAGACAAAAATTGCAATATATTGTCACAAGACCGAACCGAAAAAATAGTGTATATAACAGGATCCAGAGCTCTTAGATTTCTTGTGAGACTGTTTCTATTTTGCATGTTTAAATATATATAGTATGTAAATATTTTTCAACAATTTACATTTTTTATTTTTTTTTAACTAACTAACAATTGAGTGAAAGGTGCAAAATCTGTCCATATATCGTACAAGGGCTGTCATGATTCCTCAATTCATTTCGAGTACTCGATTTAAAAAAATACTTGATTGCATTTTGCCCATGTAAATTCAAGTCATTTTAAAGGCTATTTTTTCCACTTAGGTCTATTTTTATTACCACAAAAAATTATTATAATTATCTGATTACTCGATTAATTGCCAGAATTATTGACCAATTACTCCATTTGCAAAATAATCGTTAGTGACAGCCCTACACCATATGTTTACTCTTGTCATGGAATTTCTCTTCTAAACTGTTTTTAGACAAAGAAGAAGTCCAGAGAAAGCGACAGAAGACTCTGCCAAACTTCCAGGACTACAGTGGAGCAGGAGGCGGAGCTGGGGGCATGTTTAGAGGAGGAGGGGGTGGGTCAACAGCAGGGGGTGGTCCCAGCGGAGGAGGAGGAGGTATATCAATATAACATTACACTTCACACAGCAGTACTTTTATTTTTATTTTTATGAGAAGCCTGAAAATCCCACCATGCATAAAAGGTCAATGATGTTAGCTAACATTCTTTTTTTGTCATCTAGGACATTACTTCCAGGGATTTCAAACCTATAACAATTTAGGGTCTGGATACAACTTCTCCTCGGGCATGGGAGGAGGCGGGACCACCATCAAGCATGGTGGGTGTCCAAGCTGTCAATCAAGCTGCTATCATCACAGCAATTTTGACTGTATAGTCACACATACTACCATTATTTTACTGTCCATATTACTATCCATTAAGATAATTTATTCCAGAATTTTTGGCTGTCATTACTTGAGTCAGCAGTTTCACATGAGCCTTCAGAAATCATTTAAATATGCTGATTCGTTGTTGAAGAAGCATTTCTTATTATGAATGTTAAACATGGTTTTGGCACTTATTTTTTTTATTTTGTGGAAACAGTGAACGTAATGTGATATTGCTCTTCAGCAAAGCCAGTTTCTCAGTTTTCCTTCATCTTATAGCGTATCAAGAACCAGTGGAAGACAGTGATGAGGACAGTGACAGTGATAGTGATGATGATCCGACAGCATGTCGAATCTGTGCCCAGCCTGAACCTGTCGGTTTGGGAGTGGCAAGTGAGGACACAGATCCTACAGAAGATCTGGAGTTAAACACCACAGGTTAGACTTTATTTGAAACTTAAGCTTGTGTAAAGTTTTCCAGCTCTGGTCAAACTGGGCTAAAACCCAGACAAGCTTCATATTGCTTTTTGATATCTCTGTGTTAATGTGTGTATTTGTGTGTCTGCTCTTTTTAGGCTGTGTGTTAGAGCCTCATTTGGCTGAGCTTGCTGGAAGACAGGCTCAAGCTCTGTTTCATTTCGCAGTAAGCGGTGATGCTAGAATGCTTCTGGCTCCACAGCGCCCCCTCATGACCACTCAAGACGAGAATGGAGACACGTAAGTCAGAAAACCCAACCTCATGTTTCTGTAGAAGTTCCATTTTCATAAACTTCCCACTTCTCGCCAAAACACGTCAGTATGAATAAATGATTTCAGATGTTGTTTGTCTTTGTTTCCCAAAGATCAAAGGTTTACTTACTTAAATGTTCTGTTTTGGATCTGACTTTCAGGGGTTTACATCTGGGAGTGATCCATAGTCAGACAGATGCCGTGCGAAATCTAGCACAAGTCATCTCGGCTCTCCCCGGAGAGGATGTACTTAACATGAGGAATGATCTTTACCAGGTAAACTACAAACTCACACTATACCTTACAACGGGATCTCTGTTTTTGAAATTTCCAAAAACGGATACATCTGATACATCTGTTCCAGACTCCTTTGCACCTAGCAGTGTTGACGCAGCAAAAAGAGGCAGTCGAGGCCTTGTTGGAGGCCGAGGTGGATGTCACGCTTACAGATCGCCATGGAAACACGGCACTTCACCTGGCGGCTCAGCAGAAAGAGGATAGCGTGCTGCGATTGCTGCTGAAGCACAAATCAGTGGCGCAATTAACCAGCATCCCCAACACAGCAGGTACGGTGGATTGACTACGTGAGATTTAAGCTGGTTTGAAGCTGTCCTGTATGCTCAGATGTGTTTACGTGTGTGTGTTCAGGTCTCTGTCCGCTTCACCTGGCTGTACAGGCAAACAGTTTGAGTTGTGTGCGGGCCCTGCTGGATGCTGGGGCGGATGTAGAAGTCCAGGAGCTCACATGTGGCCGCACCGCACTTCACCTGGCCACAGAACTGGGAAACCTTTCCCTCGCCGGGTGCCTGTTGCTGGAGGTACAGTGATGGGTTTGAAGGATGTTGCTTTAGTGAACACTACATACAGTATGAAGAGTTCAGAAGCAAAGGCCTCCTTATTACAATTTAAAATAACTGTTTTCTGTTTTAATATATTTTAAAATGTAATGTATTCCTATGATGCAAACCATAATATATCATCATCATAACACTAACATTCAGAAAAAAATCAAAAATCATAAACTAAAACTAATATCTATTCTAATAATTCATATCTATATCTAATGATTTGCTCAAGAAACATTTATAATAATTAATAAAACAAAAAAATAATCTAATTAATTATAATAAAATAACTGATGATTTGAAGAAAAAAAAATGTAACACTATAAATGTCTTTATCATATCTTTTGATCAGTTTAATGCATCCTTGCAGAATAATCCTTGCTAAAATAATGTTCTTATGAAGTTTTAATCGTAATTTTGTCTTGATGAAAGACACTTTATGTGGCTAAAATAATGTTCTTATGAAGCTTTAATCGTAATTTTGTCTTGATGAAAGACACTTTATGTGTGTAATATTCTGTCTGTGCAGGGTAATGCATATGTAGACAGTGTCACCTATAACGGTTCAACTCCTCTGCACACTGCTGCAGGACGGGACTCAACCAAACTGTGTGCGATCCTGATGGCTGCAGGTGAGGAAGTGTGTGTTTATTACAGGTGTCACAAATAACTGTCTGTAACAACCTGTTCTGCTGTCATCAATTTTCTGCATACATTGTATGCCTGGTAGAATTGAATCAAAAGCAACATCTTTATAAATGTATTTATATATGATCACTCATCCAAGTGATGATTAGTACTTTTCTGACCATATTCAGTAAATTACTTCAAATTGAGGTTACCGATTATTATTGTTGTGTACATTGCTTTTAGGAGCAGATCCTCATAAAGAAAACTTTGAACCACTGTTCTTCAAAGATGATGAGTTATGTGGTACATGTGAAGAGGAAGAGGAGGAAGATGAAGGCTATATTCCTGGGACAACCCCTCTGAACATGGCAACCTCCCCAGAGGTAAGGATAGAGAGCCATTTCTTCAGATATTTGTTGTGTTATGTAATGTAATTGCATTGCAGGTTGTGATTGGTTCTGTATGTGATGTATCTGTGTTGTCAGGTTTATAATAAACCAAACATAGAATAAGCTTAACAACCCAACAACCATTTTCTTACAAACACAAGTTATCAAATAAAATACCATTCAAAAGTTTCATTCAAAATCAATTTCAAATTAAAATACAAAAAATTTAAAAAAATTTAAAATTAAAATTGTAAAAAATACTTTTATTTACAAGAATCAGAGAATCCCGAAATAAATTCAGTTTCCACTCAAATATTAAGCAGCACAAACGTTTTATAATACAAATATATATATTATATATATATATATATATATATATATATATATATATTTATTATATATTTTTTTGTTTTTTTTTTTTATTTTTTTTATAATAGTTAAAAAGAATTGTTTCTTGAGCACCAACTCAGCATATTAGAATGATTTCTGAGGGATCATGTGATACTGAAGACTAGAGTAATGCTGAAAATTCAGCTTTGCATCACAGAAATAAATTACATTTTAAAATGTATTAAAATAGAAAACAGTTATTTTAAATCGTAATAATATTTCACAATATTACTGCATTTTTGTTCAAATAAATACACCCTTGATGAGCATAAAGAGACATCTTTAAAAATATTTAAAAAAAACCAAAATTAATGTAGTAGGCTCTACAAAAAAAAAAAAAAAAAAAAAAAAAAAAAATCTTGTTATATTTATCCACTTTCTTAATTATACTTTTTTGTAGTCAGGGTTTCCACTTTTGTGAAAAACTTGGAAATACATATATTACTAATAACTAATAAATGGAGTCACTGTATAAATATTTTTTTTAACCCTTAGAAACTCATGGGAATTGATTTTAAAGGTGTAGAACCCTGATTTTAACCAGTAAAACGATTTTGTGTTTGTGTGCATTTAAATGTGTGTTTGGCTTGTGTTTGCAGGTGACATGAAGAGCTTGAGCTCTGACACAAAGCAGGAGTTGTGCCAGGCACTGGAAGATCAGACGGGAGGCTGGGAGAGTCTTGCTCACGCTCTGGGGCTTGGCATCCTGACCAGCGCCTTCAGACTCAGCTCCTGCCCTGCTGGAAAGCTGCTGGACAGCTATGAGGTCAACTCATTTACTGCCTTTTGACTACAAATTACTTTTACATGAATCTTAAATAAACACCAGAAAATGAGAAAAAAAATAAGTTGTCTCTTAGTCTGATTCCGGTGTACTGCAGAAGTAGTTGCTCTGCTGATGAGCTGTCTCCTCTGCAGGTGTCCGGAGGAACAGTGCGTGAGCTGGTGGAGGGACTGAAGCATGTTGGGAACAGCAGTGCTGTCAGTTTACTCCAGGCGGTGTGTAAGGAGCCTGAAGCTGTCCACACCACGCCTCAGCTCACAGGTAATATTAATTGATATATGCTTTTCTGGGTGACGTGGCCTAGGTGGTTGAACAAAAGCAAAAAGTTGTTGTTTCCAGCCCCCCAAAAGGAGTGATCCATGAAACATTACCATTGTGCTCTGGTATGCATAACCACAGGTTGATCACAAGGTCTTTCCCTGTAGTAAGTACACTTTAAGTTCTGTGAAGGAGCAAGTAGTCAAATTTATTTTCAAAAGTCATTTGAATGCTATTTCAGATTAGATAAACAGAGTTCAAAGCCGCTGTAACATTTACACAATTAATGCTCACCAATTGATCAAAAATTTAGAAATATTAATACAATTTAAAAAGACAATGTATTTTATTCCTGTGATGGCAAAGCGAATTTTCAGCAGCCATTACTCCAGTCTTTAGTGTCATATGACAGTTAGGCTAATATACCCGGCAGAAGAATTGTTCATTATGATTTGTTGAAAACATGTGACTGCATTTTAGAGTGGCTTTTTGCTTTCATCTCTAAAGGCTAGGTGACAGTTTTTAATATTTCCTTTGTTCTGGGTACCAGTACATTAACCTCAACCGTCTTCACAAAACATGTTTTTTTTGCTCATTGGTGTAGCATTTTTGATCTTTTCCCAAGAGCACTCATCACTGTGGTATTTCGTAGTATGAGTGAGAAATGTACTGTACTGTTCTGTTTTTTTGTCCCACAATATGGTTTGTAAAACCCCCAGATTAAATCACTGCCAGTCTCGGTCCCCTGCCCCCCTCTCCTTAACAATAGTACCATGTTGTGGTTCTCCCTGACATTACCTCATGTGAACTCAAGCATGATGTCAACAAAACAGCACAGCCACTGCATTCTGAGGGAGTTCCCCTCGGTCTCAGGGTGACCCGTCACACTGCGGTAATGTTCACATATAGACTCTGCAGTGATGGCCGTGTTTCAGGGGGAAGCGGACAATAGAGAGGGGATTCCCAGGAACAGAAGTGAAAGCAAGATATGGCACTTTTTGACTCCGGAGCAGTTTCTTTGAAACAAGTATTTCCACCTTACTGTTTGATTTGAAGGGTTGACATAGTCATCGTCAGGGTCGAGCGAGCATGTGTGAGCCACCAGGGGAAAGTTTTTTTTTTTCTCTGTTTCCTTCTCGTGGTTGTCCGTATTGTTGTGCCATGTTTTAGAGATTAATAAACGTCTTTTACATCAGTATGATAAAAAACACATCGATGTTCAAGAAATGTAGTGGGATCCAAAACTCATAATCTATTTTAAACCTTAAACAAAAGGTTTTAGGAAATTTTAAGATGTAAAATGTTTGAGATCAGTAAGATTTTTTATATTTTTTAAAGAAGTTTCTTGTGCTCATCAAGGCTGTATCTTTTTGATCATAAATACAGAAAAAATACTTTAATTTTGCGAAATATTATTGCAATTTAAAATAACAGTTTTCTATTTTAATAAACTTTCAAAGATAATTTATTCCTGTGAAGCAAAGCTGAATTTTCAGCATCATCACAACATTAAACAAACCAACAAAACCATAAAGAAATCATTCTAATAAGATGATTTATAATAAATGTTGGATACAGTTGTTCTGCTTAATATTTTTTGGGACCTGTGATTTCTATTTTGAATAAATGCTGTTATTTCTAACTTTTTATTCATCAAAGAATCAAAGAAAAAGCATCAGAGGTTCCAAAAAAACACAAACACGAAATAATATAATAGCCTATAATGGTAAAAACCCACCCACTCATTGTTTTATAATCCCAATAGATCATAAACAGTCTCTCCACACTAGCAGTTCCAGATTTCTCACTACTCTGATATCATACTCAGGGAAAGTATGACATCAGAGTTGTGACGCTCTCTGCCCTATTAGCATATACACAGCCCTGAGTGAGAAGCAGCGGTCCGCCATTACTGCTGCTGGAGGTGCAATGTCAGCGGCAAAGAGCCATTAAAAGTGTCTTGTGTTGGGATGCACCAACGAACATAAGTGGCAATTTCAACAAGCTATAAAAAATTACCTGTGGGGGATAAAACTTAAAATACACAGAACAATTACAAATGTTGTATCCATGCTTTAAACAAATTATTCGCTGATTTTGACCCAACCTGCCTTTGCTGCACAATTGAACCAGCAACGTTATTGCATTCCTTCTGGTCCTGTAGGAAACTGTCTGTTTTTTGGTGGAAAGTTTTTTAGATGCTTTTCTGTTATTTTTTTATCCAACCCCTTAACAGCAGTGTTTGGCATTCTGCCAGAATCTGTCCATTTAAACACATCACACGCTGATGTAGCCTTTGCTACTCTACTGGCTAGGTGACTTATTCTTATGAATTGGAAGTCAGCAGCTGCTCCTCCTCATTAACAATGGGCTTTTTACATGCTCTCAGGATGGAAAAGATTCAGTTTTCAATAATTATGAATTCTATTCATAAAAATATATATATTTTATAAGAAAAATGTATGCAAATTTTCTGTAATAATTAGAAAAAATATTTGAAATGCTTTTACGGTAATATTAATAATCACCCTTTTTTTTTTTTTTTTTAACAAATGATTTCTCAGGTCCAGTGCTCTGTAAGTCCATTCAGGGTTTGACACTGGGCTCTCATCAGGAGGAGAGTGGGATATGCGACAGCGGAGTGGAGACCTCTTTCTAGAGCCCCAGCCTCAGTCTTGCAGACTCCAAGCACAATCTCACAAACTAAGGCCTGACCCTAAGAACCAGCTTCTCCCTCCTCACTACAGCAGCAGCGCCACTCAGGACACGCCTCCAAACTCTTTGATTGGCCACCGCCCACTGTGGATGCTCCACCCAAAATTGAAAATGAGGGAACTTTGAGGAGTCCTTAAGCTTTCTGGTCACAGGGATTTTCTTCTATATATATTTTTTTAGCTTTTAATAAGAATAATACCAAAAAGCACTTATTTGAATGTTTTATTTTGTCCTTTTATCTTCTTGGTCATTTTTAATTTCCAAGTGGCTAGTTTCAATTGTGCTTAATCTGAGGTAGCAGATGACATCCAGAGCCCATATGTAACATCTATAGTTACATTAAGAAACTCAATATTAAGGTTTATGATGTCTTGGACTTTGGATTGGATTTTTTTACGTTCTCAAGCTTGATTTGCTTAAATGTTTTTTTACTTAGATTTTTTTATAAATACAAAATTTGTCTGGTTTGATAAGTCTGGCCTCAGCTATTTGTTTCTTTTTGTTAATATATTTTAATAAATAATCTGGTTTAACAACAGTACCTTCAATTTATATAACTTATTACTCAAACCTTCTTCTGTAGTCATTTGCTTACAAAGAGTTTTCATCTGCAGCAGTAATGCAGTGATGTACAGGAAGGGAAGGAGCAGAAGAGGAGGTCTACTGGATTATTATGACCCTCTGGACCAATCAGATCTGTTATATGATTGAAAAAGCTCTTCCCTTTATAAAAGACCTATTTTACTGTTGTCCCTCACCCCTTCAGCTGTGATGAACAGCATTATTTGGGCTGTTGCTAGAATTTATTTTGGATGTAGTGGTGCTACCTATAATTCCTATTGTTTTGCTCACGGGTTCTGTTAAAGGGGACATCGGATTTTTGCATTTAGTTTGGATTCTGGCATGTCTGCCAGCTCAGAAAAGCTGAAAAGAAATCACACAGCCAGTTTGTAATAGGCTATCTGAGTCTGTCATCCAGTAAGCTGTTTCGATTTGCTAGTTTCTATGTAGATTGACCATTAAGGAATTTTAAGTAAGTTACAGACATTTCATAAAGACAGTAAAGAATCATACCAACTTGTGGAAAATGGGCATTCGATGTCCCCTTTAAAAAAAAAAAATAATAATAAGCTTTGAAAGAATACCCTCTCTTCCACACTTTTGATTGATTTAAAAAAAAAAAAAAAAAAAAACAGGAGGGTCAGTCCTGAGCAGCGATGGGAGTGTGTTTAACTAGATTTTGATGAACTTTGTATGTGTATGTGCGTGTTTGTGACTTTAAGGAGCTTTACAGGATGTGTGTGTGAGGATTGTAATAACCAGATGCCTCAAATGCCCTTTTTGAAATAATTGTGGTTACATTTGTATCTTTCTGTTGAAAAATTAATCTCATTCCCTTTTGCTGTGTGTGAACTCAGGCTGTATAAGACAAAATATCACTCTGATAATATGCTGATCTAGGATCAGTTGGGTTCATTTAGAACTGATCCTAGATTAGTGTTTGTTTGTTTTTTTTGTTTTTTTTTTTGCTCTGTGAAATTTCCTGAACATGGCCTCCGACCTTTGAACTGACTTGGGACTCGTATCACGAAAATGTGTTTAGCTGCCGTAATATTTTCATACTATAGTGAATAGTGTTTAAAAAGCAACAAAACCATCTGAAACCCCAAACTAAAGGTTTGACAGGCACTATAAAGTGTTTTTGTTTTGTTTTTGTTTTTTGGCTGTAAATTGGTATTTATGTCTGTACCCTGTGAAGCAGTGTTGTACAGAGGGAAAAGTGTGTGCTTTTTAACTGGTTTTATTGTGATACTTTTATAATAAAACAATTCATTGTGCACTGCTGCTTTGACTTTCCATAATGCACACATATTCATTTCCATACCATAATTATGCTGTCTTCTGTAAAACCACCAGCAGATGGTGTCCAATCGTATCTTTTTAAACATCCAATTCTTTGAATGATCATATACCTGTTTTTTCACATTTTTATTGCAGTCTTAAGCTAATTATAGTTTTAATAGCAATTATAATAGCATTTATAGAATTTAATAAATTATATATATATATATATATATATGTGTGTGTGTGTGTGTGTTCATCCATATTAGTGCCTGATACTGAGTGTAAAACATCTCACACATTTTAAACATTAGTTTTCTTTATAAAAAGGAACATGAAAAATGGGATTAATCACAAAATGATTTACTTTTTTATTATTATTATTTGTCTGTTTTACAAACTTGTCTTCCTGTTTGACAATCAGTTCACTATACAATTGCATCCTCATTGGATTCACACATTCATGGATTCATCCCACCTATTAAAACTGAGTCCTGGGTCCTGTTAATTTTATGGAATAGTTCACCCAAAAATGTTTGTTTCTTCATCAGAACAGATTTGGAGAAATAGCATTTCATCACTAGTCTCAAATGGATCCTCTGCAGGGTGCCATCAGAATGAGAATCTAAACAGCTGATAAAAACCCCACAATAATCCACAAGTAATCCACAAGACTCCAGTCCTATCAATGTATTGTGAAGCGAAACGCTGCATGTTTGTAATCAACAAATCAATCAAGGCATTTTTAAATCCGTATTACATTTCCTCCAGTGAAAATGTCCATCTGTTGTCCTTTTAAATCAAAATCTAGCAATATATTTGTTTAGAATTGTATGTAACTTTTTTTCGCTTGTAAACAGTGCTGGATCTGTGCATATTTCTATTTCGCTAAAGAAAGCAATTTTATGGATAGAGGTCTCATATTTTAGAAATTGTTTAAGGTTAAAATGTCTTAATGATGGATTTGTTTATTACAAACACAGCTTTTCACTTCACATGATGATGGATGGACTGGAGTTGTGTTGTGGACTCTTGTTGTGATGGCACCCATTCACTGAAGAGGATCCATTGGTGAGCAATGACGTAATGCTCAATTACTCCAAATCTGAATGAGGAAGTAAACTCATCTACATCTTGAATGGCCCGAGAATGTTTAAGCAAATTTTTGAGTGAACTATTCCTTGAAGCAACATCCCATAATGTCCTGCGAACGTCGACGTCACAACGGAATTCCGCATTCTAAAAACAGCCTGTGGATCCTGCTTGGAGCTCTTTTGTGTGTGGCAAGCTGTTTAAACATTAAGGATATTTTAGGTTTCATTCATTCTTTTTTTTATTATTTATTTATTTTACTTCTATTAAGAAATCCAATAGTGACTAGTATCTTTTTTTTTAATTATTATTTTTTTTTTATCTGTTTTATAGATACTAGCATATATTAATATGCTTATTCATTTGATAGCAGTTACTCTCCCATAGTGTTCCATTGTTACTGGTAACAAATTGCAATAGTTTCCTATTGAATTTTATTGGTATTTGTGGTGTAGATATTAGATATATAGCTATTCCCTTCTGACATATACTTCATGTGTTCCTACAACTAGAATAAATACACAGTAAATCACTGATAGCTCAGATAGAATTTAATGCCTAAAGGCTGGAATGCACTACATGATTTTTAAAATCTGAGCAGACTTTTTAAAAACTAGGCATCATACACATACAACTTTGTAAATAGTGACAGAGGAAAATTGTCCATCATACACTACACGACTGAGGATGATACACTAGCAAACTTTGAAGTCGTTCCGATCATTGGTTTGGCTTCATTGGTTTTCATTAAATAAGGACATGACACGCTGTTTACTGGTAAGTGTGATGAGCAAAGACGATTGCCTTTGTTGTCTACCATGGCTTGGACGCTGGCATGCACTTCTGGGTTGGATTGGGGGGGTTCCCAAGGGGGTGGGAACTTAAAATGTCGCACATAAAAAGCTCTAAAAAAAACCTTTTTTTCTTCAACAATTTTCATCATTACAAAAACACACAAAAAAAAAAAACATCTAAAACTTATACACATAAAAATCACATTTTAATGAATGTTTATTTTCTGTTTCAGTAGATGTTCTGTTCTTCTTTATACAGGAGACTAATGTTTTCTTCTTCTTCTTCTTCTTCTTCTTCCTTTCTTTTTATGCTATCTGGCTACAGAGATGGTTTAGTCCAGTTCCTATTCTGGCGGGAAGTTAGAGTATTTAAGACAGACCTTCTCAGACTTTGGGAAGAGAGGGGTAAGTGAATGAAGCTGAATGTTATGTTAATGCTGTCTAAGCAAATTTACTTTGTTTTTTGTAAGATAGAACAAGTGTACACTGTGTAAAGCATTTGTAATTTTTTTTCTGCTAATTTTTTTTTTCTTTAATAGTACTCACATGCTTGTAAATTAAACCCCCAATTCTTTGTTACTTGGACTAAAAAAAATGCTCTTTGGATTATCCTGGTTTACGCCCATACCTTCCTATCAACTCCCTTGATCCCTAACGGCATACTCTTTGACACTGTCAACTCAAATCTGCAGACTGGTTTTGACCTTCGGCAACTAATGTGAAATTCTACAGACAGTATATTGGTGGAAAATGGGGGGGTGGTTGTGTAGAGTATTCCAGGCTTAACATTTGCAATTTGTTACCAATAAGAATGGAAAGGTCTAACCAAATCTCATGAGAAAATGATTTAATATGAATTCCTAAGTGATTCACATTTAAATGTGTGATTTTTAGGAAAATAAATTTAAGCATGAAAAACCACCCCTAAATCTAACCATCACTGAGGTGTAAACAGATCAATAAATAAGCTTCCAATTCATCAAAATGCAATATGGTTATGAATTTCCATTAGAGTGGCTTGGGGATACTGACTATGAACGGACTCCGATGTAAAGGAAAATTACAAGCAAATATTTGAATAGTAACCACTGGAGTAAATACAAGTATCTAATGAATAAAGTGACATTTAAAAGTAGTCACTACTGGATTGTTTAAGAGTAGGCTAACTTTAAAAGCAAGTGCTAGTAACATAGATCAGTGGTTCCCAACCTCGTTCCTGGAGGCCCCCAAACACTGCACATTTTGCATCTCTCCTTTGTCTGACACACCCATTTCAGGTCTTGGAGACTCTACTAATGAGCTGATGATCTGAATCAGATGTGTTTGATTAAGGAGACATGAAAAACCTGCAGTGTTGGGGGGCCTCCAGGAACGTGAATGGAAACCACTGTACGACATAGATGACGTTTGGAATACATTTGGAATAACCATTGGAATACATATTAAAACGGCTTGCCATAGCTGAGGCTCCTGCTGTGAAGCTCTTGTGTATGTGTGTTTCTTTCTCTGCCCGGAGCTCTACTACAGGCGGAAGTTAAAGACGCTTGTTTAGTGAAAATCTCCTGTGGTGAGAAAGTGAAAAGCAGCGTAAATGATAAACAGCAGGCGTTTGTGACGATTTTAACATCAGCGCATCATATATGTGTACGCGGCTGCTTAATTTTCCCTTCCTGCATTGGCAGACTGCTGGTTTTCGTCGGCAAAGGCAGACTGGCTTATGTATTGAGTTTGATGTCTGGATAGATGGTCAGATAGTGAAGCTCTCAAAGTAACTAACACGCGCGCGTTGATTGGAACGTTCAGACGTTCTATTACATTGATACATTGTAGCCAGACTGCGCGTTTCCGACTCTTGTTGATACGCTGTAGCGGGAGAATAGAAACATTCACTTTATTCAGCGATGACTCGATTGGGTTTAACATAACTGCTAAAACACGTATGTGACTTTCACAACAACCAATCTAGTGGAGCCTTTTATCTCGGCGTTTTGCACTGGATTTACGTTGGAAGGGACAGAGATGGCAGACAGCGGACGGGTGAAGCACGACAGCCCGAGCTCGAGCCCCGGACCCGGGAGGAAAAAGGCGCAGCAGTCGCCCGGTTCAAAGGCGCGGTACTCGGTTAACGCTCCCGGACACTGCTTTCGGAAAGTGACTCTGACCAAACCGACCTTTTGTCATCACTGCAGCGACTTCATATGGGGGATTGTCGGGTTTGTTTGTGAAGGTATGGTTTATCTTATCTTTATCGTTTTTACCTTCTCTTATTCTACATTGCTGCAAAGGAGACACAGAAGCGCTTCTGAAGTGGCAATAGGTGTCTTTACAGACTGTAGACAAATGCATTTACACAAATTCAAATACAGCTGTTTGTTTTGATACTGGGGTATGAGGTAGGTCAGAGCAGCCTTAATTTATTCCTTACACAGAATTTTGAGCAGGCAGAGAGCAGCCTTAACTCTTCTCTGTTAAGAGATGCCTTTATGCAAAAGTGCTGTGGTAATATTAGTGGACAATTCTATGGTACATATAGTACTGGAGGAATACTCTCTCAAATAAACATTCGTCAGTTGACAGTTTTAATGCATTTTGGGTCACTTAACCAGTTTATTTAAAGTGAAAGTTTCTGATTTAGTTTCAAATGGATTTTTTTCAATACATTTGATTGACAGTTTTCAATGACAGATTACGATCTGTGCACATGCCTTCCTGGAAAGGGAAGGAATGAAGAAGATAATGTTAAAAAAAAAAAAGATGGAGGATGTCCAGCATCTCTGTCTTCCTCACACCTCATTCTCGACAGAATGATCGAATAGCTTGTCTACTAATTGGAGAAGACCGACTGATGCAGATCGATCTGACACACTCCTTCTGTTGGACAGGAATCTGTGATTGGCTGCTCATGTGCAGGAGGACACTTTGATGAGATCCATCTAATTGATGGAGGCCGGTGACAGTGTGAGAAGATCTGTACTATTCTCACTTCAGTCAGATGTTTACCGAACATGTTTTTCTTTACAGAGCTGCTTATTTGGGTTGCAAATAAGCAAGTAGTTGTTTAGCATGTTAGATTAGACTTTAATCCAAAGCAGTTCTTCTGAACAGACCTCAGTGATGCCCAGTGGTAATGGCTCATTGATTCAAGCCTACAACCCACAGCCCAGATTACAATGAATTAAGATCAAAAAAAAAAAAAAAATGCAAAAGACCCATAGCTATTGTCCATATGAGTATATTCCAAGTTTTCAGAAGTCAAACAGTGTCTTTGTGTAATAAGCAAATCAATATTTGATCTCTTGTTCCCTGATAATCTTCTGCTCCAATGAGCTGTATATGTCTGCAAACTAATCATTGAATTGGTGACTTGAACTTGACAACTGGATTGGGTCATTTAGTGAATGAATCATTCACTTCTTCTCTCATAAACTCTAAATGCATGGGTGGATACCAATATTTTCAGTGAATCACAACGTAAATTTGTGACAGAGTATGACGTCAAAATACTTGGAATGTAGTACATGAGTCATATGAACAAATGTATAATGTTTTTGTGAAGGTTTTATCTATTGTAATGCATGTGGGAGGAAGCACCAGTTTATATCTCCTTTTGTATTCAGTACAGGTATATTAAACCTTGGCCTTGCAGAATCTACTGTATGATAGAGTATCTTCTCTAAAGACCAGCCAGAGTCTGAACTCATTTCTTTTGACTCTTTATAAGAATTCATCACAATACTGCTGAGCTGTATACATTTTTATGTGCTGCAAATGACTGCAAAGTAATCATTGATGGAGCCATCTGATGCCTGATGTTTTTCTTTATGCACAATTGCACATAGAGTGAATGTAAACAAGATCTTGCCTGGTCTTGCCCTTTTAGAGCCAGATGCTGTTTCTTAGGTAAATTTTAATCCACTATGTTATACTGTTCACCAGGGTTTCACTACAGGTCCTACATGAATGCAGCATTACTTTAGAGACAAGTGGACTGGATTTATGTGGCCGTGAGATTGGCAGGGCTAGAAACCAGATGCTGATTGACAATATGGATGTTACCAGGCAGAGTTAGGCAGAAATTAGATGTTTCTGTTACGTAATGTGCTGCAGTGAAGTCGTGATTGACTCTTACAGGTTGGCATGGCAACACGTAGTCCAATGGAGCAAGGCGGCAGGCTGGATGCTGTAGCCAGACGGACCGAGAGAGAGTAGAACATAAACACACACATGCATGCTCTATGTTGTCATTAGCATTGTGTGTTTATTGCATTCGTGAAGAGACTAGTAACATGTCAGACACAGACTAACAAATTTATGCATATTAAATTGTAAGGCAAGACATGACTATAGCCTTTTGTTACGATCAACTGATATAATATAGATCCACAAGATGTACTTAAATGAAGACTTATTTTAATGAAAACTAAATTCACAAAAATACTCGAAAGCAAAATATGTACATTATCTTATACTGATTCACAGAAATGGAAATTCTTGTTTGAAACCGAAAAGTGCTATCGTTACATAAGGAACTATTTGGAATAATTGGCCTTTCTGTAATGTAAAAATATAATAATTATAATTTAAAATATTGTTTAAATAATTTACAATTGTAGAGGAAAAAAATTTATTTTTTGCATAGCAGTTTTGTTTAAAGCCAATATTACATTAATCAAACTCCAAATATCAAGATTACTTTCTACATGATTTTTGGGTATAATGCATGAGGCAATTATTCATCAGCTTATACAATAGGTCTGTCTCGGAAAATCCAGATATGTTTTATATACCGTATTTTTTAAAATATATTAAGTAGGCTATTTCAATTGTGCATGCACAACTGTTTACATTACTGTACGTTTGCTGAATATTTAATGGGCAAGTTTCTATCATCACCTCTTTTTCAGGAAAGATTTTTTTTGCCTACAACATGAAAAATCCTAACATAAAAACAGTAACATCTAAACTAACTGGTTTTATTCAGGTCAGAAATATATTTCATCATCCGTGTAAAAAATATAAGAATAATTACAATTTTAATTGGTGTGGCTTTGCAATAGGCTTTAACAATTTTGATTTGATTATCTAACAAAAATTTAATCAATCTACATAAATTAATTTATATAAACTAAACTCATTTATATGTGCTAAATCAGGTAGACATTACTCTTTACAGTAACAGTTGCAGAATACAGTTGGCATTGAAATTTAGTTCACTTAAAATTGAATTGAGATTTAGAAAAAATTATTAAAATTAGAAAGACAATTTATACTGTAAGTGTGTATGTGTGTATATATATATATATATAGATATATATATATATATATATATATATATATATATATATATATGTATGTATATATATATATGTATGTGAGTGTGTGTGTGTAATTTATATATTTCTGTATAATTATTATTATTATTATTAGTAGTAGTAGTAGTAGTAGTAGTAGAAGTTGGCTAGTCTGACTATCAAACTAAAAATTTTAAAAAAACCAGTTCAAATGTATCTCTTTCAACTGACTTTCTAAAGACTTTACTATAACGACTATAAACCATAGAGCTGAAACAACTAATCGATTTAATCGATTAAAATCGATTATTAAAATAGTTGTCAACTAATTTAGTAATCGATTCGTTGCTAAATAATTGTTATTTGCCGTAAGCGGCTCATTTCGTGCATATTTAAATCTGCGGTGACCAAATGTGGGTGACAGTAATGAGTCCGGAGGTTTTACTCAGCCAGTACAGCAGGAGAAGTAGCGATAGCCAATAGCTGGCCTCGTTTTATGTCACGTGCTTCCCGCACAGCCGTCTCTCTGTCTGCAGCATTCAGCGTGATGGTGAGGCAGGCGGCAGTGGAGTAAGCTCGAGAAAGAAAAAGAAAAAAGCGGAAGATAAAACTAATCAGACGAAGTCATCCAAAGTGTGGGAGCAAAAAGAGAGCAAGCCTAACTGTTAAGCCCTGAACATTTGGACATGTTGACCTTATTTGCACTGCAATGCAAAGTTTTTCCTCAAATAATGAGTGAATAGTGTTCTGCCTCATTTCCCAAAGGTAGTCGAATTCCTGTCAGTTCAGGCATAAGCTGTTTGTTAACATTTTATCGCTTTATTACATTTTTTAAATTTTGCACTGTTATAAGGACCACTACATATTTAAATCCGATGAAAATCACAGTGTGCTAAGACTTTTATTTGTGTAGATTCTGCAGTAAACATGTTGTTTGCAAATGTTTAGTCGTCGGTAAAAAGCTGATAAACATTGCTTTTTAACAATTACCATTTAAAGCTTTGTCGTTTACCAGTTCATAATTCAGTTATTGCAGCCTAATTATGAGACTGAGAGAGAGTTTAATGTTTAAATGTATTGGAAATGCACTTTTTTCTAAGCTTCACTGCTCTTTTTCACACAGCAGGTTTTTATGTGTGTCCAATTTTTTTCTGGACAACCTTCTGATGGATTTTACTTTACATTTACTTTAAAAATGTGAGTTCCATTCAGGTTTCATGCCATTGGCACTTTATGCGAAGGATTGTTTTACAATTTCACAGCATAAGCTATAAAGCTGTTTCCCAGGTATAAGCTGTGGTGTTTACAGGAAAAAAATAATATGCAATTTACTGCAATTTTAATCTCGTTTTATTCTTATTCTTCGTGCTAATATGGTTCTGAAAGATTCCTTAATAAGCTTTGTTCGGGCTGTTACACTAATTTAGGAGCCCTAAGGACTGCCACATGGTGAAAACATTATTTGAAATCCTCCTTGTGAAATGCTAAAGTATGTATGGGTCAGTGTTTTGATTGCAGAAGAGTTCGACAAAGGATAAATAAAATAATAAAAAACACAACTCCAGGTTATGTTTTTGATGATATATGACAATGCAAAATGGTTAACATCTCTAAAAAGTCTATGTTG
Source organism: Cyprinus carpio (assembly GCF_018340385.1). Taxonomy (NCBI): domain Eukaryota; kingdom Metazoa; phylum Chordata; class Actinopteri; order Cypriniformes; family Cyprinidae; genus Cyprinus; species Cyprinus carpio. The sequence continues at coordinate 12,221,432 of NC_056610.1, forward strand.
AATGATAAAGACCCTTTGTTAATAATTTATTTGGGGAAAAAAATGGGCTCTAAACTAAAATATAAGTACATAAACCGATTCATCGATTAATCGTAAAAATAATCGAAAGATTAATCGATTATAAAAAAGTTGCTAAAACAGTTTAATAGATTTTAGAGTTAACGAGGTGAAACTCTGGCTTGTAGTCTCGTGGCTAGTCTGACTATCTGTCACTAGTGTTTTGCAGTGTTAGACTTAAAAAAAAAAAAAAAAGTTGCTAAAACAGTTTAATGGGTTCATATGCAAAAGGCTTGTGTTGATAATGAATGTGTAAACAAAACAGTCTTTGTGATTCCTGAGCAACGTATGCATGTAATTTCTAATTGTTTCCAATTTCACTAGAATGGTGGGCTTTAAAGTGTGCGTGAGAACACATATTTGGTACGGTAAACTCTCAAATGTTTTCCTTGCTCTTGTGGTTTTGATAGTGAGAGGAGCTCAGCCTGACCAGCGAGATCACTTCCTGTCTCTGACAAGCATGAAAACTAACAAATGCATCAGTGAGGTTCAGTCTGTACTGAGGGCCAATGTGGGCTCTGACAGCAATGTAAATAGGGCACACAGCGATCCAGCGGTCACCAACCATGAAGACAACTGATCAGTGCTCTTGTCTTTGGTGCAAATTGTTCTCTTTTACGTGCTGAAATATTGCCCTGTCAGGTTGCCTGCTATTCCTTTTGGTGCTATTAAAGATTGATTTATTTATAAAGTGAGTTCTAAATTGTGAAAATCATAACATGGTACACTGGGCTTTATATTTACTGCTGAGAAAGAATGGCAAGTTTTCTTTTTGGTAAAGCTGCTTTACCCACATATCTTGGCAACATAATGCACCATAATTCTGTGGCCTACACTACATCTCTCTCTTTTTTTCCTCGCAGTGTGTAACTTCATGTCACATGAGAAGTGTTTGAAGCAAGTCAGGACCGTATGTTCCTGTATGGCTCCCACACAAGTTCAGGTGAGTGAAACGTGCCACATATGACAGATCAAACATGTAAAAAAAAAAATAGAAAAAAAAAACAACAATCTGAACAATGAACAATCTGGTCCTATTTTATGCAAAAAAAAAACAAAAAAAAAAATCCCATCCTTTACTATTCTATTCTATCATATTATATTATATTATATTATATTGTTGCTTTTTTATTTTGTCTTTTTCAGTAAAAACGCTAGATCATGAGAATTAATGAGACCTATGATATTTTTTAATAAAAACTAAAATAATTGTAATACGTCAGTAAGAAGTTTCTTAAAAATCAAACATCTGTCTTTTATATATATATATATATATATATATATATATATATATATATATATATATATATATACACATACATACAGATATACATACATTGTTAATGAAGAACCATCCTAATGTAGCTTGGATACTTACAAAGCAAGACGAGATTGATTTCACTAACAAAGCATTGAGGCATCACAACGTTGATGATAGAGGACACAAAGTCTTGAAAAATGATGTTGTTAATGAAGAACGATCAAGCTGTATTGCAGGGTATGATCATGCAAGAAAGATCATAATTAACAGTTGATGCTTTACCTGTCTTATCCGTGGCTTTGCATGACAAACAGGAAGTGCATTATGCCCTGAATCTACATTGAATAATTTAGTCCTCACATACTGACTGGAGCTGTTTTGCTCAGTGACACAGCAGTCAGTGTAGCCCTTTGTCCAGCTTTCATAATGAATTACTGATGACTTCCTGCCGTGTTGTGGTCTTTCGTGAAGGCCAAGTGTCAGCCAGCCTTTGTGCCTTTGATAGCAGCTCATCTAGCAATCAAGAGCTTTATTATAACAGCCTTGCCCGGAAGTTTTTTTCTCTCTGTGTACTCACTACTGATTATAAACCCAATCTATAGTTGATGACCTCATTGTACTGATATAATGCAGGGCCATTATTGTCCCAGGCCCGTGTTGAAGGGGCCCACTTATACACATTCTGTCGCCATCCCTGTAAATTTCAGCAGTGGCCTTGGTGATATGAACATAATGTGTTGGCATGCTGATTTGGTTTGTTACACTTCGCTCTAGCATATTTGATTCTGTTCGGTTAGTCACCTTTGAGTCAAACTGTGCATTTCACTTGCTGGTGCTGCTTCAATGTGTTTTATATGAATCCATGGTCTTGAAGTGTGATATTGTGGACAAATGTCTTATAGTAGCTAATTAGTCCATAGAAGAAATAATAAAAAACAATACTAATATTATTTTATTATTGTAATATTGTTGCATTCTTTGTCCAGCGTTAGTTTAGTATTATTTGTATACTATTATATTATTTATTAATATTTAGAAATAATTTTAGTTTTTTTATTTCTATATTTTTTTTCTATAATTTATTTCTTTTGTTTTATATTTGTATATAGTATATAAGTTTTAGTAAGTTTTAGTAATTTTAGCACTTTTCACATTTCACTTAGATCCCAAGGCAACATTTCTAATTTTCAAAACTATATATATATATATATATATATATATATATATATATATATATTATTATTATATATTTTTTTTTTGCTTTTTATATATATCCTACGATATGGACAGTTTGTACTTGGATAACTGTGTTTGTGTGTCTAGTTGCTAGGCCAGTTGTTTTGATATGGACAGTTTGTACTTGGATAATTAGTGGATTAAAATAAAAAAAATAGATAAAAAAAATTAATATCCATGTATTTATTTATTTGTCATTTAAATGTTAATTTATTAATTAGGATTGAAAATAGAAAGTGGGCTTTAGCAGGGTTCTTTTCCATAATAATGACCATAAACTGTCCATTACATAATGATTGTATCAATCGGATGTACAAAAAGGCTTTGAACAATAACTTGGTCTTGAAGAAATACTGCTATATATAAAACAGGATGTACATTTACCATGAAAAAATTAACAGTTCTTGCTGGTTAACAGCATGTGATAAAGTAACCGCATGAGATGCTTGCTGCTTGGAAACTGCATCCTCCCAAAGTGCTGATGCCACATGTCACTGCATCAGGGTTGTGTTCACAGCGAGAAAAACCTGCCTTGCTTTCACCAAACAGTCCGTCCAGTCGCATCAGAGCAGCTGTAGAGCATGACAGAAGGCCGAATCAAGCACCATGCCACAGCAAAACTTCATTTAGACTCAAAGATAATGAGGTGGAACAGAAACCACTGGTCTGAATGAAAGACGGGCCCTCAGAGACTCTTCTAGAAGTTTGCCTTCATACATAATGCATCCAGAGACAACAAGAAAGTGAATGCAGTGTTTTAATTCTCTTTTTCTAGTTTCTTTGGCTGTAAGACTGATGTGTAAAGAAATAAAAACAAATTTTCGAACTTTCTTAATACTTTCCTAAGACCTTTTCTCAGCTCTTTTTTTTTTTTTTTTGTTTTTTTTAATTATGTATGTGTGTTTGTGGGTGGGTGGGTGGTGTAGGAGTGAATCAATCTCCGAGCCAACTGCTCCATTAACCTTTACTTAACAACCTCGCTGAACCGCATCTGAGGAAATACGAACACAACAGTTACAGCCATTCGACACTGTTATTACTGAGAATCGAGAATATGTCCTTTAAGACTTGAAAAAGTTTATAATAGTCATGTATCACTTTCTATGAATAAGTGGAAATAATTACTTAAAATGATTACTCAAAATGTAAATTTGCTGAATCACGAATCTTAATCTATAATATGAATGTTAATCAAAACATCAAAGAGTGAAAGCTTTATATGTTATGTATAAGGGCTAGCGAAACAAAAACAAGCATAATTTTTCCATCATTTTTTCCAAAAGCACTATTTCAGTTTTAGTGCCTCAGCAATAGACATTTACAGGAGCCAATCACCTTTAGGATTAGAGAGATGGCGGCTAATGACAGGAAACGAGGTCACATCCGGTAGGATGCTCTGCAGTCTACTGTAGTGACTCCCCTGGGAGGCCAAGAGCCAGTGAGGATGTGTCCACTGCAGGAGGGAGAGGTGGGCCGCAGCTCAAGGACACATGCCTTAGGGTGTGTGTGTGTGTGTGTGTGTGTGTGTTTGGGGCCTCATCATCAAAGATTTTGTGTACCTCGGCAACCTTAAACACAAAACCTCACCCTATTTTCCTCTGTATTTCATGGAAATAATTATATTTTGGTCCCTAGAGTTTAGGTATTTTCTGTGCAATAGCTGTATTTTAGCTCATGACATTTCTCAGCATTATGAAATGTAGGCAGTCCAGGCTTCTAAACAGCTGTTGCGTGTCTGTGAGCTCACAGACATCAGCGAGTTCGATTTCTGGCTCCCTCACAAGAGTCTTAATAGCCTGATTTGCTTGAGCAAATGTCAAGCTATTTTTCTTTGTGTTCCCAAGCCATATATCCAAATATTGAGTAAGGCACCTAATCTAGCCCATCGTACACTGTGTGCTGTGTTGTCATGAGAATGTCTGCCCATAAATGTCACTTCGTTTTTCTCACTGACGTTGACAGGTCTGACACAGAAACTGAGTTAATGTCCCCTGCCTTTTTGCAGTACTTGCATGCAAAAATCTGCAAAAAATAATGGTACCTTTTAGGGGTACAGCAGCTTGTCACAGGCCCTCAGTACCCTCAAAGGGACACCTTGGTATATTACATATTAGTATCTTAACTGCAGTGCTGTGCTGCTGACCGCAAGACCCTACAGCGGACAATGAACACAGCTGCAAAGGTCATCGGTGCCCCTCTCCCCATTCTGGACATTTTCCTTGCACGATGCTCCAGTAATTACCAGTATCGTGAAAGACCCCGCCCATCCCTCCCACAGTCTCTTCCAGCTCTTGCCTTCAGGAAAATGGTACCGGAGCATCAGAGCCCAGTCTGCAAGACTGCTCAACAGCTTTTTCCCCCAGGCTGTGAGATCCCTCAATTCCAGTCACCTCACCCCCACTGAAACCTCATCCACAACCCTAGCTCCTGAAACCAGAACACCCCCACCCCATCCCACCACACCACATGCACCACATGAAAACTGTTGAAGACCTCAAGAACATTGTGCAGTTCTGAGTGTGCTACACACAGGTGAGTGGGCTGGATAAAAACCACCTGTAGAAAAACACACTCTTTCTTCTCTATAAGCAACAGACACTTTCTTATAAACACTCCATGTTTCAAGGAAAACATTGTGCAATTCTGAGTGTGCTACACACAGGTGAGTAGGCTGGACAAACCACCTGTAGAAACACACTCTTTTCTCTCTATATGCACCAGACACTTTCTTATAAACACTCCATGTTACAAGGAGTAAGTCACAAATGTTTACTTGTGAATGTACCACAAATTGCACTACTTGCTTCTTAACCTTAAATACCTCTTTTGCACAATAAAATGTACAGTTATTATGTAAAGTACTTGTATAGTCTGTCTTAGGTTATGTGTATGTATAGTCAACTATTTATAGTATATGTGTAGTAAGACCTACTGCTTCAGAAAGATAGCTATGTAGGTCTAAAAATTGTTCTTGCGTCTAGGGTTGTATGTTTATATTTGTTTATTTATGTAGCACCGTGGTTCTGCAAGACACGACATTTCGCTCCACTGTATGTTCACACGTAGCGGAATGACAGTAAAGCTCATTTTTAGGATAGTTCACCTAAAAATGAAAATTCTGTCATTAATTACTCACCCTCAAGTCATTCCAAGCCTGTAAAATCTTCATTCATCTTTGGAACACAAACTGAGATATTTTTGATGAAATCTGAGAGCTTTCTGAGTCTGACCCTCCATAGCGAACATGCCTCGAAGACTGAAAGATAAGAGAAGAAATTGTTGAATAAATGTAATATTTTTGCACAGAAAAAGTATTCTCATAGCTTCATAAAATTAAACCACTGATGTCACGTAGATAGTTTTATCGATGTCCTTACCACGTTTCTGGGTCTGGGAACATTTCAGTGGCGTTGCTGTCTATGCAGGGTCAGAAAGTTCTCGGATTTGTGTCTTAATTTGTGTTCTGAAGATGAACAAAGGTCTTATGGGTTTGGAACGACATGAGGGTGAGTAATTAATGACAGAATTTTCATTTTTTGGGTGAACTATCCCTTTAAACTGGGCAGGAAAAAGTGGTATGGGGAAAAAATGAAACGCTTCACCTTTAAGAATGCTTAATGGAAATGTTCAGGAACATAGACATCCTAAAGGGAGTTTTCCGCCAATTAAAGGGAGTTTTTTCCTGTGTGTGAGTTATAATGATGTTTTTTTGCTGCCTAGCGAATGAAGATCAGCTCAAGAGCATGTCTCACTTCCCCAGAATGCGGTTTGGTAACAGAACACACATCTAACCACTAATTCACCAGCCTACTGAAGTGTTTGTAGAATTATTTACCAACCTGCGCATCAAGCAGCCGAAAGACCACAGTGCTGCCCATCAAGAGTGAGGAAATGGAAAGAAGAGGGCAAAAAGCCTGACTTCTCCTCCCCTGTTTCTGTGCTGTCACAATCTGCTGTGTGATTCAGAACGTGTTCCCGTGAAATCAGTCGTTACAGATGGGCACACGCAACAAGACAGCCTGGCTGGGATTTGTCACTGCATCTCTTCACTATATCAGAACAATTTGTTTGGGTCTTTGAAAGCTCAAGCTATGCTCGCATTAAAAGTTAAAAGTTGTAATCTTGATGTTATTTAGCTGGATTCCATTGTGAATCAATTTGATTAATTCCATTAAGTCACAATCTAATTCCAATGTGATTCTCAATACATCTGATGCATCTACAGTACGTCAGTGTAAATACATTGTTTTACAGTATACATGCGGCTGCAGAGACACCATTTTGTCATTATGCTTTCTCTTTTTTAAATCAAATGCTGAAATTTTGTGCATCATCCAGAATCGTTTGAAAATGAATAATAATGATGAATTGGTGCAAAATGGTGTTGTATGCAATAATGATCCAAACGTGGTTTTCTTGATCTGATCACAGTGCATTTAAACTTAGATTTTGGAGTGGTCAGTTGCTACCTGATTCTGAACTGATCAACCAAAATTGCACGTTAGATGTAAAGGGGGCCTATATAGGAAGTAAATATGTGGAAGGAAAGGGAGAACAACCAATAATACTATTCTTCCCTCCTATTACATAAAATAACATCATTTTTTTTTAAACAGGTTAAATGCTTTTAAGTATAAAGCATTAAAAATGCACTATAAAGGCATTTCCACACTGAGTGCGGTGTGGAAAAAGAGAGGCGAATCGCTTATGAGAGAATAAATCTGTTCTGAAATGCCAACGATAAGAAGAAATCAGCGTCCACTCCTCTTCTCTTATCTGGGATACTCTTCTTCGATATTTGTTTACACTGGTTTTCGAAACCGCGCCACGACTCTATCCCTTTTGTGCAACAGCTGCTGTTCCGGTCACGTGATCCTAGCTCAAATCTTATTGGACGGCCCGTGTTTTCACTTTGCGAAACTGAAAAGATTTGTCAGACTGGTGCAAAAAAAACATTTGCATTTTCGGTCCGTGAATGTTCGCAGTCTATGTGGAAGCATCCATAGAAATGTATTGTTTTATTCCAGTCTGTCATCATGTCCGATATTCGTTTCGCTTTTTCGCGCTCAGTGTGGAAAGGCCTTAACAGAGGAAGGATGGATTAGGTTTCAGTGTTTTATTATGTTCACTTTTATCTGAATGTTATTTACTGTAATCTGAAACTGGACATTAAAGGCCTTTCCACACTGAGCGCGAAAAAGCAAAACGAATATCAGACGCGATAACGTGCTGGAATAAAACAATAAATTTATATGGATGCTTCCACATAGACTGCGAACATTCGCGCACCGACAAAGCGAAATAACTATCCATCCAATAACATATTAATCATTACAATTTCGCAAAGTGAAATCACGGGCCGTCCAATAAGATTTTAGTTAGGATCACGTGACCGGAGCAGCTGATCTTGCACAAAAGGTTGTTGGTCGGCGTCACCTAGCGGTTAAGGCTAGATGGCATACAGCAAAAACTACTGGGCATGCGCATATCAATATAGCATAATTTTTCTCACACTGTACAACAATAATTACTATTTTTGCATTATTGTAAGGGGTAGGTTTAGGGTTGGGGTAGGTGTAGACATTAATAAAACACAATCTAAAAGGTAGAAAATTCAATAAATTGTTAGCTTCCGGGTTTTGCTGTATCCTTTCTAGCCACAACCCCACCTAGCATGCAGGCATGAATTAGCAGAAAGTGAACAATCATTTCGCGTTCAGCGTGAAAGCACCGTTCGCCTGCTATTCGCATCGCACTCAGTGTGGAACGGCCTTAAGAATTTACCCATGTTTGGTGCATGTGGTACACGGAACTTCTCGCTCTTTATTCTGTTATTTTTTACACATGCATTGCTGTGCATCAAAACTTTCCTCTCTCATAGATCTGGGGTGTTTCTTTATAGTCTACAGCACAATTAGATCCTGTTATGCTTTTCCATAGGGAATTTTCAGTTTATTACTGGTACATGAGATCAAAAAGAAAAGACATCAGCTATTAAAATCCTAAATGCCTTCTGCATTTCTACTCACCTCCCCCAGACAGGAAGGAAGTGCAGGAATCTGCGCGCTTTCCCACCATTCACACTACTCAGACAGGAAGTGATGTCACAGAGGTACATACTGATCATGCAGTGCTCACTGACACACGACTAGCCCATTAGTCATGTATGACTTGTTTCTAGTTAGAATAACCCAGTTATTTTTAATGACTCAAACTGATTTGGAAAACTGAAAACTTGGTAAATGGTATGCAGATGACTAGGCACAGATGAAATCTGCTGATACATGTTCTGTGTGGGTTTTGAGATAAAATCTCAAAACATGGTAAAATGTGTTAAACTGAAAAACCAGAGAGTGATGCATTTTTTGGCATGCATAAACTTTCCAAATCTGCTGAGTAGGGTGTAGATTTCTTGTGGACCTGGAAATGACTCAAACAGATCACTGAACCCTTTCTCTGAAATCTGATTTCTTCAAGTGAATTAGACCTACCAGACAATGTGAAGATGACCTTGTGAGTTAGTTTCAATTTGAACCAGCACAATGTGCCCTTCAAGCGGAGTTGGAAATATTGTAATGACGAGTTTCAAACACATGAATGACCAATCAAAGTTGTATTTACAGATGGGAAACTCTAAATTCTAGATGTTACACAAGCTGTTACATTGAAAAAGTGATGTCGATTTGAAACATGGAGGAAGCACTGATATATGATATAGATGATATTGGATCTGTAATCCATATAGAGATCTGTTAGCGAAAGCCAAGTCTTTTGCGCATGGCGTTAATCATTTAATATTCATGGTTTGCTTCAGATACAACTGTGATGCCATGTATACATAAGTGATAGAAATTAACATTTTTCTTTTTGGATTCAGATGTAATTAGTAGCTGAAAAAAAAAAATAATGCTATTGTGAATAATAGATACTTCCATGTTATGATTCCGACCTAAATGCTGTAAGTCTGATTCGGAGGTACAAGTTTCACTGGTGCACTTGAAGGCAGCACATGTCCCAGATTTGATTTTATTAATCATTCTTTCTCCTTGTTTGTGGTATAGGTTCCTGTAGCGCACTGCTTTGGTCCCGCCAGTCAGAAGAAGAGGTTCTGCTGTGTTTGCCGGAAACATCTGGAAGGCAGTTCGGCTCTGCGCTGTGAAGGTGTGTGTGTTTGTGTGTGTCTGTGTACTTGTATATGCTACATTGTGGCAATGTCCCCACAAGGATAGTAAAACCTGAAATTTTTTACATTGTCGGGACTGGCTTGTGGTCCCAACGAGGGAAAATAAATTATTAAAAATAGTAAATGATGTTTATCTGAAAGTGTAACAATGCAAATAGGTTTTCTGTAAGGGGTAGGTTTAGGGTTAGGGTTGGGTTAGGGATTAGAAAATATTGTTTGGATAGTATAAAAGTAATACAAGTCTATGGAAAGTCCCCATAATTCACAGAAACAAACGTGTGTGTGTGTTTCAACAGTATGATGGCATCAGGATGTTTTCACCCTATTAATGATTCCTAACACTTAATTTAAGGGCATTATTCACGTCATGAGCTGACTTTGCCACAAACAGAATACCAAACAACAGTGGCGACGGTGTCTTTTTTTTAACCAGGTATGCTGAGTGCTAAGATTAAGAAATGCACTCAAAGATGGGAATAGCATGGCAGGTGTCGATTTAAAAATATGCACATTTCCTGCCTTAATAAATGAGATACCCCCCTCCACTCATTTCCCCGATGCCAGCAATGGCTTTTCAAGTAAAAACTGCCAAATAACGTTTACTAGGGCTGCACGATATATCAAAATTATCGAATCAAATTTATATTGCAATGGCATGTCTCGTCTTGCAGCTTGTCCAAACGTTGCAAAAAGTCAAAGTTTTAGTTTGACGCATATAGCAGAGAATTGCTCGACGTTAAAAATAGTTATTAAGTGCAATAAGTTGGAGAAAACAACTCTTTGCCGTCTCGTCTTGCAGCTTGTGCGCTTGTGTGTCAAGCAGCATCTCACACAGCGCATCTTCGGTTCTGCCGCACACATGCAAAGCGCGCACACACAGTGTTGCCAACCTAGCAATTTTGTTGCTAGATTTAGCAACTTTTCAGACTACCCTAGCAACTTTTCTTTCAAAAAGCACCTAGCAACAAATTTAGCAACTTTTAGCAACTTTTGTAAACTGACTCAAATGATAAAAAAGGCACATATTTTAATCTAAATTACACAAAAAGAGGAAACCACTGAACAGCTAGCCAGCCAAGCAGCACATCAACCTGGAGAGAGCTGGAGAAAGATGCCTAACAGTACAAACTTCAAACATTTATGAAACAGTATATTATTAGCTTGTATATATAATTGTTGTTCAATTAGGTACACTGTAAGGAAAAATATGTGGAAAAGCTGAAAAGGTACTAGTCATTTTCTGCCAGAATATTATTCATTAAGTAGTAACCCTGTAACCTTAAAACACAGAATGCAATGTGGAATTTAAAACAGCTGTGAAAAATAAATAAGTATTGTTGCTTTATATAAACAGTACATTGTGTCCTATTTTTACAGACTTTTGTGTAGCACACTAACTAACGACAAATACACTTCTTAAAACTGTAATTGTTCAGAATGGGCAGTTTTACTAGTTAATAAGAAAATACATAAAAATGTGTTACTGTTCAATACTTCAATGCTGTAAAAAAATCAATCATAAAGATGTGCTACTATGTTTATAATATTTTTATGTATGGATGAGATTTGAGTAATCACACTGTTTTTTTGTCATGGTTATGCAATGACATCACAACGTCATTTAGCAACTTTTAGCAACAAATCAATCTGCCTTTAGCAACTTCCCCTGAAAATTAGTTGGCAACACCGAGAGAGAGAGAGAGAGAGACGCATTTCGGACGGCGCTAGAACACCGAGTTGATTCGTCTTTCGCATTTCCTCCTTATGTTTGAACAGACACATACACAGAGAATTATGTCAATGGTACCCGTCTCAACGATCATTCTCGTAAACGCAGTCTGTTATGTTTTAAATGAATATAAACCGCTGAGAAAGAAATCGGATGTGTATCATTATACTGGATCCGTGCAGTCGGATTTAAAGGGACAGCAGCCTATAAATACATGTCACTACAGTGCTTCCCAAGTTCCCACACATAGACTTTACTTGGGTGGGCCGCCCAGGTATATGGAGAAACATTTTTGCTTTTATTATTTTTATCCGCCCAAAATAATGAAACCATCCGCAATGGATTAACTAGTGGGAAATCTCCCCTCACCCTACACGATTCGTATCTGCTCATTCTGTGTGCGCGAGAACTGTTTCCTCCCGCTGACCTTCTCACGTGCGCTGCAGAGACACGGCGGATATTTCACAGTCAAAGACAGGCTCGACAGTGCAGGTGCTTCAGTCGCAAATAAAAATAGATGTGCGCAAACTGTAAAATGTATTTAAGGAGCACACGTGCGAATAAAGCAAAATCCTTCCAGGTGAGCTTTCTTAAATTTACTGTCAAGAAAAGTCTTCAATACATGAAATGGTAAAGTCGTCTTATATTTTGGGGATGGAAAAACATAAATCGTGATACAGCCTTTTGATTATTAAACTTCAAAATGATTTCATTAATGATTTCATGCGCTTCAGACTGCTTCAAAGTGATTCTCAATCAATGAATAGTGCACATTTATGCCAAGCGATTGTTTATGAACTCGAGTTGATCGATTATGACAATGTCTACTTTATGACCTTTATATAATATGTTTTAGACGGTTGTAAGAATGCATATTTTCTCTCTAATCTGAAGGATCAGCCTGCAATAGTATGGACATTTCAAAATAAGAGTCCAGGTGTATTGCGGGCTTGTTTATGATTAAAAGTCACATGTTAATTTTTTTTTTTTTCCTGGGCATTATTGGTATTTTCTTTACACAATTAATTGTATTTAATTTAATTTCCATTTCATTCATAGTAAACTATTGCAGTTTTCTGTCCGGGATGCTTCCCCACAGGAAGAAAAGACTAAGAACATTATTTAACATATATTATTCAATATATAGATTTTACAAGTATCAGTAAAATCTGTGTCCCATTCACTGAGAGAGATACTATATTTGACAAAGTAAGGAGAACTCTACCATTTAAATGCTGTAATTTTGCATAATTTACAATGCATATAATAATGCATAATATTAGTCTTAAATGTAATAGTAGCCTATGTAATTAAAATGAATTTCAATAAATTAAAATATTGTTAAAAATGACACATTATTTGCTAAACAATTATTTGCTATTTGTCACAATGTAGTAGACAATTTTTGTGCCATGGGTAATAGGAGGATTCATACAGGCTGACCACACATGCAAACCTGTGGGAAGAATTTTAATCAAACAACAAAAACGACTAAATTAAGATTAAATTTAATTCATACCTGAACACAATGCTGTTATTTTACACTAATTACAGTACCTGAATACTACTGTTTATTTTATCTATGCTTGTAAATTGTTTATTTCCCCCCCCCCCCCCCTTTCTTTTTTTTACTGACCGTTCACTTGCCTTTAATCATGTTTGATATTTCTCAGACTATAGTTTTTGCTGTGATATATGAAGAAGTACTTCAAGTGTATTCAAAACAAAATAAAAATAATATAAAAACATTTTACTTTTTTTCACATATGGTTCACATTGAGGATTTTTCTGATTTGTGACATTACTTTTTATGTACTACTAAAACACAAAACACCACCACCATAAGAAGTAGTAGTGATTCATTCTTTTCCAAGAATGCAAAAGAATGTGAAACACATTGGTTATATAATTTTAATTTGTAAATATTTTAAAATATAATTTAAATAAAAACCACATACTTTCACAAATACTACACACAACAACAAAAAAAACACACACTAACAAATCATCACAAACTCTAAACCATTTTTCAATATCGCACAGCCCTAACGTTTACACGTAGTTACGTTATGAATCGAGGGTGGGGCGATGGGGGATTCCCCCAGTCTATATGTCTCTGCATCAACTGAATGATTTTTTTGTTTTTCCAGTGAATAGGAGTTCCTCAAAACTCCTAAAACTCCCACCTGGGTGACACTACTCCAATACCATGTAAAATACCAAAGATAATATCTAACAAAGGAAGCCTAAAAATAAAATCTTCCAAATGTTCAAAATGTTCTGACGTTTGTACAGTTTCCTCTTTTTTCCTGATGTTTGTTGTTATTTAAAATTTTGATAAACATTAATTTACCGGACATGTTGACAATAGCGTAGGCTGTATCTACAACTTTGTCTATGACCAAAAATGTAAACTATGTTTTTAGTGGACTTTCAAAATTTGCTTTGCTTGAGAAAGCATGAAAATATACAGTTATGATCTTCAGCCAGCTGGACTGAAGTGTTTATTTTGGGGAGGGGGAACGGGGAAAAAATGTCTTTGTTTTATTTGTTGACTGTTTATTAAGTATAATGCATACATGGTTTGAATCAAGATATGTATACTTGTGCGAAATGTGTGTTTAATCAACTTACCTTTTTGTAGAAGGTTAAAAACAATTTTTACTTATCTTGTACTTACCTTAAAATGGTTTCTCTCTTGTGTGCGGAGCCTACACTATGAAAGGACTGTTTTATAGTATTTCTCATTTGAGGGGGAAGTTACGGAGGACAGTTGGTAGTGCAAGCCATGTCAGTTATTTGAAAACCTTTTCGTAGATGGAAGCTCACCCAAGAGCTGGTTGTTAATATATATTATATTAGCAAAAGCAGTCCGTTTAATTACAAGGGTCATACAAAGTGTGGATAATGTTTGTGTTAAAATTAAATTAGAATCTCGAAGAAGTGGTCTTTTGGGAAATGAACCAAAATAGAAAGGTGTAGGTTTGGCCTACTGAAAGTCTGTCAGCTGCTGTTGGTCAGATATTCTTCTTTGTTGATACACATTAAGATTGTTTGCTGTTCAGTCTGGTTTGTTTTGCTGGTTTAAGAGGTGTTTTTCACAGTTGTCAGCTGGTCAGTCTGGCTGACAAGCTAAACCAGCTCAGCCAGACCAGTAACCCAAGCTTAAATGAGTGTAATGGACGAAACTAGGCAGATTGAAACAATTTGTTTTTATTTTTTTTTATAAACCCTTGTCTTCTGTGCTCAACAGCCTTTCCACCCTATTTTAATAATCAGATTCAGAATCAGACTGTTTCCTCTAAAACCTTTTTTGTTTTTCCTGTTTCCCCAAACCCACTTGGTCTTTTTTTTTTTTATTCTGTTATTGCTCATTTGTCTGTGCTGGTCGTCCCTGTTTGGAAAGCATTTGTTGCCATGGAAATGGTAGAATGGCCTTTTGCAGTGGGCTGAATTCTAAGAACCAAGCTGAAAGAAAAACATTGCTTTTCAGCTCTCTCTTTCATTTCTCTCCCTCTCCATGCTTACAAAAGGCAGAAATGAAGCTCTGAAGAAAAGTCGGTCTTTAATTCCCACACCTACTCAAACATTTGTTACACTAATGTGAATTAAGTGACTTTTTGCTCTATCAGACCTGTATCACCTGCAGGCAGTACTAGTTCATCACATTTCCACTGCCCTGTGGAAATAAAAAATAAGTTATAAACTGTTTTGCCTCAGATGATGTTTGCTTAGAGGATAAATCACATAAAGACAGTAACCTCACCTCGCATGTTTTTCAGTGTGTGAGCTGCATGTGCACAGCGACTGTGCCCCGTTCAGCGTTAGCGACTGTCGTTTCTGCCACCAAGATGGAGGGCAAGACATTGTGAGTATGAGAACCATGACTGCACCATCTACTGATGTATTAACCTGACATTTAAAGCCTGTAGACCAGAGAATAAAACCATGGCTGACCTCCACACATAAATTAGAATTTGCTTTAAATGAACATTTTACTTCATTTACCAAAAAAGTAATTGGTGTATAATCCAAAATGAGTTCTGGCATGTTGGCATAATAATCTGGACTGGACTTTTCTGTACTTCAGAAACACACCCACAGCAAAGGATGCTAATAGGGATTAGAAATGAAGGAATGAAGAAAATTTAGCATTTTCACATTACAAGAAGCAGAAATAAAAACCAAGCACCCACAGCACAGTGACTGATTAAATGAAAAGAGCTTTTGCCACTGAAGTTGTGCTATAAATGTCACAAATACAAATCGTTAAAATATTAAACTGACAGAAAAAGATAGAATTCAATAGAAAATCTATGTGATTAATAATAATTATTTATAGTGCATCCTCTTAGGAATATGCAAGATGTGTAAAGGTGTTGTTACATTTTGGGAGTTTTCCATGAGGGCATAAAAGTTCCTTATGTAAATTTTGCTCATTTTTTCATGTTAATTCACTGTGTTGAACAAATATAAAGCTGCTCAAAGTGACTTCTATGTGAGGGTTGCTTCATAAATTGCTATACCTTTTTTTTGTTCACAATTTACGCTAATCCAACTGTACTTTTACACAGGCGATGTAAAAGTATGAATTTCTACATTTCCAAATGTCCTTAATTTCTAAATGTATATATATTTGTCCTTGGCTGGGGAAAAGTCATTAAATTAGTCAAACAATAATTTTGAAGACAGTTGATATTGTTCCCTAGCACTCAAAATAATTGACCTTATCAGAACATGATTTTGTCGTAACTAATTTACTTATAAATAGAATTATATAATTGAATAATTTCTAATTATAGATCAAACTATCCTACTCCTAAAATTGACGGGAAATGATAGATCGATAAGAATGTTGTTTAACGACTGCATAAAGCATAACACGGATGTTGATCCAGGAGCCTGTCCTGGGTTAATCACATTCCCTAGCTTTATTATTGCTCTAGATTGTGTTATTGGCCACATGGTTTTTCCTATCCCATCATCCCCTCCTGCTCTGATAGGACACGTACCAGCACCACTGGCGGGAGGGGAACATGTCCTCAGGTGCCCGCTGTGAGGTCTGTCGTCGCACCTGCAGTTCTTCGGATGTCCTGGCTGGCATGAGATGCGAATGGTGTGGCATTACAGTAAGTGTGTGATTTGTTTTTGAAGTTTTTTTGAAGTCCACCCAACCCATACATGTCTTATCATTCAACGCTTTCAGTTTGTCTGCTGTCAGCTGGATTCATCACACAAATGGCTTCATTATTTAGTTATAGGTGGGCTCTTAGGCTGTCGTGTCTCACAATGAATCAATTTATTATTTAACAGGTGCAATGTAGGATGCAGCTCCTGTCAGCACTTACAAAATTGTATTTGGTTGAAGCTGAATACAGGCAAAACATGCTGTGTTTTTTTTATTCCTTTGTCATCTTGGCAGTGGAAATTTTTTTCTATTGCCTGACCTGGTTTCTTGGTTTCATTGTACTGTAGGTAGTAGCTACATTAATTATATCAACTTCCAAAACCATGGCCTGAAATGGAAAAAATAATTCCAAGATGGTTGAACGTGAATGTACATATCCTATTCAGAAATTTGGAGTTTTGTTTGTTTTTAAAAGAAGTCTCTTAATGCAGGGATGCATTTTTTTTAGCGAAAATACAGTAAAAATAGTAATATTGTGGGAATATTATTACAATTTGCATTAATTGTTACAGTTATGTAAATATGTCTAAAATCTGAATTAGGAGTAGTCAGTTCTCCAGTCTTCAGTGGTACATGATCCATTTGTTGCTCAAGAAACATTTCTTATTATTATCAATGTCGAAAACAGTTGTTTTTGTGGAAACCGTGGTACAGTCTTCCTGAATTTCAGGATTCTTTTATGAAAGTTAGTTCAAAATAAATCATTTGTAACATTATAATTGTCATTTACTGTAACTTTAGATCAATTTATTGCATCCTTGCTGAATAAAGTTATAATTTCTTTTAAAAAAAAAACTAATAATAATGACTGACCTCAAAATTTCAATAGTAGTATTGTGTTTGTCCTCATGATGCATGTTTCCAAATCAGTTGTCAAGACATTAAGTTTACATTCTGCAGTTTTGCTATTAATTGTATGACTGTGTTGCAAATCACTCTGTTTACAAGTTTCCATTTCACCAACGATGCTTGCTTAGAAGTCACCTGCCTATGTAGGCAGTGAGGCAGGTTTTGGAATCATTGTGTCAATGGTATTCAAGCATGCCTTTCCACTGACTCACTCTCCACTTTTTCCCTCATTATGTTTTATTTAGCTCTGGGTGATAAAAAGCTGTACTCTACTGCACTCCTGCTATCAGACCATGTCCCTCTGAACACTAGCATGCATTTCATCCCCTCCCCAGCACTAGTTTTTCAGCATGTCGGTTAGTAGATGATGTAAGCACTAGTGCCTGGGCAAAAGGTTTTTCAAGGACAGAAACTGCAGGGTACATATTTGAAATGGCTATTTGCAACACAAATACTTTGAAAGCACAAACCTCTAGGATTAAGATGGATTTGAGAACAAAGACATACAGTAAGGCCTTAAACATACACTCACTCACTGTAGCTGTACTTTTATTTGAGTCGAGTTGGTGTGTTGTCTTGTGGCCGAACATCAGGACTGGTAACCAAAAGGTTGATATATAAAACCCTGCAAAGGTCAGTCCGTGAATAGCAGACCATTGTGCTCTTTAGAAAACCCCTAAACTCTGAATAATACAGCACACTTATTACAGGGACAATCCTCCTATATTGCTTTGGATAAATGAATGTAGAATCTGTTGACGTTATTAGAAAAACTACAGTTGTCTTTAAGCTGTGTTGTGACTTGTAATCTCTTGGCTCGACCACTTATCTGTGTTTATATGTTTGCAGGCACATGCGTCATGTTACATAATCATCCCCCCAGAGTGCAGCATGGGACGGTTGCAGAACATGATTCTTCACCCCAGCTGCGTGCGGATCTGCTCGCGGAACTTCAGCAAGATGCACTGTTACAGAATCTCAGAAAATTCCCAGCACAGCGAGATGGGTAATGCCTGGACACGTTCAGATTGCAACTGAAATTTGAGGGAACACCTTAAACTTAAAGGAGTGTTCAGGTTTACAGCAAGTTCTGTTGACAGCATGAGTGGCATGCGGTTGATTAGCACAGACAAGCATTTTTACTCTGGCTTGTAAAGTAAAAATTGTGTTTATAGTAATGCACTTAAAATGTTACCCTGGATCACAAAACCAGTCATAATGAGCACAAGTATATTTGCAGCAATAGCCAATAATGTGTATACATTGTATGGGTCAAGATTATCGATTTTTCTTTTATGCCAAAAATCATTAGTATATTAAATGAAGATAATGTTCCATGAATGTATTTTATAAATTTCGTACTGTAAATATATCAAAACTTACTTTTTGATTAGTAATATGCATTGCTAAGACCTTAATTTGGACAACTTTAAAGGCAATTTTCTCAATATTTAGATTTTTTTCGCAACCTCAGATTCCAGATTTTCAAAGTTTTATCTCAGCCAGATATTGTCCTATCCTAACAAACCATACATCAATGGAAAGCTTATTTATTCAGCTTTCAGGTGATGCATAAATCGGAATTTCATAAAATTGACCCTTGTGACTGGTTTTGTGGTCCAGGGTCACAAATAATTATAGGTTTGCAGTCTGTAATAATTTGAAAAAAGTGAAATGAATACATTTATTCAGCAAGGATGAATTAAATAGATCAAAGGTGACAGTTAGGATATTTAAAATTTATTATGTTAATGTTAAAGATTTCTTTTTCAAATAAATGCTGTTCTTTTGAACTTTTTGCATAATTTATCAATCTTATGATACACCCATAATTTGTAGGTGTTGTGGTTACACTTTAGAAATGTTGTTTTATATCCCATAGCAGTGCCTCATAGATTTTCATTGTAAGTGCATTGCTGAACACTTGATTTTTACTTGTTTTTACAAACTGGGAGACATGTCACAATTGTTTTCTGTGGTACTCGACAGCTTGTCACAGATGTATTGAACTTATATTGAACCTGGAACATTTCTTCAGTCTCAAAATAATTCTGTTCTGCTTTAATTACAGTTTGCTGCGATAAAATGTGGAAAATTGCACCTTTAATGCCCCTTAATTGTTTGTTCAAGAGTGTCATATTCACCTCCGATTATCAAATAACAAGATCACATGTCAGTAAATGCTCATAGAGAAGTGTGTTTTCTCCAGATAACCTGGATGATGTCGATACTCCGAGTCCAGTAACTTCTAAGGAAACTCAGTCTACGGGATCACCTGACACGGGTACAAACCTGGGCAAAAATAACATGGATAATACTAATCACCCTCATGCTCAAATCAATCTCCTTCCTCTTGTGCCTACAGGTAAACAGACGCTGAAAGTTTTCGATGGTGACGATGCAGCGAAGCGGAATCAGTTTCGTTTGGTTTCAATCCCTCGAATAATCAAGAATGAGGAAGTGGTGGTGAGATGTTTTTCACCTAATCAGGTTTCACCTGAATTAAACTTTTACTTTATACCTTAGGATTGTTATTATAAATCCATGGTTTTGTCAGTGTTATGCTGATTTCTATACTTCCTGTCCTGACAGGAAGCATCGCTCAGAGCGTTCTACATCTCAGATGAACCGCAGGATTACGAGCTGCAGAGTTACAGCCAACAGGGACTATTTACAGATGACATCATCAACCGTAATGGCACGCCGGACAACAAGCCAATATTTAAGGATACCGTGTCTGATTCCTGGGTGCTCAGATCAAAACCTAAAGAAACAGAAGTGGTGAAGATTTATTCCAGCTCGCGCAAGTGAGCTCTACTTCTGCTTTTATTGCATATGTGTTGTTCTGTTTTGTGTTGTCCAGCTGTCTTAAATACATAGATTCATATGGAATATTACAGGTTAAATTTATTGAGTCATTTATTTAAACAATTAGTTCAAATGGCTGATTAATTCAGTGTCTTTATGAATGGGTGGTTGAATCATTGACTCACCCGATTTATTCAAAAACACGGATTCATTCAGTAACGATAAACAGCTGTGTGATTCTCAAAGATGCACAACAGTTCTGGTGTTGCTTTATTTGCAACTATTTTCTTTGGGGAAATAAAGCAAACAACAGACATGATTGTGTGTGAAATGTAACGCACAATATTAACTTCTTGCTTATTGAATTGTTGTATAAAATCAATGTTACATTTGCAATTGTGCTGATGTTTGAAGAAAACCGTACTTTTTCTTGTGTGATATTGCCAAACTATATCAAACGATATAAGTTAATAAAAACGCATAGAACAGCATTTAGATCCCCATATCTTGAATTCTGGGGTCATTCTAACGGTATTGCAGCTCGCACTTCGTTATTATTTGTAGGTGATACATATCGCACACGATTATTTAATAGTTACTATATATAGCTAAGCAGAACATGTCGGAAAATTAATTTTAGGTACAAAACAGTGTTCTATAAATATTAGATGCTAACACATCGTAAAGATGTGCAGTTCTTGCGTAAAAAGGGGAGCTCTAGTTTACAGTTTACTCATCTAAAGGTTTTATGGAACATCAGTCCTCTTCCTTCTCCAAACAAATCGTAAATCATCTCCAGACATCGCAGGGAAATAGACAATAGCCGTGTCGTGTACCACTCAGCGAGGGCAAGTGTATTAGAAACCCATCAGAACGCACATGGCCTGACTAATGACAAGCTTGCTGTTGTGTGTCTGGTTGCCACGGAGATGAAGTGATACAGCATCCATGGTTTACCTTAGATGTTGTTGCCATGCCAGTTGGAAATGTATCACAAATGCTGATGGAACCTCGTCACCTACAGAAACTCAACAGGAAACCTTTAGAGTTCATGAAAAGAATAGCAGTGCCACTCATGTGCTTGATGTTTCCATTGAATCAGGCGCTTTGTTTTGTTAATGCGGGTCTGGAACTAATTAAGCATTTTGTGTTTTATTAACAGTTTTGAGTCAGGGAGGGATTGAGTCAGACTTAACACATGCTGCCAGCGCCACAATCACACGTTAATGTTCTTATGCAATATTTGACCACAGTAAATCAAAACATTGTCTGAAGCTTCAGTGGCAGACCAGTGTATGATTTACACGGTGCCAGACCACTGGTGAATCAAGGGATGGAACGTTTTTCAATGCTTAACGTTTTCAAATGCTGCCGTAATGAGGAAAGTTCTTTCACGTGTGTTTCAGGGTTGAAGTCACCTCAGTTACTGCTGGGAAAAGCAGCACAGTAGACTCAATCTTAAAGGAAGTGCTCCCACGAATAGAAAAACAGGTAACTTGGAATTTAATTCTCAAAAACACAGCTTAGGTTCATTTAAATAAACCCTTTAACTCTATGTATTAGTATCGTACCTTAAAACACAATGGGAATCTGTATCATAAACCAGCAAAATATTTTTTGCCTACCACATACTCTAGCAGTCACCTGCAACACCCTTGTATTCTAGTGGAAACATTTACACAGGCAAACGCCACAATATATTTCTCAGAAATTTTTTTGTACTTAATACACAATTTGTATGTTAATCCACATGGTTTCTGCAAATGTCCATAGAATGAAAACCCTGCTGACTTCAACCTTGTTGAAGTTTTCATGAGCAGCAAACAAGGTAAGATCTCTTACATGGGTTGTGTATGTTTCAGTCTGTTTGATCACTTACCAAGCATGTACATATTAATTAAGGGAAAAAAGATTTTCTAGACAAAGTGTTAAAATGATGTGTTTCTATGCCTTCCATAAAGCTACAAAATAAAACTAAATTAAAAGATTTCTGGTGCAAGGCAATTTTGGGGCCACTGCTGTGATTGGCTAACAAATGTGTATGTTTGACAGCGTACATCCTTCATTCATCTCTCGTTATTTACACTACATGAATGCGCTACATGAATTGGTGGGCAGGGCTAAACAGGCAGCGATGTAGAAGCAGGTGTTGATCTTCAGTGGAGGCTGTGTTTAGCCAGTTACATTCCACAAGCTGTCGTTTTGGCAGACTGGCTTCAATATAAGCTGATATTAGACTAACGACAAAGTTTTGAGTTCTTAAACTTACAGGATGTTTTTATAATACAACAACGTCTTATATATCAAAAGATCAAGGGAATTTAGTTTTTTTTTTTTTTTTTGCAGTTCATGACCCCTTTAAACTAAAACATTTAACAGACATTTAAAAGTGTTACATAGTTAATTGAATCAATTAACAAAATTTTAAAATCCAACATATTCATATAGCAGTGTTCTTAATCCTGGTCCTCGCAACCCCCGCATTTCGTATTGAGTTCAAGTTCAAGTCTTATTGTCAATTTCCACATGTACAGTACATACATACAGAGAATCGAAATTGCGTTACTCTCAGACTCCGGTGCATACAGATAACATTAACATTAAAGCCTAAAAAAATAACTAGATCAAATATAAAATGTAGATACAATTAACAATAAGGGAATTAAAAAAAAAAAAAAAAAAAAAAAAGACATAATAAAAATAAAAGTTAAAAATTAAAAGAGCTCCATGATTATTCACAGCTTCATATAGCAGTGTTCTTAATCCTGGTCCTCGCAACCCCCGCATTTCGTATTGTGCATGTCTCTCTTGTTTAGCACACCTGATTCAAATCACCAGATCATTATAAAAGAGCTCCATGATTGAATTGTGGTCCAATTACCATGGTGCCTACACAGTAGAGTGACCATACGTGCCATTTTTATGGGACAAGTCCTGGCCAGGATTTCTATATTGCCTGAAATATCCAGGTTTTGGCTGTTTGCAATCGTTGTATGATGGCAGATCGCTGCTTATGCTTTCGAATCACTCTTGCTGACGTTTGATTTCATACAACGATCGATCTGCGCAGCGGTACTTCAAATGAACAAGCACACCTAATATGTACGTGTTTTTGCATCGATTTGGCGTTCTACGTAGACCCCACCTTCTCACACGCCATAATCGATTATCGTTTATGTACAATGGCTGCACATTACTGGTTGATCATTACCTTCAGCAAATATGACAACAGGAAAACAGAGCCAAATACAGAAATCCTGGCCAGGACATGTCCAGTAAAAATGGCACGTTTGGCCACCCTACTACACAGAGTTCACTGCTCTCTACTCGCAGTACATGGTAAATCGTTTAATTCACTTAAGAACACGGATTTGCACTACACCACTGCCTTCAGTATCTTCACACAGAGACAACACTTACTACAAAAGTGTGAAGAGTTGTTTAACTGTAATCATGAGATTTGCATAGTAGTCACGTCTCGTTCACTTTAATAAGGCCCTTTGAATGGAACATATACACTCCTTTCCAACTGGAATCATGACAGAATATCCCATGAAGTCCTCTTCAGAGGGCACTTACTTGAGGTTGAATGGAGGAAACCTCTGAAGTGATAAGAGAAACATGCAAAATGTGAAGAGCAGGGGGTCGCGAGGACTAGGATTAAGAACGGCTGACACATAGTAATATGATTTGCTTGTTTGTTTGTTTTTGTCAGTGTCTCCAAGTATCTTTAAGAATCTGATTGATATTAAAGGCATTTGTTGTGCAAACCCTTAAAACACAGAAAAGCTTTGAAAAATGTGAAAGGGTTTCACGATGTCTTAACCTTTTATCTCTTATCCATCTTCAGTGCAACGGCAAGTCCTCAGCGGTCAGGAGATTTTACTGGAAAAGCTGCAGGAGATACGGAAGGTATGTTAGGCGGGTCATGATGATTTTGCTTGCCATTTGGAAAAGACTCAAGTTGATGTGCCCTGATACCTTACAGTGTGTGTGCTTGTTATGGAATAGATGAGAGCTTCTAGGTTGTCTCAAACTCTGAGCTTGTGACTTTTCAGACATCGTTGCGACAGATGAACCAGACACGGTTTTACATTGAGGAAAGCAGGAATCGAGTGGCACAAGTCAATCTCCTCTTGGGAGGCTTTCCGACACAGCTTGAAAAAGAGGAATACACACACCTGCTATCCGAACACCTCTCAGTCAAAAGTGAGTCGGTGTGTGTTCATATGATGTGTAAGCTCAAGATTTAAATGGCTCAAATCCTTTGGATTGTAGCCATTCATCTTGTCAGTCTCTTAGGATTTGATTAATCTTTCCATGAAATTGCCCTTAAACAATGTTTACCTATAAGTCTGACATAAGGCATCTTGTGGACTCATCGTAAATATGCCTGTTGCCTCTCTGCTGGAAAGGATTCGAATGGATGATAAAGTGACTGCTGGGCATTTATTGTGATTTGATCGGATGGTTAAAGGAATAGTTCACCCAAAAATAAAAAAAAATCTAGAACTGTACTCGCCCTCAGGTCATATGTATATAGATGACTTTGTTTCTTCATAAGAAAAGATTTGGAGAAATTTAGCATTACATTATTTTCTCACCAGTGGATCCTCTGCAGTGAATGGGTGCCATCAGATTGAGAGTCCAAACAGCTGATAAAAACATCATAATAATCCACAAGTAATCCACACAAATCCAGTCCATCAGTTAATGTCTTGTGAGGTGAAAAGTGCTTGTTTTTAAAAAACAAATCCACATTTAAGGCATTTTTTTACTTTAAATTGTTGCTTCTAGCCAAAATACGAGTTTATAATCCATAATAACGCTCCCTCCCCTTTGTCCTCTAACATCAAAATCCACCAACATATTTGTTTACAACTGTTTCCACTTAAACAGTCTTGATATGTGCGTATTTTACTTTTTTTTACTGGAGAAAGCAATTATATGGATATATGCATGGAAGCAATAGTTTGAAGTTAAAATGTCTTTATGGATTGGTTAATCTTGCTTCACAAGGTGTTCACAATTGATGGACTATAGTGGTGTGGATTATTGTGATGTTTTTATCAGATGTCATTCTGACGGCACCCATTCACTGCAGGGGATCCATTTGTGTGGAAGTGATGTAAGGTTAAAGTTCTCCAAGTTTGGTTTGATGGAAAAAGAAACTCATTTTGTGTCTGTATTTCTTTCCCCACCCAGGTCATTTGGTCACCATCACTCACGTGTACTCTGAACAAGGTAAGAGAAACTGCATTCATAAATCATAGGGTTCTGTGGGAGACAGAACAGGGTTCTGTTTCCTCGTAATCCACAGGAAATGCATCCCTCCTTTAGAGGTGGCTCATAATGTCCGTCTTTGTTCTGAGCACAACTAAACTGCATGACTTTATTTGATAACACTGAAGGTCGCTAGTGCGTGCTGCAGAACAAACTGCCTGCTTTGTGCATGGGCCACAGTCTGGCCTACTCTTAGTGCTCTGTAAATGAGAGCCCTTGTTCCGCACACAAACGCTCTGAACTGCTGGTTGTTCTCAATCATCCACCACATGCCCATTGGCTCACTCTCCTTGATGCTTTCAGTGTACTTTAATATTGTTTTTGCAGTAGTGTGTTGGTTTGTGTGGAGATCTTAAAATATGTAGTTTTTAACATACGCTTTTACAGAGTTGTTATTCTCTTTACTTCTCTGTATGATTTCCTGTTCTTCACTACTATGCTATACTTGTAAAAAATGGAACAAAGGGTGTTAAGTGCTAGAAGTGCTAAGTTTTGATGCATTTTGAGTAAATAGTATGCAAAAAAATGTTTCAACAAGAAATATTTTAATAAAGATTCAAAAATTTCAGCTAGAAATATTTATAAATATTTACATCAATTTTGTTTATGTGGTATATTATATATAGCATGTAAGTGAAGTAAAGTGTATATATGTAAAATATTAACAATTTATAAATATATAACATATGTATTTGTCTTTATGATAAAATAAAAATCTATATTTTGAAATAATTATACAAATATATAATGCTAATTATTAGTAATTATAATAAATTGTTTTCAAAAGTTGAAAAGTTTATTTTTTTTTAGCTTTCAAAGATGATCTCCAAGGCTGCATTTTTTTGATAAAAAAACAGTAAACAATGATATGAAATATTTTTACAATTTAAATGAACTTTTGTCGGTTTTAATGTATTTTGAAATGTATTCCTCCGTTGGCAAAGCAGAATTTTTAGCAGCCATTAGTCCACAGACACATGATCCTTCAGAAATCATTCTTATACGCTGATTCAGTCAAGAAACAAATGAACAAAAGAAATGTTAGAAACATTATTATCATTATCAGTGTGGAAACCATAACATTTTTTTATTCATATTTAAATATAGGAAGCTCAAAAGAACAGCATTTGAATTAATATATGTTTTTGTAACATTTTGTAATTTTATTGTTATTTATTGAATAAAAGTGTACATTTCTTTCTTTCTTTAAAAAAAGCCTACTGAACCTAACCTACTGAAGCCAATTTTTCGTCTCGTTCCATCATGTCATGATAGGTGGTAAAAATAATTGTGCTCAGAGCTAAAAATAATTGTGTCCCAGGTGTGAGCAGGTGTTAGTGAGTGTTTGTATAATTGAGCTGCTCTGCTGTTTTCAGGTGCTGTGGTTCTGCAGATCAGCTGTTTCTCAGAGGCGGAGAGGGTTTACATGCTGGCCAAAGACACCACCATCAGCAGCAAACAGCTCTACTCACTTGTCATACCTGAGATCATGGTACACCACCTTTATGCAAAGCCATACTGTACATTTGACACTCTGTGGTTGCAACAGACTTACTTTATATGCTCTTTTTTAACAAATAAAAATAAACATCCTGTCATTATTTACTATGGCATTCCAAATCTGTAAAACTTACTTTCTTCTGCTTACTTTTTTTTTATTATTATGAACTGTCCCTTTAAACTGTCCATATATTAGAAATAACAACAGCTGATTCAAAGCAATCACCTGTATTGATTTAAACGTGATCAGTATGTTGCATGCTGTTCATTGCAACAATAGAGCTCATGTTTGCCCAATCTTTAGATGAATATGCCCTCTAGTGGCCAACAGAGAAACTACAGTACAATTCAACAGTCATTTCATGTTATTTTCTCTCCCCACAGCAAAGCAAGCTGGCCAAAGGAAGTTGCCCCTTGCTAGTCTTTGTCAACCCTAAAAGTGGTGGATTAAAGGGCAGAGAGATCTTATACAGTTTCCGAAAACTTTTAAACCCTCACCAAGTGTTCGAGCTGACCAGCGGAGGACCACTTCCTGGGTTAGACCAAATTTCCTTTTGAATGATGCCAGATGTATGGATGTTGTGCCTGATGTTGTGATGGATGAATAGCTTTTAAATCACCTGCATTTTGCACCTTTTTGCCCTATGCAGTTTATATAATAAAATATGTTTTGCTAGACTTTTTTAGTCTGTATTGAATTCAGTGTGCAGTTTACATTTTTGGCTCTACACACATGAAGCAAGACGAATTCTTTTATCTATTTTTTTAATATATTTGTTAAAAAACGGATAAATGCTGTCATTTCCCTTCTCACATATAAGAGCTTGTGTATTTTACAGGCTGCACACGTTCAGGGACGTGCCTCACTTTCGGATCCTGGTGTGTGGAGGAGATGGCACAGTGGGATGGGTGCTGGGGGTTCTGGAGTCCATCCGGCACAAAATCGCCTGTCCTGAGCCAGCGATCAGCATTATACCACTGGGCACCGGTGAGTGGTGGAGGGAATGTTCCTCATTTAATTCTAGTGTTTAATGCTGTATATTTAAACATTTGTTAATGCATCGCTAGCATTATTATTGGTGCTCACTTCTGCTGCATGTGTTTGTCAGGAAACGATCTGGCTCGGGTGTTGAGATGGGGGGCGGGATACAGCGGCGAGGACCCCTACAATATCCTGCTGTCTGTGGATGAGGCAGAGGAAGTGCAAATGGACCGCTGGACAATTCTTCTGGACGCACAGGAAATGACAGAGGATGGCAAAGAGAATGGCTTCCTAGAGCCACCCAAGGTACATCATCAGTCCCTGAATTACAATAAATACGATTATTTAAAAGATGTTTACAAGAACATTTTAATATATATAATGTTAAAGTATTAATAAATAAATATAATTGTAATATGTATTAAATAAACTTTTTCAGTTTTTTTTTTGCATTTAGTTCTGCTTTTGCAAGTTACTAGCATAAAGCATCAATCATAACAGGGTTGTGCCTGTCTGTGTTATAGATTGTGCACATGAATAATTATTTCGGGCTGGGAATTGATGCTGAACTGAGTCTGGACTTTCATCATGCACGTGAGGAGGACCCAGACAAGTTTAATAGCAGGTGAGTAGTTATTTCACCTCAGAATTGTGGCCATGTGGCTCACAGCTAGTGTGAGGGTGGGCTGTGCATCGGGAATTTGATTTTGTCATTGTTCTTGCAGGTTCCACAATAAAGGTGTGTATGTAAAGGTGGGCCTGCAGAAGTTAAGTCACACACGAAACCTTCATAAAGACATCAGACTGCAAGTGGACAAACAGGACGTGGAACTGCGCAGTATAGAGGGACTGATATTCCTCAATATTCCCAGGTATCAGTTTCACACAGTGTTAGTAAAGTCACTTCACACTGTACCTGAGTTTGCTGTTGAAGACTAAAGCTGCTGTATGTGTCTAGCTGGGGTTCTGGTGCTGACCTGTGGGGCTCAGACAGCGAGTCTCGGTTTGGGCGGCCAAGGATAGATGATGGGATGCTGGAGGTGGTGGGAGTCACTGGTGTGGTGCACATGGTGAGTTCTGATGCTCGCTCTCTCTTTTTTTGGACACTTCACCTCTAAGAACTATTCAAACATTTTAGTTTGGCAAGGTTTTGTCATGTTTTTGACAAAATTCTATTATGCTCAACAAGTCTGTGTTTATTTGATCAAAAAAAACAGTTAAAAGAATAATATTTTGGTGATTTAAAGTATTATTACAATTTATAATAACTTTTTCATTATAATATATTTTTAAAATCTAATTTATTCCGGTCAAGACGAAGCTGAATTTTCAGCAGCCTTCTGTGTCACATGATCTTTCAAAAATCACTTTAATATGCTAATTTGGTGCTTAAGAAACATTTATTATTATTATTATCAATGTTGAAAAGAGTTGTAGTGCTTAATATTCTTGTGGAATCATTGACACTTTTCTTTCAGCTCGAAACAACAGCATTTATTTAAAATGGAAATCTTGTAAATATCTTTACTGTCACGTTTGATCAATTTAATGTCATTGCTGAATACAAATATTAAGTATTGACAAAATTTGTTTTATAAAAATTGTTTACTGTATATTGTTTATAAAACCGAATTGATTTATTGGTGTGGATTTGAATTGTTGCATATTCTGTTTTCACATTGATTACATTTTTTTTTTCCTTAGGGTCAGGTTCAGAGTGGGATGCGTTCTGGGATTCGTATCGCTCAGGGCAGCTACATTCGTATCACTGTGAACAAACCCATTCCAGTGCAGGTGGATGGAGAACCCTGGATACAATCACCAGGACAGATCATCATCTCAGCTGCTGGACCAAAGGTGCTTTTATATGCTTTTAACTCCTTCATACCTGGTTTGTTCACTTTAGCTGCTTGGCAGTATAAAGACAACACAACATTATGAAGTGGAATATCCTCAGTCTGAATTTAACACTCAGGAAAGGTCACTAAGTAAGCCTCATTAATATTCATGAGACTGGTGTTCCCCCCAGTTTGATTAGTAATTCACATCTTGGCCTCTTTTGTCTTTTCACAATTAATTGAAGATTGGAAGAATGCAGATGTTCCAGAATTGTTAATAGAACCAAAGGTCATTCCGTTTCAGAATTTTGCTTTCTCACCATCTGTTAGCCTTCAGTTCTAATATAAAGTTCTGTATGTTTAAAAAGGCTTTTGTTTTCTTTTTAGGTTCGCATGCTGAGAAAGTCCAAGACCAAGCAGAAGAAACAATCAGGCAGTTTGAAGGAAGGCCGTTCCGAAAGTCCAGCTCCCAGTGATGGTGGGCAGTGACAAACTGCACAAACAGTTCATTGACAGCCCTTCACTGTCGCCTTGACAACTTTTCTTTTAGTCTGTCCTCTGTTCTTTGTTACACTCTGGGTGGGTATCAACATTACTTTAGCTGAACTAGAATGTGTTACGCAGACATCTCTATCATCTCATAGTCTGTAGTGTCCAACCGCCCCGTCTGACGATAGCACTGCAGTCTGTTTCTCAGGACTCTAGCTGCCCTCGGCCTGTTTACGGCCTGTTTTTGCCTTAGATATTAGTGTTGGTTTTGTTTTGATTGCCAAATTGCGTCTTCTTTTCAAAGGGAACATTGTCTTAAAGTAGTCCATCACTGAAATGCTATGGCACATATTAATAAGCAAGCAGTATTTAATCACATTGCGCCAAAAAATACCGTTTTATGAACATCGCCAAGTTATCAAGTTTGCCAAGTTTGTATGTGACGATGGGCTTTTTGGTTAATGGTACATACTGTGACTCACCTGGTCTTAGTTGAGGTTTATTTGCAATAGCAGCCCCCAGTATCTAAACCAAAATAATTCAGTATAACTGTACAAACAACTCTAGTTCTTCTTCATTAAGAGCACATTTGATTGTAAAGGTGGATCGGGGAGAAATAATCATCTTTGTATATCAATTTTGTAGCTTTCTCAGCTGTGAGACCGGAGGCATAATCGTGCGCCAGAAACAATGTGGCGTCATCACAGCCGTTTTGTAAAAGACGGATGAATATCAATAGCTTTTTAAACGTGTGTGGTACCGAATAATACTGTGAAATGCTTAAAAGAGTTGTTGATCTTACGAAAGATGAATGTTTGTAAATTCCCGACAATGTTTGTGGACATCTGCACCACTTTTGGTGTTAATAGTAATATAATGCGTACGATACTTGATAAAACATTTCATGCAAGATCACGTAGCATATGCGGTATTTAACATGGTGCCAGTAACTGGTCATATGAACCTTTAAGCCAACATAGCTTTATCATGTTCTAGTGAAAGCATTGATTTGTAAGTAAATATGTTACTGTTACCTGACATAGTAGACAGTCGTGTAAAGCTACTCGTCCTATTGTAAAGTTAAAACTAAAGGCGAGCGCAGTGCTGTAATATATTGGCTAGTGTATATGTGGTTTCTGTACAGTGACTGGTCAGCCCTGGATTCATGAGGCTGGCCTTAGATATTGTATGTATGATCAGTTAGACACTCCACTCCACCAATGGGACGACTGTCTGACTTCATCTACCTCGTCTCACCGGCACACATCACTCCGAGAATCAAGTTCTGCCAAGCTCGCCCAAAGACTTGTGCCTGCTTTTCATCCTGCACTTCATGGATTGTGTCTGGGAATATTCGGAATAGCCCATAATCAGGTTGGAGGCCATACTGAATTTAACACAGATGCCACAAAATGCATGCCTTTTGTGAGAAAGTGTGACGTGCTAGAGCAAAACAGACACTGTTTTTGGAATCAGCGCCGCAAAATGAATAGGGCCCTATGAAATTCTGCGATGCGGAAAACGCGGACCGAATCGTAGAATCCAGTCATAAAAACAGAATTTACTGTATAACGCGGAATGTCACGGAATTTGCCAAATTTTGTATGGATAAATCAAAAGTAGGTCAGTACACTTAAATGTAATATGGACTAGTGTCTGTGAATATTAAGCCACAAAGATACTATTTAAATATGAATCCTGCATGTCTGTGACGTGAATGAATGGCGCAGATGCAGGGTTTAGTTTACTACACATACTGAAACACACGTGATACTCAGTGTTTTCAGCCTCTGCTGCCTCAATATATGAGCAAATGAATATAATCTCTACAACTGCTCTCATATCATATACAAACAGAAAACTAAAGGTCTTCACAGAAACCCATCAAAATAAAAGTTTGGTTTAACTTGAAGAAACTGTGACAGAAATATTACTTAATGTAATGATAGTACTACTAATTATAAAATTGTTATTAAAACACTATTTTTAAAGGAATATTTACCAGAATAATTATTTACCAGAATTTATTGAGCAGAAAATTGTAAATGCACAGCACAGTATTTCTGAAAAATTAAATAAATAAAATAATAATACTTTTTTTTTTCATAAAATCAATTAATTAAAGATGTTTTTGATTATTAGTATTCAATGAAACTATTAAAACAGAATCCAGAAAATTAATGGAAAACTGAAAAAAAAAACTGAATTTGAGAAAAAACAAAACATTTCATAGGGCATTAAAAAAAATTTTTTTTCAACTTTTAATAAATTGCTGTTTAATATTGTACGTTTCATGATTTCAATTAATTTGACACGCTCTTTGATGAATAAAATTTCATTTAACCATTAAAACAGAGTCTATAAAAATAAAAATTGAAAAAATGAAATGGATTTCATAGGGCCCTAAATTAGTAAGAAAAAAGTATTGGATTTCATTCAGCTAATATAATGCAGACCATTGTTATATATACTGTGAGCGATGGTTTAGGTCTCAGTGGCTTTTAGTTCATGACAGATCCAAGATGAAGATGCAGTCTTCTCTCATGTCGTTCATTTGCCAGCGATGTGTACAGTGGTGATTTCTGCAGTAGTCGTGCCTGTTGCCAGGACAACCCCTCGGGCTAACGTGCTGTTCTGTGGTGTGGTTTGGCCCGAGCTCTGCGTTTAGTGCCTCATATAAGTGCTTCTAGAACTACCACGGTATTGCAGTACGTGTGTGTTTAACTCCATGCTATTCTGTTTGTTCTGCTGGTTCAGTGACTATGAAGTAGAACCGTGCTGTTCTAGGTCTTTTAGAGCTGATGTGCCTCCTAATAGGGTGAATTGCATGAAAACACGTCACATTTCACCCCCAAAAAAATCAAATGAAAAAAAATCTCAATAATTATTTTAAATTATAGGACCATTTTAGGACAAATACGTTTTTTTTTGTTTTTTTGTTTTTATACATTCTTTTCATGAAAATTAAGCACATATTCACTAAATATTCTTATGACATCGTAATATTTCTTTCTTTCTTTTTTTTTTTGTAATTACCATAAAAAATTACATTTGCATTAAAGGGAGTACAACAGTTACTACAGTTCTGTATACATACTTGACAATATCTTGAAAGTAATGAAAAAAACTAAGTATAATTTCTATCGTCTTTTGATTTTAGAATGAAATATGACCTTTTTTGAGATTCACCCAATAACTTTGTTCAGTCAAAACTGTTTAAGTTATTTTACCTCCTGGCGTGATTAAAGTTTTCTGAATACTTCTTGTAAAGTGGGTTAGAATTAATGTTCCGAGATCTATATAGATGTATATTTTTGGAGAGAAAATGTTTTTAATTTGATCTATAAAGATATTGCACTGACTGTACTGTTTTTAAGATGCTTTTAAGTGTACATTGTGTTTTATGAATATTAAATAACTAAATGTATAGATATATCATCAGCTGTATAACAGATGGATGTGTCCAATGAAAAAAAAAAAGACATAAATTTGGACTTTTTAATACAGTTCTGTTCTGTCTTATTTTGCGTGATTTTCAAAGTTCCTATTGTACAAAGTAACAAAGGTGATCATTCAGAGAGCACCAAATGTGAGCCATAAATCACTCTTTGCCTTCTGTTCTACAAAACATGATTAGTAGGTCAGTCAATTATTTAAAACAGTATAAAAAGGCTAAAATGATGCATGTTGAAAAATCATCAAATTGTTTTACGCCTAATGATTTCAAGTTTTCTCAGTATAAATGATTTAATAATAGTATGAAGTAGTTTCTTCTCAAATAAATAGCTTAAATGAGAGTAGGATCTGGAATGGGCACAGAATTGAAGTGCGGTATGAAGCGAGGGGTCAGCCCAGGCTAATGTTCCCACCATACAATGTGATGAGAAGAATCAGGGCAAAACCTGTCAGTATTCCTGCATTCTGGATGGCAAAAAAAATGATATCGGCCTTCGTGCTCTGCACTTGTTCCCTGGCAATCATGTTCATTTCAGGCAGCTAGGTGAGAGAGAGAAAGATGGTCAGTATTCGCTCCGCTAACACAGATTTATGTTCCGTTCAATCATTAAAAATGGAGCCAAAGTCATTTTCTCCTTGTTTTAAACCTAAATGAATGAATAATACATTTGAAAAATATGTTCAAAAAACATGTTCCATTTAAATAAGTAACCTGGCCATTTTGAGACACGACCAGTTTAATACTGCTCACTTTATCTCTTTAACACCCCTGTTATTTATCACAGAATGTATTACTGAGGCAAACAATGTTTCTATAATGCATCTGTAAAAAACAACAAAAAAACATTTTTGATTTGTCTCCATGCCTCTAGGTGTCAGTATAGGACCAGAATGACTGGTCAGGATTGTTACAAAGAAGCAATAAATTCTGACAAATACAACATATTTCTTATTTAGCTCAAGTCATAAGGGGAGAAAAACACTAATTGTTATAAGTAAACGTGATTAACATCAACAAAAACGATAAGCATTGAAATACTGTTCCCTTTACAAATTTAAGGGTTTTAATGTTTTTTTTTTTTTAAATGTTTTTAAAAAGTATTTTATGCTCAACAAGCTGCATTTGTTTGATCAAAAATACAATAAAAACTGAAATATTCAAATAAGTGTTCACTATTTTTAGTTCTGTGATGGCAAAGCAAACTTTACTGTCACATGACCCTTTAAAAATCATTCTAATGTACTGATTTGCCACTCAAGAAACATTTCTTATGTTTGTTGAAAACAGTTGTGCTGCATAATATTTTAGTGGAATACTTTTTTCAGTATTCTTGAAAAAGAAGCATATTAAGCATAAACTCACTTAATTTTGATACTTTTTTTTTCAGAAAACAAGACTAAATATCTCACATCATTTTGTTTCTGAAGTAAATGAAAGTTGTACTGGAAAACGGCATCTCAGAAAAGCATTTTTGCAGTGTTATAATATAATAATCTTTTCTAACATTCTAAATGTCTTTACTGCCACTTCTGATCAATTTAATGTGTGCATACAGAATAAAAATATTAATTTATTACTAAATGTGATAAAACGTTATGTGATAAACTTTCTAAACCACACTGCTCTTACCATATCAGCCAAGGAGATGTAAAGAAACATGCCACCAGCAAAGGCAAAGATGATGTTGGGGGCAAAAGCGCTACCCAACAAGATGCCCAGGACTAGGCCCACGTAGCAGGACATAGCAGACAGCAGGTTGAAGAAGACGGCCTGTGGAACGCTCAACCCTGCGTTCAGCAGGATAATAAAGTCACCTACAGGGGGAGACAGAACGCTAATCTGCTTCACATGCTTTTTTTTCATGAAGGTCAACATTCAAAGGGCAGCAGCCAGACACAGAGGTGGTTTGGCGCAGGGGTTAAAGGACAGCGCTGACAACATTTCCAGCTGGGTAAATGAGTCAGTATTTTTCTTACCCAGCTCATGAGGGAATTCCTCGCAGACGATAGCAATAGAAGTGCTAAAGCCGCTGAGAATAGACACGGTGAACGAAGCGCCGATGGCCAGGCCGTCAATGAAGTTGTGGAGAGCATCGCTGAGGGAAATCATCCATGCCACCGTCTTCACGCTGGCCAGCCGTCTTCCTCTGAGCCATCTGCAGGACCCCTGCAACGACGTTCACATCTAAATGAAAACCTCATTTCGTACTATAACAACATCTCTTGAGCATCAACCCTGGGTTCTTATTTCAAATACTATTGACTTTTAGCCCTGAGGTCTAAATTTCTGTATTGTTGCAGGGGTGAATGAAGATCCCAATTGCATGGCGCTGGTGATGTAGGTCAAAGGGCCGAAGACAATCTTGTTTCTGCTGGCAGCTGTGACAGATGAAAGCAAACACAGCTGTGTGTGTCTCTACAGCTGGACTGTAAGTTGCACTGACCTGCACACAATCAACTTAATTCTGTGCCAAAAACTGATTTTTAAAGCTTCTTTTCAAGTTGGAATGGCTGGTATTCACATCATATATAAATTTTTATGTTTAAACTACCCTTCAAAAGTTTGGGGTTGGTAAACTTTTTCTGATTGGTAAGATGTTTTAGAAAGAAGTCTCTCATGTATACCAAGGCTGCATTTATTTTATCAAAAATATTAAAACAGTAATATTGTGAAATATTGTAAAATCGTTTTATATTTGAATATATTTTATAATTAAATTTATTCATGTGTTGCAAAGCTGAACTTCCGGCAGTCATTACTCCAGCCTTCAGAAATTGATTTGCTGCTCAGAAAAAAAAAAGTAAACAGACACTTTTTTTTTTTTAGGTTTGATGAAAAGAAAGTTAGCATTTTTAAAATGGAAATATTTAGTAACATTATAAATCTCTTTATTGTCACTTTTGATTTAATGTGGTTTCATTTATTTATTTAAAAAAAAAATAATCCTACTGACCCCAAACTTGTGAAAAGTAGTGTATTTATTTTATATTATACTTTACTTTTAATATTATACTTGGATCAGTAAGCAATTATCATGGGCAAGCACCACTCACACTGAAAATTTAAAAAAAAATAGTTTTTTACTACGTTTTTTTTTTTAAACAAATCATAATTTTTTCCCAAACTGTTAGATATTTTTATATTGTTTATGTAACTTATAGCTATATTTAGGTCATTTGCATATCTCTTGGCATTATGTGTAATTTTTGTGAGATCTGACCAGTTGTACCTGCTCCACTGGAGGGTCAGAGGTCATGCTTGCTTTGTCAGAGTCCACCATATTGATGGCGCCGTTCTGTTGCCCTTCTGTTGTTCGGGTGCCCTCTGAAGGCTGGAAGTGACTGTGTCCGTGGCCCTGCTGGGGTTCGAAAATGAATCATATGATTACTGCATAGTGTTTAAAAGAACATACATGCTAATATACAACATATCTGACATTTTCCATTAAGGAAGCTTTGCTATTGGCTTGCAGTTAATTGGAATTTTAAGTATGAGATAATATAGAGTCAATAGTTTATTATCACAAAACAAACGTTTTATCACTCTGAAGGAATTTGTTTAGCAATAATGACCAGCTGACTGTGCACTATCCTGCTTATTATGCAACTACTGTATTTATCAAATATGTTTATTTGGTTTGAGTGTAAATATTAGATTTCATATGAAAAATAATGCAAAGTGAAATATCACTTTTTTGAGAATTGTTGACTGCAGAATGCTGTGACTGTCCAGGATCAGAGTCAAGTATTCCAGAGAGCCGTGCAATTATGTCTTAGACTATTGTTGATTAGTTTTGGATAAATGAAGATATCACATGAATACAACATTCAAACATTCAGTCTTCATAATTCTGAGATGAACCCACCTCTTGTTCTGGTTTCAGGACCATCCGCAGGATTTTTTCAGTGACGTACAGTGCATAAAATCCACCAAAGATCCCAACAGCTTGGAAAACGTAACCGTCTGCTTTTGGGTCAAACCCAAAGGCCTGTTCAATTAGAGGAAGTAATCATGTGTCTTTGAGCAAATTAAACCAGACAGCCAGAGTTCCCAGTGTACACATGCACATTATTAGTTGAAGTTAAACGGCAACCCCAAAATAAATATTACAACATGTAACCATTGCAAAACCAACGTCACGTCATGCAACCATCATGTCATCACATATCAAGAAACATTTGCAGCATTTGCACTCTTCTAGAAAATAAAAACGAATTAATGAGTCCAGTTCAAAGAGCATTTGCATTTTATTATCATGGTGCTGATAAGAAGGCAATTAAAGATGTAGAACGGTAGCTTGTCAGTTGGAGGTTGATTTGGGTTCATAATCCTGTTGTGCCAACAATGTGACCTTCAACAACCTCTAAGAAGACTGACTTACTGAACTAAATGACTTGAAGAAAGCTTCAAGGGAAAGAATGCAAACTCTGAACTATGTGAACGTGATAAACTGAGAAATGGAAAAGCATTTCACCTCAGGTATAAGTTGGAGAGCAGCATTGGAGAAGAGCGTGCCAACAGCTAGACCAATGAAGTAGGTGAGCACTTTGGGGAAGTAGGGCTTTTTAGTTACGGGAATGAGAGTCAGACCCAGCAGTGAGGCCAGATTAATGAAGGTAACAGCCAAGAAGCCAAATCCCCATACTGTGTGCAGAAAGAGAGGGGAGGGCTCACACAGCTAAAATTATACATAAAGGCAAATGACATTTCATCTCAAAAAGAAAAAAAAAGAAAATTGTATTGCATAAAAAAAAGAGTTTCTTAAAAAGTTTTTTTTATTTTTAAGACAACTAATCATAATTGTCTGCAATCGTCCTTATTCTCATCAGTTATTTTCATTACTTTATTACAGAGCTTTATTAATCTATTTTACTGATACACAGCTTTGTTTTGTTTTTGTTTTTTTAAATGAGCAAAAACAGCTATATAAAAATAATATATGTACAAAAATACTAATTTAATATGTAGAGTCTTTTCAGGTTAGGTTTAAATAAAGAAATTTGTATTTTGCATAAAGCTTTTGCTAAATATGTCCATATAATTTTAAATAAATTTTTTTTTTATTTTACTTTTATTTAAATAAGTACATTCTTAAACTAAATGAAAATGATACATTTTGCCTTGGCAACTAGCTAAAAAACAATAAGTTTAATTTTTAATTACGTGACTAATGATTTTAGTTAACTATAATAACTCTCAGAGTTATTGAGACAATTAAACAATCGTCTATAATTTATTATATATTATATGATTATATATAAAAAAATTCAAAAAAATTCTCTTTTAAAAAAAATAAATAACTAACAAAAAAAAAAACTACCAGTTTAAATAATATATCATTATTTTTCCACTTCTGATATTGTTTTGCATTAACATAAATATTTTGCATAAAAAAAAATTTGTGACATTGTTTTAAAGACAACAAAACAACTGTATGCAATTGTCATAATTCTTAAAAGTGATTTACATTACTATTGCAAAACATGTACAGTGTTTTTTTATTAAATAAGCATAAAAGCAGTACAAATAGCACTAATACAAAATACTAATTTAAATAATATATAAATAATATATTATTAGTAGTAGTATTTCATCTACTGAGCTTGTTTTGCTTTAACTTGATGAGAAGTTGTGTTTTACTTAAAGAAAGTTTACAGCTTTGTAACAAACACAATTTTCTGTAATTGCTATTATTCTCAGCTGTGATTTTCATGTTTACTATTATGTAAATAAATATTTTATAAGGTGTTGTTTTAATATTTACTGAAGTAAGCATAAAAGAAGTTCAAAAATAGTACTAATACAAAAAAAAAAAAAAAAAGACTAATTTAAATCATGCACAGGCCTAGTTATTTTTTGCCTCTTCTGAGATTTTCATTATTAACTTTAAATTGTAACTTATTTCAGGTGGCAAACTTCCCATCATTCTCTGCCATTATTCACACTAGAGGATAAGAAATTTAAATGTAGGCTATGCTATAGATTACATCAGGAGAAAGCTCTCTGACTACTGTGTAGATTTGGGATTCAGCTCAGCAGATGAAGACTCACC
Source organism: Cyprinus carpio (assembly GCF_018340385.1). Classification (NCBI taxonomy): domain Eukaryota; kingdom Metazoa; phylum Chordata; class Actinopteri; order Cypriniformes; family Cyprinidae; genus Cyprinus; species Cyprinus carpio. Next base: position 12,261,344 of record NC_056610.1, read on the forward strand.
ACGCAGATCAGTGTCACTGTGTGAGCCTACTGGAGGTTCAGCTGAACACTGTGGCAGCACAGCTTGGTTGAGCAGAGCCGGGCAGACAGTGACCAGATGTTCCTCTGTCAGATGAGAGAGGTTCTGAAGCCCATAGTGCACCAGAATATCTTCTCCGGACACACACTGATAAACAGGCACAATGTCAAGTCAATGAAATAAAGCTAAGATTAACAAAACTAGTCCAATCATACAGTATGAATGTTTTGTGTATGTTCTCAAATGTGTGGCACACAGTCAAATACCTATATAAAATGTCAAATATTTAAGTAAATAACTTCCAGTAACTAAAGTGACCAGATTACCCGAGCATGCAGAGGAATGTTCGGATCCAATTTGTGTTGGACAATTGTCTCCAATAAACTGTTAATGCCATTGAGATCCAGTGAACCGTTTTCTCCGTAAACAGCCACAATATCCTTCACGAAAACCTGCTGCAGAGAGCTAGCTCTTAATCCTGAGATTACAGTAGTTAGAAAGCCTATGAACACATGAGTGAAAGATTTGGGAATGCCAGCCATGCTTACAGACCACAGGTTTCAGTCTGAAGCGATCCGAGAGACGCAAAAGCAGCGAGAGTTTTAAACAGGACTGAATCCAACACAACAACACATCAGCAAGCAAAGTCGCATCTTAAGAATAAAGATAAAAACAATTAAAAGAGTTCATTATTTCGTCACTATTAGTATCCTCGGTGACCTGACCGATATGTCGAAGCTCCATCTGGCACCCAGCCAACCATGATAAACTCCGCTTGTTTAACCCACAAACACCCTCAAAACATCCCGACTGTAATCCTGCAGAAGTGGCTTCATCAAAACCATCCAGGTCCTTTGATATGAGATCGAGTACAAATCAATCACACTAAAGAAACTTCTGCAAGACTCTGTATACAGGGGAAAATACCGTTAGATGTGAACAGCATGTGAATAAAAGCGCCGTGCAAACATTGCATAATTTATTGATTGTAGGCAGGACAGAGGCGGCGCCTGCATATAAGTAACGTTACAAGCTATTCTGTGTGCGTTTATTTGATTCATTTATTTTCCTTTTGCTTACAAAATCTTTAAATATTTGGAGAAACTTATGAATACACCTACAGACACTAGGATCAAATATATTTCAGTTAATTACCTAAAAAAACATTAAAACATTAAACTGTTTTATTCATAAAAAATATGCGCTCAATCTATTTTAACATTTCAACATTAGTTTTTAAAGTGTATAATAAATAGTACATTTTAACGTTACATCTGTTAACACTATTTACTTTTTAGAGAATTCTTTTTCTTTAAAATCATCTCAGAGGACAGAAAAGTTGCCCTAATTCAAGTAGCATTGTTTCAAATGTTTAAGTGTGTTATTAACAGAGATGGAAACTTGAGTCGCACTTAAGTCGCATAATAAAGACTTGTGACTTGACTTGGACCTCAGAGATTTGTAAACATGTTTTTCTTACTTTCAAGAAGATATTAAAATCTATATTAAATCTTTATACCTCCTGTAACAAAAAGGCAACTAAAACTTTGAGCGTATGCTCACTTTTTGGTGTTTTGAGTAATTTTATTTGATAATTTATGTTTTGAGGGAAGAGTATGATTATTGTTATGTGATCTGCTTGCTTATTTATTTATTTATTTATTTATTTATTTATTTTTGCTTAGAAAATACAACGTCCACTCTATCTTTTGTGAATTTGAATTGCTATTGTTTGGCCATCCTTGAACCTCTGGCTCTTTTTCTTGACATATGTTTTCTTAATTTGTATTTTATGTGTTTAATAAACAGGTCAATAAATAAATAAAAAGACTTGTGAACATGTCTGGTTATTAAACCAAGTAAAAAAAAAGAAAAAAAAAAAGATCAAATTGGCCATTTTTTTAATATGCAAAATGATTAAGGAAATATATTCCTAAAATAAATGGTTTTATAACTACATATAGGCCTATATAAGGATTTTCTTAACTTGAAATGATAGGGTGGGAAACTTCAGCCGGGGCAATAAGTTTTAAATGTCTAGAAGTCTTTAAATTCCTTTGGATGTCCAATAGTTAGTTCTGCTGGAAATTGAGCTTTTAAATGTTTAGTTTATATTGGAATCCTATAAATATAGGATCAATAGGACTGGTTTAAAATTACACCTGTAAATCTGAAAGGAATGCTGGGGAGTTGCTACTGTTGAGCGCCACTGTTAAATTATTCTGTACAGCACCGCCATCTACTGGTGCAGCTGAATAACGCACCGCCGATCATGAGCGTAGAAGAAGAGTTACTTCCGGCAGTCAGTGAACGCTGGGATGGCGCTGCACCGTCAAACGGAATTCGCCCTCTGTCATGTGTACTGATCCGGTTTCTTCAAAGACACCCACATCTACGTCCTTGTAGCTTGAGGTATAAACTTATTTCGTTACGTTCATTCATATGGAGTTTGTTTTAAAGCCTTTCGTGGGCTTGGGAAAGCAAGCAGTTTGTCAAACGTTAAATGCAACTCCACTGCAGCTTCCTCATTGACAGCTGATTAGATTTACAACAGACGGTCAGTGTGGGATGTTCACACACTTTTCTTCTTTTAGGGACAATATGACGAATCAGATAATCATTTTAAGGTCATAATAAGAAGAAGAACTCACTGAAGTGTCACTATCCGGTTAGGGCTAGCTCAGAAACTACAGTAGTCGGTACTATCATGAATGACAGGTCATGTTCTCATTCACAAACTAAGGATATTAAAGCGCCCTGTAAAGTGTGGTTACCAGTGGAATGTAGTTTGCAGGAGTTCTGTTAGTTTGTTGTGTGTTGTGCTTCTAAACCCACTCAGCTGCTCAGGTCTTATATACTGGAATGTGAAAAGCCACACGGCTGCTGACTGATGGATTATGAGTTTATGACTTGTGTCAGGTTCTAAATAAGTGTATTTTGTTCTTTGCAGAAGAATGTTTTTTTGTCAATGGGTGTGAGTCGGCTTGATGTTCTGTATAGAAGGCTTCTCCTCACCAAACTCTTCATTCAAGGATGGGGAAAGCCAGAGGACCTGAAAAGGTATATTACTAATGAACTAACTAAATAAAAGCAAATAAAAATTAAACAATGAATCTTCAGTGACTTCACTTATGGTATGATTAAATAATGATCCCTAAATGATAATTAGTGGTGGCATGAGTGTTATGGATTATGTTCATATTTTATTTAAAGGTGGACTTTAAAGATTATTGTACCAAAAGAATCTTCCAAAGAAGACAGATATGGATGTAGGACCAAACCCAACAAATATATACAGTATAAAACCAAAAATGCAAATGATATGTAAAAAATTAAACTTTAAAATGACTTTAGTAGTTAGTAGTTTTGAGTACAGACAGTGGCATACTACACAAATGGCCACATAATACTAAATAATCCATAGATTGGCCTTTAAAAAAAAACATATAAAAAAAGAAAATATTTGTTGAAGAAAATATCCATAGTAATTAAATATATAAAAACAATGCATAAAAAGTTTTATCTTAGTAATGGCAGGTGTGCTATTATCAAGCAGCTTGACATGAAAAAAAAAAAAAAAAACAATGACTGATCCAAATAATTTAATTATTTATTTATAATATTTATTTAGATATTTAGTTAATTATGCATTTATTATATAATTATTTTATGGATATTACAGACTATTTGCATTCCGGAAGATTATTGGCAACAGGGAGAGATGCAAGGATCTGGTACAGAAGGACTACCCAGTATTTATTGACAAGGTAAATCTAATGACAAGGTAGATCCATCTATCTGTATATCTATCTATCTATCTATCTATATATAGATAGATAGATAGCTATGGATATAGATACATATATACATACATTTATTTATATATATATATATATATATATATATATATATATATATATATATATATATATATATATATATATATATGAGATATATATAGAATGTATATATAGAATGTATATATAGAATGTGTGTATATATATATATATATATATATATATATATATATATATATATATATATCAAGCTGCTTGATATATATATATACATTCACACACACACACACACACACACACACACATTTTTTAAATCTACATTTGTTTTTCTTAAATAAACACCTATTCAGCACAATTGAAAATTTTATTATGACCCATTAACTGTGTGTTACCGCTGTGCCCAAAGGTAGAAGATCACACAGATTGCAAAATTCACAATGGTCATTTCATATCGCCGCTGGAGCACTTTGTCCCGGGCATCTTGCCAGCTGAGTCCATCAAAGCCCGGTATCCAAAACAAATCACCCACAAACACAGAATGCAAATGTGAAGGATTAATGTGACTTATTGTGTGGCTTGTATTCAAAGTTCTTTCAAATGAAGACATTTTGTTTCAACTTTCCCACTAGTTTCCAGTTTATTGTACCTAAGAAATGGAAAAGGCACAGACCAGTCTGTATTCACCTGGCTGGAACAGGAGATCATGTGAGTGTGCAAAATCTGGGATTGTTTGCGCAGTATACACTTTTACCGTACAAATGTTTCAAAAAACATCTTAGCAATTCAAAACTTTTGAAAAATAGCGCATCAGTAACATATAGTTAAGCTGAAATTAGAATTTCTTTATTTATTCATTGATATTAGTCAATATTGGTTATTTTATAATAGTTAATGTTTATTATACCTGCTTTTCTACATTAACTTTTAAAAACAGTAATAATTTAATAACACTGCTTAATGTAATTTCAACAAGTCTCAAAATGAATATCCATTTTTATACTGTAGCCCCTTTAAAATGATTTAGTGTATTATTTAATTTTTATTTAATACATTTCATTATGTTTATTTTAGACAAATATTTAAGATTGTGAAAAATGTGTGTGTGTGTGTGTGTGTGTTGCAGTTTTTCTGGAGAAGACGAACACTAATGGCCAGACCAATGATTAAAGAATCAGGGATGGCATCTCTACTGTTGGAGAATCCTTATTATATCCTTAGAAACGTTAAGCTACAGATCACATGTTAGTTTGCCATGTGAAGCCCAGTGTGAAGAATTACTAGATCTTATCTGACACTTCCTTGACTCTGCGCCGTACACGGATACAGGAAACCTAAAGACCAGCTGTGAGTGTTTGTTTACCTTCAGCAGCTATTGCTGTCCGTGTCTTTAGAATGAACAATGCATGTTTAAACTGTATATGATTTGTGTTTCTGATGCAGTCGCTCCAGTCTGAAGAACGTCTCAGACCTGTTTGTGATGGGTGGAGCGCTGATCCTGGAGTCTGCTGCACTGTTACACTGGCTGGAGCGAGAGGGTTTCTGGCCTCTAGGCATGACTGGCATTTCTATGGGCGGACATGTAGGTTCTGCACACCTCATTAACATTTGACTTAATAAGTTTGTGTTGTTCCTAATCAAATGTGTTCTGAAGAACCTGATCCATATCCTGTGTAACATATACAGTATCTATTGTTCATTTTCATCCTAGATGGCATCATTAGCTGTAACAAACTGGCCCAAACCAATTCCACTCATACCTTGTTTATCCTGGACGACTGCTTCAAGTGTTTTTACCACAGTAAGATTTAAGTTGTATTAATGTTGCCATTTTCAGATTGGTCATATTTATAGGATGCTACAAAATCATAATTACCAGAGAGAAACTCAAATTTGTTTTTAGCTCAGATTTACCAAGTCAGTCAATCATTGGTCAAAATTGAGTTTTAAAGGTGAAAATTGACTGTGTGAATGTATTTTGTGGTCTTTTAATGAACAATAAAAAAAAATTTTTCTAGAAAATACTGCATATTTAGCGATTTTATGAAATGTAAGACACTGTGGCAGCACAAGAATGTAAACAATTGCATAGCTTATGGCATTATCTCTGAAGAGCTTATACCTTTAAACTTACAGTATATTTGTCAGAAAATGAAAATTGAAAGTATGTAGCACTGTTAAATTATTATCAGTTAAGAATGTTTTATTAATATTTCCTATTTAATTTTTAATAAATTTGTTGTGTTTCTGTCTTTTTTAATTCTATATAGTTTGATTAATTTTATTTCAGCTTTGAGTAAATCAGATAAACTAAATGAAAATTAGTAATGTTGCCTTGGCAACTACGTTTTCTTATTTTATTTCAGTTAGCATTTATTTTTTAAGTAACAAAGTTTTTTTTATTTTTATTTTTTTGTTTTAGTTAACTGTAATAACACTGTTATTTCAGTTAGCATTTATTTTTTTAAGTAACAAAATGTTTTTTTTTTAGTTTTAGTTAACTGTAATAACCCTTGTATTTCAGTTAGCATTTATCTTTTAAGAATATTTTTTTTTTAGTTTTAGTTAGCTATAATAACCCTGTTATTTCAGTTAGCATTTTTTTTAATAAGAATTTTTTTTTTTTTTTAGTTAGCTATAATAACCCTGTTATTTCAGTTAGCATTTATTTTTTTAAGTAACAATGTTTTTTTTTTTAGTTTTAGTTAACTGTAATAACCCTTGTATTTCAGTTAGCATTTATCTTTTAATAAGAATTTTTTTTTTTTTTAGTTTTAGTTAGCTATAATAACCCTGTTATTTCAGTTAGCATTTATTTTTTTAATAAGAATTTTTTTTTTTTTTTTTTTTTTTAGTTAGCTATAATAACCCTGTTATTTCAGTTAGCATTTATTTTTTTAAGTAACAAAATGTTTTTTTTTTTTTTTTTTCTTTTTTTTTTTGGAGTTTGTTAACTGTAAGAACCCTGGTATGTAGGAATTTCCCATGACTTAAAGGCAGCATTAGTCACTTAGCTGCTGAACCTCATAGCTGTGAATACCTTTACGTCTTCATTCCTGTGTCAGTGAATCAGCAGCGTCAGAACATGGTAATATAGACGTCACCAAGTGTCTCTCACTCCCATTTACAGTTGTTCATGTTCAGTTGTTCATTAAATGATTCAATTAATTTCAAATAAAAGGGAGTAACTTGGGTATCTAGGTGACTTAGCCCAGTTAATTAAAGGCTTTTTATTTTTAGCTGCAAGTGCCTTGAAGTATTTAATCTTTTCAGTTTAATAATTTTAGGTATTTTAGCTTGATTGACCTAAAATTGACCTGAAATTATTTCCTTTTTTTCTGTTTTGTTTTTAAAATCTAATAAAAATTGATCTGCTTTTCTGCAGGGTGTTTTAAGTCGAGCTGTGAATTGGAGAGAACTGGAAAAGCAGTATTGCGCACATCCAGTCTATGAGGAAGAAATCATCAATATGCTGGAGTATTGTGGGGTAGGTAGTTTATTCTGTTTTGTTGTAGTTTAGCTTGGTTTTATATGAAGGACACCACAAAAGATCACAGAAGAAGATATGATTTGTTCCTCTCGTAATGTATCGCATGACTTATTTTGAAGGTGCAGCATTTTTGACAAATCACTCACTGACACACCCATGATTTTCAGACAGACTCTTTCCGGATGGGCCAGGAATTTGTAAAAAACGCCCCAGGCAGCTTTGACAGACTCTCCGACCTGGATCTTACCCATGACCTTCTTGACCTCCACTCACCAGAAAGGGACCACCAGATGGGGCTGCGCTCCTCTTGTTCTCAGCCTGGGACTGGAGGTCACGCCTCAGACTCAGCCCTACTGATGGGCCGAAGAGAGAGAGACGGGCTGGATCAGATGCTGTCTGCTGTGAGCAGCAGCGGGCCTCATTTGGACATGCTACATGCTAAAAATATCACCTGCGGGGCTGGTCAGCGGCATTCGCTGCAGCGGGAGTCTCTCTGCTTCATGAAGGGTGTTATGGATGAATGCACACACATCGCCAATTTTTCAGGTACAGATCTGTTTGTTTTGTTGCCATGGTTTGGATTGGGTTCCTGTGTTTGATCCTCTCTTTCTTGCATACTTTGTCTCCAGTGCCTGTAGATCCCAGTCTGATCATTATAGTCCAGGCAAAGGAAGACGCTTATATTCCACGCACTGGAGTTCGCAGTTTACAGGAAATCTGGCCTGGCTGTGAGGTTCGCTACCTCAATGGCGGACACGTCAGTGCCTACCTCTTCAAACAAGGACTGTTTCGGTAAGTCAGACTTTAGAAAAAAATAAAAAATAATGTAGAAGCATCATAAATGTACCATAAAAGAAGTCCATGTATCATGCACGGTACTCTTAAAAGGCATAAAGGCATCTAAAGGCATATGCCCAGCTCAACAGATTAATTGAAAATGTCCAATTCAAAAGAATGATTAATTTATGAATCTCTGCTTCTCTTATGAATATGATTAGTGGGGAAGTCAAAATAATTAGTGGATAAGAACAGGCTTCTCACAAGCTTCAGAATATTTGAATACACAAAATAATACGCACTAAAATCATTATTCTTTATGGTGTTTTTTTTTTTTTTCAGTCCAGGGCTGCGTTTCCCAAAAGCATTATAAGCTTAAGTACATCATAGACCCATTGAGACCCAAGAAATTCATAGTAATTGCATTAAAAAGAAATATTAATACAGAAATATTAAGCAGAACAACTATTGTCATAATAAATTATAAATTGATAATAATAAATTGAAATGTTAATAATAAGTTATAAATTGATAATAATAAATTTATAATAATAAATTGAAATTGAAATGCTGCTGAAAATTCAACTTTGCATCACAGAAATAAATAAAATTTGAATATGTAATAAACAGAAAAAGTTTTTTTATTGTAATATTTTACAATATTATTGTTTTTACTGTATTTTTGATCAAATAAATGCATTTTTTTTTTACATTAGAGACTTATTACCAACACAGTTATTCATGCTAATAATTATTTGGTTAAATTGTAGCACATTGCTTGTTATTAAGTGAATGAACTGTATGGATCATCAGTTTGAAATATATGCATTAACATTTCAATTTCATTCTTTATTGTTGACCTCTAGGCAAGCGATTTATGACGCCTATGACCGGTTTCTTCAGAAGTATTCCAGCCTATAGCCATGGATTTGTTTGGTACTCAGTACTGACAAGAATTGTTGGATTTTGAAAGTATGATGTGGAGATGAACAACATGAATATGATGACTCTGATTCTTACAGAAGAATGTGTATTTGGAACTAAACCTGGTGCTACCAAAGGGAGTCAATGGCAGAAGTGTGTTCCTCTGTGTGGTACACCTCAAAACTCAGAGTGACCTGAAGCCAACTTACATACAACCTTGTCTTCCTGACCTCACTGCCTTTAGTATATTATCATGATTGAAACATATTTCACCAATCGAAACAAAGATGTGCCTCCAAACCATAATTCACTTACACATCAAGATGTCTTTAAACCTCTTCATGAAGCAGATCTCTATGAATACAGTATTTTGGATTGTAGGGCAAATGAAATAATTTGATATGCATTCGATATTTTTGTTTTACCAACAGAGAATATGATAATTTTTAGAGAATTATTTTTATAAAATAATGCATCAGAAAAATGGCTTTGTCATGGGCACAATTTAGTCTTGCAGATGTATCTCATAAATATATATATATATATATATATATATGTATATATATATAAAATAGTGTTTAACAAATTGATGTGAGCTGTTTGAGAACTGATCAAGTCGTATATTTCCAGTACTTAAACAGGTCTTTAGCAATGAGTGGTGCTCATATGAGAACAAACTCAAGTGCTGATGGCAAAAAATATGACCACAAATCAAAATATACATTTTCTGTGAACTGCTGCATGTATTTCAATCCCTTAAATCCTAATCACTGCCAAATACTACAGTAACGCCTAACAATCCTAGTGTTTCAATAGACCGAAATGTTTTATGTATTACTACTGTCACTTTGTCTGACCTATCATGTTCAATATTCACTGTATTCATCATGAGCCATTCATGTGTTTCTCCACTCTAAAAATAAAAAGACAAAACAAAGTATGTGTCTTTTTTTTTCTTGAAAAGAAATAAAAAATGACAGACACAAATACTGAGAGTGAAATATCATAATGACAATATTAGATCAGGTACCAAATTAATATATGGGATATAATATAGACAACACAGTATTATGTAATATATAGTTATTTGGGTGTATAACAAGTCATTAGAGGTTATAAAAATAACACAATATTGTATTCTGTACCTTTATATAAATGTTAATAATTGAAAAAGTGAATGAAAAATACAATGGTGCACCTTCTCATACAATCACCCATAATAAATTATGTATAATGTAAGAAAACAGAAATATAAGATATGAAAGCCAATATTACATAAAAATATGGTTATCTGAGAGATTTAAATGTACTGTTTTAATAAACTTAAGTTTTGTATAACGCCACAGATAGGTTTAAAAATGCAACGTAAAATATTAACAAAAACAAACAATCATTGAAACGTTTTTAAAATATTCTAAAACGCACAACACAGGCGCATAAAAATATACATTCTAATGTGTATTTTTTTAAACACTAATTTATTTATCAAGAAATTTGGCGCATAAAAGGAACATTTTATTTTAATGTATACTTTTTTACCGGCGTTGCGTCCAATCAAATAGCGCTTTTGCGTGTATTTATGATGTATTAAAGCTGCACGTGTTTACTATGTTGATATTTCTCTCTCAGTCCTGCGCTACTGTAGTGTGACCGACTGTACTCTGTCACCTGAAAATCCTGCCCCTATTAAACATGAAGTCCTGCTTTTTCCCAAGCCTACTGAAGCCGTTTGCCATCAGTACGTGTGACCCCTGAACCTGTTCGAGTGTGTGTGTGCGCGTGCCAGCCCTCCGCCATATTCACTGTTATCTTGCCTTGTGAAAGAACAGGAGCATTTGCGACTGCCTACAAGAACCGAAACTGTGTTTTTACACCGAACCTGGAGACCAGCCGACGGGCATAATACGGACTAAAGCGATGGCGAGGAAAAAAAGCAAGCAGCAGGGCGTCGGGGCCAAGGATTTAGTGTCGGGACAGCAGCAGTCGAAGAAGCCCGGCGATGCAGGAGCAGCAGCGGCGGCAGGCGGCGGCGCTGGCGGTGGAGGAGATGCAGGAGCGAGCAGGACCAATCAGGTAGCTAATGCTAACACGTACATCCAGCAACACACCTCCTCGAGCCGGTTCGCGCTGTTAGCGACTTGATTTTGGATGATTTTCACGGGCCCTATATCCAGGGCTCTGTTGCACGTGCAGTTATTTGTGTTTTCGCGCTTATTTTGCGTTTTGTAGCGTCTGATTAGCGATGTCCGATTCATGAACGACTCGGATCATTTTGTGAATCGGTTCACCAAATCAGTCTAAAGGATTCGTTTACGAAGCGGACTGAATCTGTCAGAACAGTTCTCGAATCAAAACAACTGACTGAGAACATTTTGTTAGGTAGAGTTAAAAGCATTTTATTTTATGAGCAAAAACCTGCTGGAAATGTGTTGACGACAAAACAAAGCAGTTTGTTTTAATGAAAAGTGTTTACTCGAACAGTGTTTTAATAAAAACGTCTTCTGAAATTTGTAAATTAAGTTTGTATTGTTTAATGTAAATTGTATTTACATTATAAATGACTTTAGAGAGGCAAATCACGTCTAAAACGAACATAACTGAGACACATGAAATTACATTAAACATGCTTATTAAAAACTTAACAAAAACAAAAAAGCTTGACATCAGTATGTGCAGATTACGCCGCTCTGGGATGCCAGGGACGACGTTATGTCGTATTTACGTCCGGACGTAAAGGAATCTCTGAATCTGTTTTTGAACCGGTTCTTTGAAACGAACTGTTCGAATGAACCGTTTCGCGGAAATGATTCCGATTTCCCATCACTACGCTTGCTCTAGAGCTGCACGGGCGGAGCAGCACTAGCTCGCTCGCCACCTATGCAAAGATATAAATAAATAAATATATTGCCTTCCAATCAGTCTAATAGCTCCAAGCAGTGCAGTACCTTACATATGAATGTCTTGTACGAGACAGATTGTATACGTATAGCTGGTTAAAGAAAGCTAAACGAAAGTATGTGAAGCACAAAGCTAACAGTGTGTTATGTTGCTGTCGTCTACTGCTGTGGCTACTAAATTATCCCTGTTGAGATCAGGCTAACGCGGTGCTACTAACCCAGCCATGGACTCTTACTTTATGTTCTGACATAACTATTACCATGTGTTTGTGCATTAAATTACTATAGAGGCATATTTACTACGTGCCAAAGCGTTGCATTATTGTCATACGGTTCAGTTCTGGTAGCCTTTCGTGGTTACCAACCTGCTAATATGACTCAAACACTCAACATGTTGCACTTCCAATGCACAAAAACATAAATAATATTTGAGCTGATGTATTTAACGTTATGATTTTGCACAGATTGGATCGTGTACAATGGAGTCTCACTGTATTTTTTTTTTTTTACAGTAGTCTTGCTTAATGTTAGATCAGCGCCATGTATAAAAATATTTGTGTTGTGATTTATGTCTGTTTTGCAATATAACAGCTCATTTGCAAACAATCGTGCTTTAATTATTGAGTTCCTGCTATAAAAAGCTTGTCCCGCTGACCAGTCAGTCATTGACTTGACAGACAGCGTCTTTGTGTAAAGGCTTGTTTTATTTACACTTGTTTCAGACAGGCTTCCAAAGCACCATAACATTATCTCTAATGATCTAGAACAAATGAAAATGAGCTTTAGACATAAGCAAGCAAATATTTATTTTGTCCGCAGTGCTCATGTCCTTGTAGAAAATGTATCGTAATATGAACAAAAATGTAATTCATGAACTCATTTACCTCCACTGGATGCCTTTTTTTAATGTTTCTACCAACCACTGAACCACTTATATCTGTGGTTCCTATGGTCTTGAATTTTTGATCTTCAGGCATTGAAAATGTATGAAAATGAATAGTTATTTTTGTCAAAAACTCTTGGTTTTTTTTTATTTTTTATTTTTTTTTTACTCATTTCCTCTCATCCCACAGTCCATGCACACCTGCTGCTTGCTGTGCCATCGGGAGTTTAAAGACTGGGGGGCGGGCCAGGTGAACGGGCTCCCCAGTCACGGCTCCAAACTGGCAGAGGCTGTACCTGCGCTCTCCCAGGCCCTGCTGAGGGAGGTTCCAGGCCGCAAGCTGGCAGACGCTGTGCCTTCGCTCTCCCAGTCGCTGTTGGGTGAGGTGCCGCTGTGGATCTGCCAGAGCTGCAGGAAGAGTGTGGAAGAGGAGGAGAGGAGAACGATTCAGGAGCAAACTGCGCAGGTAATTGCGATTAGCTCTGGGTGATTCATAGAAATTCAGATTTCATGGACTAGTGTTTATAGACACAGTCAAAATGCATTATCTTCGTGAGTAGGGATGGGCGGATCGGTCGTAAAGTATCGATACTTGCGATACTGATGTCGTATCGAATGGATCGATCCTCACATAAAAATATACATTCTAAAGTGTTTTTTTTTTTACCACTAATTTTATTTATCAAGAAATTTGGTGCATAAAATGAGCTTTAAAGTGAAAAAAATAGACTATACTAGCGAACAGTTGTGTTGGATAGAACTATTTCTCCATTCGCTGCTGACACATGGCTCAGTCACAGTGTTTGTTCAAATAGGGCTGCATTTCCCAAAAGCATCTGAAGCATAAGATGATCTTTAGAAACCATTGCCACATTTTTACATTACATATCATTGTTACTATATATATATATAAAATTAATTAAAATTAAAAATGCATAACGGTTTCCACACAAATATGAAGCAGCAAGAGCCTAATAATCAGAAATGTTTCTTGAGCGGCTATTAGAATGATTTCTGAAGGATCATGTGACACTGAAGACTGGAGTAATGATGCTGAAAATTCAGCTTTGATCACAGATGCATTTTAAATTGTATTTTAAAATATATTAAATAGAAAATAGTTATTTTAATTGTTATATTTCACAATATTGCTATTTTACTGATTATATTCTTTTAATAATTTAAATATCCGATATCAGTATCGGATCGAAAATAAAATAAGAGGTATCGCCCATCCCTGTTTATGAGTTTGGAATATGGTGAATGTTGTGTTGAATTTTGTGGAAAGAAATAAGTTGTACTTCATAATCTATAAGCTGTAGCATTTGGATTTCATTTCATTTAATACTAAATATGAAACAGAGTGGTAAACAAATCATAGTAAAACTTTACTGAAAACTGACTTCGCTTTTCTAACCATTCTCTGTAATTTGTGACTTTTAACAAACCAATATCGCAATTCGTACTGGTGGTCAAAAAACATACATTGTAAAAATGTGCGCATTACGAGAAAATACATTTCAGTTTTTCTTCTTGAAAATATCATATTTAATTCAGTGTGTTATTTTATTTTTATTTTTTGTAATTGTGAAATGTACTAAATTTACTACTTGTAATTGTGAAAATTGTTTATACATCATTTTTTTAAGAGTTAAAAAATCTTGAGATAACATCCAGAATGTTTCCAAATGCTTCATTTTATACCTAGCATTTTTTTTTTGTAAAACATTTTCTTATGCTGTCTTCCTTGAAATTAAATAGATTTGAAAAAAATGTAACATGTAAAAAATATAAAATAAATATAAAATATAAATATATTAAAGAAATGATTTTTTTTGGTTAATTAAGCATTTTAATATTTTATTATCTAATGCAATGACATTCATATATTAAGTGTGTTAAAGTAATTTTAGTTTGTAAGTTTTTTGTTGATGCAGTATCAAGTGATCTATTTTTTGGGCATATTTTTATTGGAAGATTGTAACAATGTTCATTCAGCTTTGCTGATGTTTAGTTTGCTTCCATTCTTTTATTGGATGAAGAACACCATGCCAAAATTGTGACCAAAACTGTCCTTTTTTTTAGAACAGAAAGCTTGGTATGTCATTGAAGTCAATCATGTGTACACAACACAAAAAGGACCAAAAAAAAAAAATCTGATAGCACAATTTTCCATGCACCCTGTAGATCCCTAACTGTTTCTGTAGACACGCATTTTGAGGTGTTTTCTGTGATTTGTCTAAAAGATGAATGTGTTGTTATCCAGGTGCCGCTGTCCCACTCGTCCTCGTGTAAGTCTCAGAGCTGTGGGAACGGTTATCCAGAGCATAGCTCAGTGGATTGGGACCCCAGCTCCTTCCTCTCCGCGCGCAAACTGTCTGGCCTGTGGAATTCAGCTCATTCTAACGGAGGGTCTCAATGCAACCACAGCACACCTACGCTTTCACAGAGTATGTCTCTTTTATTTCATTAGGCCTACACGGATCACTTGCTTCTGGCTGTTCAGTTGCAGCGTGATATTTTTGTAAGATGACCACTGAATTGACCGTCTCAGGCATTTGATTTCCTACATAACAGTGCTAGTTTCAGCTTTCACATCATTTCATATTTTCTTCTTTCTTCTGGGATTATGAACTTGAATCAATATGTCATGCTCATTTGTTTATTTATTTATTTGGTGTTTAGCTGTGTAATAAGTGGGATAACGTTATGATATAAGACCTGATCAAACTTTTCTTACATTCTGCCAAGTGGTTTTCTTTAACAGATGTACAAATACTAGTACAAGTTATTTATTTGTTGTCCTGATAGGCGGAACGTTGGGACCAGCTTGCCATGAGAAGAGATCCTCTCATGACGCTCCCGGGAAGGCTGCCAAAACATTCGGGACTAAAGTCTGTCCCTACAGTCATCCCGCATCCCAGAATTCTAATGCGGCTTCTCCTGGGACACTGTCTGCCTCCACTGATCTATGTAAGACCAACCCCAAGCACTTCAAGACAATGTGTCGACGACCAACTCCTCCAGGTAACAACACAATTCAGGCCGCGATATGAAATATAGGTAACACTTTATGTTAGGTTTTAATTTTTAGTTAATGCATTAGATGCATTCTGAACTAATAATGAACAACAGTTTTTTGCAGCATTTATTAATCTAGGTTAATATTCATTTATAAATACACTATTTTTAATTCATTTGCATTTATAACACATTTACTCATTTTTATTTCTACAACTTAAAATGTGAAAATGTATTGGTGTAAGTTTTTAAAAGATTTCTCTTATGCTGACCAAGGCTGCATTTATTGGATCAAAATTACAGTAAAACAACAATACGGTCATGGGGAAATAATATTGCACTTAAATATAACCGTTTTTTTATTTTCACACAAATTTAATTGAATTTTATTCCTGTGATGCAAAGCTGAATTTTCTACAGTCATTACTTCAGTCTTTAGTTTCACATGATCTTTCAGAAATCATTCTAATATGCTCATTTCATGCTCAATAAACATTTCTTATTATTATAAAATAAGTATTTTGTAACATTTTATTGCTTTACTGTCGCATTTGGTCAATTTAACGCATTCTTGCTAAGTTAAAGTACTAATTTCTTAAAAAAAAAACATGTTGTGTAATATAAGGTTCATTGTTGGTCCATGATACCTTATGCATTATCTAATGTAATTTACCACTGTGTTTAGACAGATTTACATACGGTATCAGAAGTTGTTTTTAATCTCAATGCTTCTATTGATGTTGTGTTTAGGTATAGAAGATAATAGATTAAGGGGTTGAAGTGCTTGTTCTAATTTTAGCACAGTGTCGCAGTAGAAAGACTATAGGAGATGGTGTGGGAGAATATGTATCATACAATACCTGTCAACACTCCCGTATTTCACACCCATCTCCCGCACCCCTTCCGTTTTGTTATTTCGCCCGCAAAACTCTAGTAGTGAAGTAGTAAAGTGATTTGTGCGGCCCAAACTTTGTTATATAAATGATCTCAAGGTTATTCAAAAAATTGACCATTATGACTGGTTTTGTGGTCACTAATGTGCAAACTTTAAACTAAATAGACATCGCTTAACTACTGAATAACTAAGAATTAAAACATGCAATTTTTTTTACAGGTGAGGCGTTCCACCCAAATGACCACCACCAAGCTGCAGACCTGTCAGTGCCGCCCAACAGTCCAACAGGCCTCTCATCCCAGCATTCCTCGCTGCTGCCTCCCAAACAAAACTCCAGTCAGCATGTTCACGTCAACTCCGCTAGTTCGGGGCTGCCTTCACACGCTCCCTTCTCCCCGCTGGTACCAAACATTCACACTCCCGCAGCCAAGCACTCGAGTGGGGCGGACAGTCCGGTAGCCCTACACAAGCCCAGCGCCTGCAAGAACTCCCACATTCCCGCTGTTAACACACAACACGGCAAACTCAGCAACTCGCTCATAGGATGCAGTCACCCGTGCAACGGACACAGTAACGGCAGCTCTGTAGCCTCCTCCAATGCTGGCCATTTAACGTCTGGGGCGTGCAGGTGAGCATCGAAGGATGTACACTGAGCACCGGTTGTTTTTATTGCTTAATATTTCTATGTGGTAAGTTGTGGTGTTTCGTATGAGCAGGGACCAGGCGTGTAAAGGGCACAAGATGCCCAACGGGTCATTGTGTCACGCTCCGCCCTGTGAGCTTGAAGAAGGAGATGATGAAGACAGCAGCTCGGAGCGCAGCTCTTGTGCTTCCTCCTCCAACAATCAGAAGGACGGGAAATACTGTGACTGTTGTTACTGCGAGTTCTTTGGCCACAATGCGGTACTTTTTAATTTTTTAAAGGGTTTTTGTGGGTCTTAGTTCGCCATTCCATAAATGAAAGACTTAAAAAGGTCTTAAATCTGAACAGAAAGTCTTGCAAAGTCATGCCATTAAATGTTGCATGTGCTGCTTAAAATGAATATCTTTGTCAGTGTTTTTGTCTTGTGTTCCACCAATACAAATATCTCAGAATCCTCAAATCAAGATATATTTACTTGAGATACGAAATGAAGATGTGTAGTCTGTTTTCTGAAAAACTGAACAAAATTAGGTGAGTTATTCTCAAAACAAGAATAAATATCTGTCAATAAGATATTAAAACTTGTCTAAGAAAATGGCATGATTTGTTCTTGTTTTAAAAAACTCGCTTCTTTTTAATGAATTTCCCAACAAACCAGACTTCTAATCTGATGTCATCTTTCTACTTAAACCTGCAGAAACCCTGTGCTCTAATGCCTAACGCTCCATCTTTAATCATTGTCCTAACACATTATGTTGGTTCTCTGTCTACCATAACTAAAACTCTTTGTTTTCCTCTGTACAGCCTCCGGCCGCCCCCACCAGTCGGAACTATGCTGAGATCAGGGAGAAGCTTCGGTCCAGGCTGACCCGCCGTAAAGAGGAACTTCCTCAGAGGCAGGATCTAGACCCGGCAGCACCGAGTGCCATAGACCATCGAGACGTGGATGAACTATTAGACTTCATCAACAGCACAGAGCCCAAGCCTGTCAACAGCGCCAAGGCTGCAAAACGGGCACGGCACAAACAGAAGAAAAAGGCACAGTATTTGTTTTCCAATTCAGTTTTGTGTATAAATATCTGGAAAAGAGATAATTACAGCTGCCATTATTTCTAGTTCAGTTGTTACATTGAAAGTGAAAGATCCTGAATTCTGGAAAAATAAGAAAACTGAAAAAATAAATTAAGCACCAAATCAGCATATTAGAATGCTTTCTAAAGGATCAGGTGACAATGAAGACTGGAGTAATTGCAGATGAACGTTTAGCTTTATCATAATTAATTACAGAAATATTTAAAATATATTAAAATATAAAAAAGTTTTTAGTATATTGTATTAATATTTATAGCCTGGGTTAGCATAAGAGACTAAGTGTGGGTGAGGTGACCAAAAAAAAACAGAATAGTGTGTTTAAAATATTATTTTGAATTTCTTTTACTGTTGTTAGGATTTCTACCAGGCTTCTTTTTCAATATTTTAGCTTCTATTTTAGAACCTCTGCCGCCTTTGATTTCCAGAAATAGTTTATTTTGAAGCCAGCTTGCCTTTTGGGTTCTTTATGCAAATGAAGCATTAACTCTTCCAACTTTAAAAAAAAAAAATAATAATAATATGATTGTGACTGATTTCTCAACCTTGATCAGGAGAAGGAGAGGGCTCTTCAGGGCAGTGGTGAGGCGGCCAGCAGCGAACCCCGCTCGGCATCTCCCCCCGACCCCATAGAAGATTCAACTCCAGACGGGGAAGCGAACAGACTGTTGGAGTGGCCTCAGCTGGAGCTGGAGCGAGTTAACAGTTTCCTGACCAGTCGTCTGGAGGAGATCAAAAACACCATAAAAGACTCCATCCGTGCCTCCTTCAGCATGTACGACCTCAACCTGGACGTCAACGACTTCCCGAAAAAGGCGGCGACACTGGAAGGGAACCATCTGCTGTCTCACCTCAATGGATCTTCTGATTTGCAGCAGATAGACTTGGATCTGGCGCCCCTCTCACTGAGGAACTTCAAGAGAGACCTGGATATAGTAAACGGTTGGGAGGATACCACCACTGCAGCCAAAGACATCCAGAGGCTTCACTCCACGCCAAGTCTTTCCAAGCTCATCCGTGTGCGGTCACCAGAACGAAGCCCAGCCACGGGTTCAGAGTCCATCCAGCCTGGCATCGCATCTGTCGCCAAGCCCAATGATTCGGCCCTTGAAACCAAGCCCACAACTGGAGTCGGATCCAAGACAAAGAAGGGTAAGAAACAGCAGAATCAGAGGCACCAGGAGCAGGCGACTCAGGAGCAGGTGACCAGTATAAAAACAGCAAAAACTGACACGCACAAAGCGCAGGAAACAAGGGGAGCTGATTCAGATAAAAGCACCAAAGGTGGATCCAAACAGAACCACCAGACTCAGCAGCAGGCAGACTCACAGAAAACAGGAAATAAAAGAGCAGAAGAGGTCAAAGCTTGCAAGCAGTCATCCAATGGAGCCTCAAACGGTCATCATAATACAGGGTCTAACACACAGAGGGGGAAGAACGACCTCTCGGAGGCACGGGGAAACAGGTCGGAGCATGACGTAGACACTAAAACCATCTCCAACACTTCCAGTTCACAACCGAAGGGAAAGACTAAAAATAAGAACAAAAACAAGACGGAAAAATCGAATACCGCAATCGGTAAGTGACCTTTGGCCAATATCAGTTTGGTCTGATCTTGTAGGTCTGTTGCATGAGATTAATTTACAGCTCTTCATCACTTTTTTCCCCTTTCTCCCTGATAGATGATGTGTTCCTTCCCAAAGACGTCGACCCTACGGAAATGGACGAGATTGATCGTGAGGTTGAATATTTCAAGAGGTAAAGTCCAAAACAAACCACTCTGTTAATTAATGGAATCTGACAAACATTACCATTATAATTATTATTATTGTTACAATTTTACAATTGTAATTTAAAAATACAAATATATTTTTACAAATTAATTTTACATCAGTAATAAAATAATAAAAAAAAAATATTATTTTAATAAGTATAAGATTTTGTTCCAGTGAGATTTCACTAGCTGCGTTTCCATTACAGATTTGCGCTAAACTTTTACAATATTTTATAAATGTCTATTAAAAAAAACTATTGTGAAATGGGGGCATTTCCATTAACCAGTGTTGTGACTCAAACTCAACTTTTTTCTTCTCCTGATAAGACATGGCGACAGATGTTGGTAGGCCCCTTATTAGGGCTTTCAAAAAAAAATAGAATTAGAAAATTTCAAAATGTTGCATTCAAATTTTAGGTGTGCGTTAAGGAGCCTATCCAGTTGAAGCCACTAGATGCGGTGCTGCTGCGTTGTTCAATAAAAATATTGCGGAAAAAGAAAACATCACATTCTGTGGCGCAGCTGGTATAAACACAAACATTGACTAGCGTTGCCGCAATGTGTAATGCGCTGCAGAATTGTGCAGTGTAAATAAGGTGTAATCCAAGCATTAATGGCAAGGAAAGCCCCTTGTTCTTGAGAGAGGCCATGTATGAGGTGTTTCTTGGAGGTTATAGTACATTAAACAATGATCATGTGACTTTTACGTACACCAGGAGACCTGTAAATGCGATAAAACTGTTTCTGTTGCAGTTATGCTAAATATTCCTTTTTCGAATTGCCTGAAAAACCACCTCATGCGAATGTAAAAACTTTTTTGCAATATATGGGACTTCCATTTCTGTTTCTATTGTGTGTATTTTCAATTCGCGATTTCGATTTGTGCAATGTGAAGGGTAATGGAAGCGCAGCTAATGTCAGTAGGGCTCACCAAGCGCAGATATAGAAAACAAATGATGAAGATACAATCTCCTGGCGCTCATCACTAGAAAAATATCTTAGATTTACATGGAAAAGATATTAATTGTCATTTGATCACATTACAGGTTATTCTTGGAACAAGATCTTTTTTTTTTTTTTTTTTAATTTAATCTCTCTTTTTTTTTTTTAGGTTTTGCCTTGACTCTGCTAAACAAACCCGACAGAAGGTGGCCGTGAACTGGTCCAACTTCAGCCTCAAAAAGATGCCCTCAAATGCAGCTCAGTAACAGATGGGTGATGGTAAACAGACCCCTTCCCCTCCCCTCCCAGCAAGACTGTACTGAAAACCAGTTTGGCCTTTGGTTAATGTACTTAACACCTGATGGGCCTAAGGTTTCTCCCTCTCACAGCCCTTTCTGCCTCTATGCCACGGGACCTTGATTTGACCACCAGTCATCAAACACGTTTTCATTTGACCTGTTGTTCAAGGGGGATCACACTGCATCCTGACCTCAGTCCGAGAACTAGCATCCTGTCATCGTTAAAACACATTCGGGTACTGATCTAGTGCATCTACATGCTTTATATGTCGTATGTACACAGTTGTTTTACAATAAAAATGTTTTAAATTCACAACAATGGTGAGGTTTGGCCCGTCACGCTTTTTTCAGCTGTTCATGTGTTTTAAAAGGTACTTCTACGGTTGCACCATCATGCATTTTTGCAGACTCCACTCACCCTGCAAATATACTGTAGTCTTAGAATAGATACGAAAAATGTGGGTTTTTGATAATACAAAATTCGAATTGCTGTATCATGTCTGATTGTCATAATGGAGGTAAAAAGGCAGCAAAGACTGTTGTGTTCACTGATCCGTTTTAGTTTGTAGAACTGTCCATGTGAGCTACAAAGATCCGGATAGATTATACTACACCCGTGTCATTTCACAGTCGACTTTGTGAGGCCAAGTGCAGCTGCGACAGTTTATATGCACAAAAAGTGAACCGTGCACATGGACTTTGTTGTCTTTTAGAACAATGAGAACATCTGTACCTTTGCTTACAATGTATGATGTGTGAAACTGTTTTGTTTTATTACTTTGGACATTTTCGAGAAAAGAAAAAAGGAATCAACACTAAAAAGAAACTGATTTTAAAGACCTGTATCTGTTGACTGTGTCACTTTTATACATGAAATATAAGGCTGAGCAAATGAGCTACGTTCCTTTGCATGATGCGTAAAAAACTGACAAGTATAGGCAACTACAAATTTCTCCCTTGTCCTTCAACTATGTATGGAATGCTGTTCCAAACTGACTTCCCTGACCAAAATCTTATGGTAGTGTCCCTGCTGATCCTCCCATGTGGTGGTTTGGATATAGTTCTGTGTTGTGACCACGTTCTCAATGCTGTTGTTGTGAGTTTCAGTTTGTAGTTGGTTCTCCAGCAGTGCACCCTTGTTTTGGCTGCATGATGGTATCAGACCTGAGTTTATACATCCCAGACACTTGCAGCAGTTCTGCTGGTGTAGTTTCAGTCCACTGGTGTGTAACAAGGTCAGACCTGTTTTCATTTGTTACATTTGCAATGGCATTTTATTGATTTAAAGGGGCTTTAAGATTCCCTTCAGTGGTACGGCGCTTGTAATATCTGGTGGCCCTTTCCACAGCTTTGTATGTCTGCGTCATACTGTTTTTTTTACTCATGTATCCCTGAAGCTGAGCCCCTTCTGGTAAAAATCCCAAATACAGATATGACATTTTTTGGGGGAAGTTAGGGTCTTTGGATTTATGTAGACTAAAGTCTCCTTTGAAGGATCTCTTTGAGAAATCTGTTTTGAGTTTTTGTTTTCATATTTTTCCGAAACCTTTGACTCTATCCAGGTTATATTAAACTAGAAGACATTATCTTAAACATTTGGAATGTAGATTTATACTATACCATTAATGGCCAAGTGTATGTTGGCTTTCTGTTTTATTTTGTTGTTTTTTTATTATTATTATAATTATTACTCACTTTTGATACTGTGAAAATCTTTCATGCAGAAAGATTAAAACATGACAGTTTTGAGAAAAGAAACGTGTTGTGTTTGCTTTCTAAATTTATACGTTGGTACCATGCAAATGTGGTAATATAAAAAAAAAACACATAAATGGGAATGATAAATAAGAACAAGGGTATTTCGTTTTTGTGGTTAAGGAATTATTTTTTTCCTTTTGTCTTTTTTTTTTTTTAATCTGTCATTACTTACCTTCTTAAGGAGATGTTACAATTTCTTGGAGTATGTTCACTTTCATTGCTTATTTTCTCTCTCAATACAAATGAATAGTGACTGAGCCGCATTGAGACTATTGAGCACAATCTTTTTTGCGTCTCCTAGTTTTTCTCACAGAAAGAAAGTCATACAGGTTTGCAAAAATATCATGGCGAAACATGTCAATTTTAAGGTTAAAGGGGAATTATTATTATTATTATTTTTTTTTTTACATTTTCGAAATACCTCGGTTAGTCCATTTTAGGCCACCGTAGTGTCTCGCTTCCGTTGATATTTAGCAGCGTAACATGCTAGCTAATGTATAAACAATGCTTGTTTGGGAGTAATATAACATTTATCTGACATTATTGTGCTAAATATCGTCGCTAAATTATAACCTTTAAGCTTGTAACATCGCGCATCATGGAAACGGAAAACCGACCCAAAAGGGTTGTTTTACTAATAACGTACCTTGATAAGTAACTTAAGTAGACTCGAGCAACAGATTTTTACCCCATTCACTGTATAAAACGTGCGTGCAATTAATTATATCTCGTAAAGATTTTTCTGTACAGGTTATCTGATGTATAATGACGTTTTAGAATTTTATATATTGTAATTAAATTAAAACACAAAAAATATAATAATTGTAACTAAACTAAAACATAAAATAATATAAAATCTGTATCACAACTGCAGCATAAATTAAATTTATGCTGTATGACGTGTGCAGTTTTAATTTATAAATGGCTCAAAAATAACACTTGGTGACTTTTATGTAATTGTCAGAGAAACTATTCAGAGAAGTCTGGATCAGAGGGTTCAGAAGATCCTAATTGAAGCATAAAGCATCCTAATTGCCTGTGTTTATTTGGTAAAGGGCTCACAGAGGAGGAACAGAAAGATAGTGGTGGAGAGCAGAGGGTCTGGGTCCCCGATCAAATGTCAGTCTGCTGGACTGCAGCAGTGCTGTGCTTCATTGCTTGTTTACTGTATAATGCAGCGGGTCTCAATCAGAGTGTCAACATAGGAAAATTAAGCAACCACAATTCATTTTATGATTCTAGAAGTTTCAAGAAACTTCAACAACAACAACAACAAAAAATAGTTTTTGCGAGGGAGAAATAAATATGATTTTAGTTCACATCTTGATTGTATTTTTAGCATTCAGTTAATAATTTTAATAATAATTTAAGTAAGTAAGTCATGTTGCAGCCACTTGTATGTTTGTTAAATCCACTTGGTTGAGAACCACTGGACAAATAGAGTTTGGACCGAGTCATTTCAATCTTTCTGTTGGGATATTCAGTTTTTAATATTTGTAAATTGAGCATTTTTAGTGAGTTCTCTTTAGAAATGTTTATCACATTATTAAAATGTTTTAGTTTGTCCAACCTATGTGTGAAAATCAAGGAGTCCAAATGAAATTCAAACCTGGAAGTACATAAAGATTTTTAGAAACTAGTAACAAAAGTATTTTTTTGATGTAAGTGATTAAAGTATTAAAGATTTTTGCGCACAGATTCTAGGCTACTAATCAAATAAGAAAAATTCTACCAATAGTTTTTTGTTGTTTTGTTTTGTAAATACAAAAATAATTCTTTCAGTATGTTTTTTTTTTTCATTTGTTATTTATTCTGAAATCTTGTATTAATAATTGCAGCTCGAAAGGAGTCTGCCAAGGAGAAACAGTTGAAAGAGAAAAAGAAGATTCTGGAAAGCGTGGCTGAAGGCAGAGGTAAGCGAAAACAGAATGATTTACCAATTTATTGGTTAGAAGTACTTATCTTTATAAAAAGGCATCTTTTAATATCTTTATCAGCTCTAATGTCTGTGAAAGAAATGGCCAAAGGTATCACATATGAAGACCCAATAAAACAAGGTGAGCTGCCTTTAACTTTCCATTCATTCGTCAGATAATTTGTGTTTTTTTGCAGATAATGACAACAGCAACTATCTTCTGATTTTCTCTTCAGCTGAAATGTGCTCCGTTACATTCTTGGCATGCTGGCAGCGCGGCACGAACGTGTACGGAAGAAGTACCATATCCTTGTTGAAGGTGAAGGCATTCCATCACCCATTAAGAGCTTCAGAGAGATGAAGTTTCCTCCGGGTAAGATCCACCTCACCCTGGTTTTCACACTGCCCATCATGTTTTGTCTGGAGCAGGAGAAACAGCTACCCTTCTGTAAGAGAGAGGGACCATACAGCCTCATCATCTGTCCTTCTGTAAGCCCACATCCTGTGTCATCTGCCTGAAAAATGAGAAGCCCATTACCTATATGTAACAAAAATATTTCACCATATTTCATCATACAAATCATAAGTCAAGAGGCAGACAGTACAGGCACCAGACAGCAACATAATGGTCATTTATTTATTGAGAGTCATCCTCCCAAACAGAAAAACAATCTCACTAAACACAAACACATACTCATAGAAAAGCTAATGTATACTCCTAGAGGATGAAGGGGCTCTGTGTATTGGGGGCATGTCTGTCAAAGAACAGATGGAGGTGGTAAAACAGTAACTCACATTGTTTAAAGACTTTAAATGTATACCTCATGACGTTTAAAAAGGAAAAGGTCAAAAAGATCGGGACATCATACTGGCTCTTTATTTGGATGCTGGTTGCTTTAGAAATCCCTTCTAAACTTGTGAATGATTGTGTGATTGTAGCGGGGTGCACATGATGGTGGCCACTCCAGGCAGACTGATGGACCTGCTGAACAAGCTATCTGCTATCTGGCTCTGGACAAGGCTGATAGGATGATTGACATGGGTTTTGAGGAGGACATCGGGACCATCTTCTCTTACTTTAAGGTACTCTTGTGCAATCTTGTGGTACTGTTTAGCCAAAAAAAAAACAATAACACTTATAAATAAAATAAAATCAAACCCTCACCTCACCATTTCATTCTTAAATAAAAAATATATTTATTACAAGAATAAAACAATACAATATTTAAAGAAAATTAATATTACATTTTTTTTTAATAACCAGAGTGCTTTTTTTTGCTCATTATTATGATTTGCTTTAGGGGTCAAAGACAAACGCTGCTTTTCAGTGCCACTATGCCCAAGAAGATCCAGAACTTTGCCAAAAGTGCTTTAGTGAAACCCATCACCATTAATGTGGGCAGAGCTGGAGCTGCAAGCTTGGACGTCATCCAGGTAAGACATTAAGATTCATGCAAGGCCCAGTATTATTCTTTCCTCATGTTCCTTTTGATCCTTTTAGTTGTTCTGTGAGCTTTGCCAAGGTCGATTTTTATTTATTATTTGTTTTGAGTGTTGTGAAACACACACTACTGATTTAAAAGTTTGGAGTTAGTAAGATTTTTTTTTTTGAGGAATTTGTCTGTTTCAGAAGTAACACAGAATAATAGGCACAATCTCGGATTCCACAAATAAATCCCATTATCGGAGCCAATACCCGATATGAATATCAGATCGGCGCATTCCTATTTTCAACACTGAAATTAATAAGAAATGTTTTTGTTCACCAAACCAGCATATTAGAATGTTTCTGGATCAAATCAATTACATTTTGAAATATAATAAAATAGAAAACGTTTATTTTAAATAGTAATAATATTTTATAAAGATCGCGATCTTGAATCAAACACCCTCACAATCTTCTTTCTAAATGACAATGATTCATCTGTGTCTATTAAACCTTTGACAAAGTCATATTGAAACATTCAAATATGTGTTTTTCGTGCTGCCGCTGACACAAAGAGAGCAGTTATCATGTTTGGGTATGAAACAGCTTCACAAACAGTCTTTTCAACCACACAGTATCATTTGTGACTTACAATAATTCATATTATCACAGAAGTACTGGGATAAAATTTTATAATTCAGATAAAAATGGAGCAAATCATCTTTTGAAACTAATTTTCACTTCAAATAAAGTTTGTTGATTACAATGTTGATTACATTGTTTCACCACTAGGTGACGACAAGTAACAGTTAAAAAAAATATTTGTCATTGAATCATTCATTCAAGAGATTCATTCAAAAACACTGATTCATTCAACAATTAGGTATTTATGAGTTTGTCATGAAATCATTAATTCAAACCTCTTTTTAAATAATGAATTCAAATTAATGAAACATTTTTGAATAGAATGAATCAATTCATATTTTGTCACAGCCTTTAGCAAATTCTGCATGTTATTTTGCTTAGTTCAAAATCATGGGAGAATCGCGGTTCTCAATTTATCCAGACTGTAGCAAGTTCTAGTGTATATTAGTAATTCGGAATAAAACCTTGTACTTATTTGCACATCCTGTCACTTTTAGGAAGTGGAATATGTCAAAGAGGAGGCCAAAATGGAGTGTCTCCAGAAAACCCCACCGACAGTACGTGGCTTCTTGCTCTTCTTAAACCACATCTGAGAACCCTACATAATCTCTTCGACAATCATCCTTCCTATATTGTTTTTTAGGTATTAATATTCGCTGAGAAGAAAGCAGATGTAGATGCCATAAACGAGTGTCTTCTGCTGAAAGGTGTTGGGGCGGTAGCTATTCATGGAGCAAAAGGTTTGACGACATCCATCTAAATCAGCTTTATGCATGCCACTTCCTGCAGCTACATGTGCTCTCCACCGGGTGTCAGCTTCTGCTGTGGTCTGGCTCCTATTATAGCACTGTGTGATGAGGGTGCATAAGTGTTCAGACTATGTCAGAAGATTGTCAAAGCAGCAAAGTGTATGTGGCTTCACTTGACCATGATCATGCACTAACATCTGCTGTTTCTGTTACCTTAAATATATATATAATCGTTATGAATGTTACTGTTTAGCACAAAGGTAAACAGACTAATAGAGTTCAACCACATACTTCTCAATAAACTGTACATGTGCTTTTCAGACCAAGAGGAGAGAACGAAAGCCATTGAGGCATTCAAAGAGAAAAAAAAGATGTTTTAGTGGCTACTGATGTTGCTTCGAAGGGTTTGGATTTGTGGATTTGGGTTGTGAATTATGACATGCCAGAGGAGAATGAGAACTATGGTAGGTTTGCAGATGATTGTTTTTTAGCATTATTGGTTTATTGTTAAAGCTTATTGGTTTGTATACACTACCATTCAAATGTTTGAGGTCAGTAAAATGGATGTATGTATTTATTTACACAAAAAGTGTGTTTATAATGCTACAAAAGAGTTCTGTTTCAAATAAACACTGTTGTTTTGAGCTTTCTATTCTTCAAAAATGTTAAGGAACACAACTGTGTTCAGCATTTATGGGAAGAAATGTTACTTTAGCAGCAAATTACAATGATTTCTGAAGGATCATGTGGCACTGAAGACTGGAGTAATGATGCTGAAAATTCAGATTTGCCATCACAGGAATAAAGTACATTTTAAATTATATTACAATAGAATTCACAGTTAGGGCTGTGGATTTAACACTGATTTCTCAAATCAATTTGATGTGATTTAGGATTAATTATTAATTAATTAATTAATTAAATAACTGCTGGACAGTTCGAAAAGTATGGGCATTTTAAAAAGAAATTGGCGTTTGTTTAGAGCAATGATGACATTTGACAAGTTTATACAACCACTAAACCAACTTAAATGTCATTGCAAAAATAGTTCAGAAAATAATTCTAAGAAAAACTTCTGCATAATGTATGCATGCAATATTTATTTTTACAGGCCATAGAATAGGCAGAACAGGTTGATCTGGAAAGACTGGAATTGACACAACATTTATCAACAAAGGATGTGGTAAGTTTTTTTTTTGATGTATAGATTTATCTTTGGTGTTTGTCTTTCCGTTTTAATTTCTTGTCATCTTATTGTATCTCCTTCCGAGGTTAAACTATCACACACAATAGAATATACTATATAGATTTGAAAATTGAGCATCAATATCAAAAATTTTTATAGATCTTATAGAGTCTGTACTAATGGATCTGAAAGCTCTGTTGGTTGAAGCCAAGCAGAAGGATCCTCCTGTGCTGCAGGTTCTTCTAACGGAAGATGAGATGATGATGGATATTGGAGGTACAAATTACTGTATGTACTTAGTGCTGAAACAAGCTTATGTAGCCAGTTGAGGACATGGCCAAAATTATTGCAACATTATTGCACAAGAGGCTCTGCAGTGCTCAAAAGTAGACGATATTTACTTTTTATTTTTCCATTCTAGGAGAGAGAGGCTGTACATTTTGTGGTGGTTTGGGCCACAGGATCACAGACTGTCGCAAACTGGAGGCCATGCAGGCAAAACAGGTCACCATGGATTTTTCAAGCTGTTTGCTACTTTGCCGTCAAATCTTTCCTTGAGAGAGGCTCCTGTGTCATGTCTTAACAGCATTTTGTACAAAATGTATTATTATTGGAACTGTACATTTATTCATTTCAGTCAAACTATTTCTTGTTTATTGCAAAATGCAGTCAAAAAGTTGTGTAAGAAAAAATGTGTTAAAGTTAGAGTTCTCGGTAGGTTTTGCTTCATAATAACATTGTCATGTATTAATGTAACAGCTGAATTGTTACAGTATTTGTCTGAAACCCACTCAGGCATGTTTTTGACAGTTAATTTTTCCAGTGTAAATAAATGATGGTCAGCTTATTTTAATTTATTCTTTATTTAATGATGCAAACTGCGATAAAATTCTTCTCTGGCAATGTCCTGTTTACAACCAAGCTTGGGTGATTGTTAATAAAAGAACACGTCAAGGTAAAGTTTTCAACGTTGGAGGAAATGAGTGGGGACCATTTTTAGCTGCTTGCTAGTCAATGACGTGGCCCCTTAACCTCACAGAAGCACTTGCTTAATATCAAGTTTAGCATCATACACAGTCTCTCTCTCTCTCTCTCTTGTCACCTTCTGTAGAAAATAGAGGAACTGGCGCACTTAGATGCAAACAAGCACAATGGATGTAATCTCTAAAGAAGGTCTGCTCTTTTTGCAGGGGGTCAAGTTTGGGAAGGTGAGGTTTACTGAAAAAATAATTTTACACTTAATTCAAGAGGGCACTTTTATGTATTTTTTATTTGTTATATTTAATTCTAGTAGTACTAGTACTACTATTTGATGTGCTAGTTCTTATTCTTTTTATATTAATTAATAGTATATGCTTTTATGTAATACTTATATTAATAGTATATTTTATACTGTTTCCTGCTCAACTAGTGGAGTTTATTAGTCAGGTCATGAGATCAACTTGCGCGGGAATAAAAGTCAAGTTAATTAAAATGTAAGACAAATGCAGCCATATATTTGTAGGATATTAGAATTACATTTATTTGAGATGTAAAGATTAAAGTTTACCAAGTGAGGCAAATTCTTACATTTTCCTTCATGTCGTTCAAAATCTGCATAACTTTCTTTTAAGATAAGATTAAGATATTTTAAGATATGTTTTTTTTTTTTGGTCCATGCAATGGAAGTTAATGAGCTCCAGTGTTGTTTGGTTACCAGCGTTCTCCAAAGTATCATCTTGTTTAGAACAACATGAGGCTGACAGAATTTTCATGAACTATCACTGTAATGTAATTTATTAAGGATGAAGTAATGATATTTTGGTAGGCAAAAGGTGGGTCATACCATTGATAATCACAGTTCTAACAGCATTAAAACACCCCTTTAATTATTTACAACAAGCCTTGTGAATTATAGGTGGTCAGAAATCTTCAGCTGTACATTATTAATAGAGAAGGAAAACGGCAGCTGGTTAACCACCTGAGGTGCTTCCATCTTCGTGGCAGCATTTAACGGCCATGAATCATGCATGGGAAATAAAACGAAGAACCGTTTCAGAACTTATGCTCCCTCTGGCATGTTCTCCCAAATATCTAACCGGTCTCAATGGAGGAGTACTGAACCAGAGAGTTTGATGTTAAACCCTTCCAAGTTATGCGCCGAAATAATTCATTTTGTTTAGTCGTAGCCTCAATTATAACTAATATCTCCCCTTGTTCCTGCAGAAGATATGGCGGAAAACCTGGTTGATTCTGTTCGAGCCCAGCCCTGCAGGTATCGGCCGGATGGAGCTGTATGACATGCGTGATAGAGGGGGACTGATGGGGTCCGCCATTGCAAGGCCTTCAGGGCTCAGGAAGATGGACAAACGGGTGATCCGCCTGACAGACTGTCTGAGCATCACTCCAGCCCCAGGAGAAAGCTGTCCCACAGGTTGCTCTGCCTTCTTTTTAAACACCACCTCATGCACCTACACAATCGCTGCTCCCGCCCAGGAGGACTGGATAAATGTTCTGTGCCAGCTAGCATTTCAGGTAAGGAGGTTGGGTGATGTCCTGTCAAACAAGTCAAGTCTTTAATTACAATGCGCTTTATACAAAACAGCTTCACAGTAATAAACAAGGAAATAACAGAATCAATGATACAAACATCAAATATGAGACAAATTCAAATTCTGCTGCAAAGCACCTTTACAAAGACAATAGTGTCATTATTCAGCTCAAAACATTTCAGTGTTGGTTTCAGAGATCTGTAAGTGTAAAATTCAGGAAGTTTAATTCAACTATAAGCAGCTCTACAGAAGACAGTAGTGTCCTTATTCAGATCGAATCAGTTTAATGTTGATTCAGTTCGGTATCAATGTTGCAAATTTCTTTAATTCAGTTTGAACAAATTTGATTAGGCTATAAAGCAAGACAATACAGAAGACAATAGTTTCATCATTCAGATTTATTAAAGGGGTGCTATTATGCTTTTTCACTCTTTCAACTTTTGTTAGTCTGTAATGTTGCTGTTTGAGCTTAAAAAAGATCTGCAAAGTTGCAAAGCTCAAAGTCCAGTTCAAAACGAGATATTTTATTTAACAGAAAACACTTTTCAAAAACTACAACGAACAACTCATTTGGACTACAATGCATATTTTCTTTATCGACGAATGGGACAAGACCTGGTTGAGCTGCACTAGACAGGGCAACGAGTGTTATCACTATGCCGGAGACACGCTAGCTTTCCCAAGGCAGATAAACTTAGAGTGGTTACAGGCATCTGGGTTCAAACTGATTTGATTTTGATGCAATATTTACACTGAAGCTGGCAACAGGCGGCTTTGGTAAGGGGCATGACATTTCCCGACCAGGCGCCGAGTGCTGTCAATCACAACATACACTGGCCCAGCTAACCAATCACAGCACACTTCGTATTTCAGAAGGAGGGCCATGATTTGATACAGGAACTATTCGAGCCGTTCATGCCAGACTGGGGAGAGAGGTGTTGTAATAATGTAAAATATGTGAAAAATAATGTGTTTTTCGAACAACCTAGTATGAGAACCCGTTCTAGTACACCCCCCAAAACAAAATCAAGACTTTGTAAAAGAGCATAATAGGACCCCTTTAAGTTTGAGTTTTGTTCACACCCTGTGGTTTAAGTGCAGTCAAATCAGTAATATTACTGAATATTACGTCTCTTTTAAGTCTCAACTATGTAATCCAAAGGTGGATTATGGATATGGACGAACCCATATTTGGCAGACTTTTATTTGAATCAATTTGCATTGCATTCATGGAAGACATTTAATCAATTCATGCAATTCTTGGGAATCAGAGCCATGACCTTGGCATTGCTAGGACTTTGTTCTACCATTTGAGCTACATGTGTCAAAATCAAAGTGAAACTTACACACACACACACAAGCCAGGTAAGAACAAGAATGTTGATTCAGGAACATGGATGATGGAAAAAGAAAATATTGTCCCTGTTCAATTTTGCCAAGATGTTGAATCCAGACTCTTTTAGAGATCCCATCAGTCCATTTTAATCCATTCTGATATCCAAAACCAGTCAACAGCAAGTTTGTCTGATTCCATAAACTAGTTAACACTACATTTTGTCTCATATTCAATCTGCCCAGGAAGAGCAGAAAGCAGAAGACAAAGGTATGGTGAAACAAGTTTATTGAATAATATGAGTTGCATCTTTCTCATAACATAAAAGGAACACAAAACAAGTCATAATGAAGGAAATTTTTCCACTACTAAAGTAACTAAAGTCAACATATTTATGATGAACTTGAGGTAGAGCTTCACACAACTGCTAACCTGTCACAAAGGAAGTGTTGATAACCACACCTTTGAGTCTGTGATTGCACAAGAGTGTTCATAGACTTTTTGTTTTTTCTGCAAAGAATGATATGATAAAAAAAGAGGAATTACTAACGTATACTTATTATCAACTGTCTGACATTTTTAGAGGACCCAAAGAACCGAAGATACCAAGAAAGATAAATACACGACACCGGCTGACAATGAACTCTACTCCACCTGGGGAGCAGGTGAGAATGGGCTCTGAATTACACTTCTCTGCCAGCATAGCTGATCCAGAACTACAGTAACGATTATCTGCTGTTAAACTAGGTGTTACCAAACTGTTTGTTGCAGTTGAGCAAGAGGGTGTGTCTTAATGGTGCAAATAGACATTTCCATTACGCAGTGTTTTTATTGAGGTCAGACATGTCTGTGGTCCTTTATCTACATAGATCTAAAAGAATAAGAGTACAAAATGGTCACTCTCAAACATATTTGATAAACAGTCAACTGTCAATCAATTAAAACAATTTAGTTAAATTCTTCACAAAAATGGGATATATCAATATATATATATAGTCAAAGCTTTTAGTCAGTCTACAATTAAGAAAATAAATAGGCTAGTTTCTCGATTTAGATAACTATTTCATATTGATTCAATTTATAGTGTATAGAATCAAGTTTGTGTTCAGTTTAAGTATTTGTCTTTTTCTTCCCATGGTTTTCTGTACACATACAGACAGACAACTTTGGTGTTGCATCATATTTTAAGGTTTGCTTTTTCAGCTTCTGTATTTTAATCTTATGTAGAAGAAAGTGGTTTGAGGGTTTATCTTCTTCCTCACAGAAAAATATTAGGTAGCGCATACTTAATTTTTAATTTTCTTAGTATTACAATGCTCACCCAGCAGTTTTAAATAACAGATGCTTTTTTTGCAAAGGTCCTTTTTTAGTAAATGATTAGAGGTTGAGTTTTAGAGAAACCGTTCATTCTCAAGCTGATTTGTAACACAGATAACGGTAATGCTTTTGGAACACAAAATAACTTGGGAAATTCCCATTTAAAATCATTCCGGTAGGTCACTGTATAAGAACATAAATTTGTTCTTATCTGAAATGTGTTTTTGAGCCACACATGTACTGCTGTGAGGCAATAAATGTGTGTGTGCATAAAAGTATTCAAGGTTTTAGGAAGTAAGGTCCCTTGGTACATTTAGTGCACCTTAATTAGTAGATAAACAGTTGTTAATAGTTTTATTTGTAATAAAATGAAAAACTCTATATAGACTTGGAGTTAAAAGACTTCGGTATTCATACATAGCATATATAAATATTAATATGTATGTGGTGAATATGTTACTAGAACCAAACTTGGACTGCAGATTAAAAATTATAAATACTTTATAATTGTTGAAGTGTTCAGTTTACAGAGTTGGGTATAATGCACAGAAACAGTAAAGTAATGCGTTTTTATATTTTAAATTTATGTAATTTGATTAGAGCTACTTATGTCAATAAAATTGTTACTTTTAAGTTACAAATGTAGTGTTAAAAATTTTTAACTAAAAAAAAAATCATGTTTCAGTATGCCCTTTAATAAATCACCAGGCAATGTGAGCTAAAATGCAGATGAGTTCTACAACATTTAGATGCAATGAAAGGTTGTATTTCATTTCAATCATATTTCAAAATGTTGCACTCGACATATTTTAGTCTGGCATTATAGTTTGGGAAAAGTTAAACAAGTGAATGTGTACAAGTTTATGTCACAGTAACACTAATAACTACAAATAAATGACTCATCAGAATGAGATCATCTGCTGCATTAAGCCACGTCGGCATCAAAATTGCTTATTTCTTAAGAAGCGGATCTTCTTTCAAAAACGAAAAATAGCAAGATATATATATAAATATATATATATATATATATATATATATTAATATATATATATATATTATATATATATATTTATTTATTTATTTATTTATTGTTTATTATTTATTTTATAAAAAATAAAAAAGGTATCATTTAGGTTTGATAACTTGAAAAGTAAACTTGAAAGTAACTTGAAAGTAAAGTAGTTAGTAATCTGATTACTTTGCAGTAATCATTAATGTAATCAAATTACAATTTTAAAGAAGTAATTAGTAATTTGTAGTGGATTACTTTTTTAAGGAACATTCCCAATACTGTCAGTTTACTAGGCTGATTGTTAATAGACTTTTTAGTCTATAAATAAGAAAATAAATAATTTCTCAGTTCAGATCAATATTTCATGCCTATGTACTGTGCTTATTTATTTAGTAAGTAGTATACTTTGTAAGTAATAAAACATAGTTTAGCCAGAATTTTTATTTATTTATTTTTTTTTTGGGGGGGGGGGGGGGGTGGGTGGGCTCTTATAATGATGCAATAAATGTTAAGATGTTTTGAGGAAAAATGGATATACAGCCTTATTTATTTTATTTATTTATATTTTTAATATTCTAATATTCAAGAGTCAAGATTGTTTCTAGACCAACCATTCGTGTAATCAGTTTCACTGCTTCATAATTTTTGGCCACCGCTGTAAAATACATTTTATTCTGTCTTCATTTTAAATTCAAGAGGTCTGACCTCAACGATTGAGGGGTTTTGTCCAGAGAGACTTCGTTTTTATGTTTTTATGAATTCCACCCCACAGGCCAGTTCCAGGTGACAGTGCAGAACACAGATGCGTCTCAAAGGTGCAGGATGTCTGGGTCATACCTGCTGTCTTCTGAGAAAGAGGCTATTTGTCTGCTGGACCTTAAGACTGGACAAGCCATCTACCATTGGCCCTACAAGCTCCTCAGGAGATTTGGCCAAATCAAGGTGCTTCATTAAAAATAAAAAATATGCAACCCTCTGACTCAACATGTTTGCTTATATAAACTCAATTAATGTAAAACTATATATACACACTACTATTCAAAATTTGGAATAGATTTATTTTTATGTCTCTTGTAATGACCAAAGCTGCATGCTAATTACCTGAAAAAATACAGTAAACCCGTAATCTAAATATTACTAATATTTGAATATATTTTAAAATGTAAAATTTATTCCTGTGATTTTCAGCAGCAATTACTCTAGTTTTCAGTTTCATAATCATTCTAAATATGCAGATTTGCTGCTTAAGAAACATTTATTAGTAGAAGTAGTATCAGTGTAGAAAACAGCAGCGAAGCATTTTTTTAAGGATTTTTTGATGAATCGAAAGTTAAAAAGAACAGAATTTATTTGAAACTGAACATTTTTGTAACAGTTTTGATCAGTTAAATATGTCCTTCCTGAATAAAAGTATTAATTAAAAAAAAAAAATATAATAATTCTTAGTCAACACAAATGTTTGAATGGTAGTGTGTATATGTTTGTTGTAAAATAGCATGTGTTGGATTTTTAATTTTTAAAAATACTTATTTTTTCCCCCTTTGATTCTTTTAAACATTAGTTCACATTTGCTCTATTTATTCAATATTTATTGTTTTTTTCAGGGGGGAATTATGTTTGAGGCAGGTCGTCGCTGTCACACTGGGGAGGGTCAGTTCATTTTCTTGTCAAAACAGGGGGCGCAAATAAAGAGGGCCATTGAGGAGGCCATCATGCACCAGAGTGTCCAAGAACTGCTGGCACAAGCCACCGCTCTTCCACAAGAGATGGCCCCCAAGCCCCCCTCGCCTAAAACCAAACCAAAGAGCAGGCCTAAGGTGAAAAATCTTCCTCCAATCAGTATGAATCAAGATCGACCGCGCCCAGCATTGCAATGCAAACAAGGCCAGCAAATACACAAAGACACTGAGGAGGCACTTGCACACCAGAGTCTCCAAGAGCTGCTGCCACCATCCATACCCCTTCCACCATCCATTCCACCCCCACCGCCTTTACCAAAACCCAAAACACAGGGCAGGGACAAAACTAAGATCAATAAGCAACCTCAAGGCAATAAGAATCAGGAAAGACCTTGCCCACCTACACTGAAAAAACCTGGGCAGCCAATACACAAGATCATTGAAGGGGTTCTCACCCACCAGAATGTCCAAAAGGGATCATCCACTCCTCCTCAAAAAGCCACTCCTCCACCACCACCACCACCACCACCCTTGGCTAAAAACAAACCACAGGACAGGCCTAATGTTAAAAAGCCTCCTCCAGTCAAGACAAATCAAGATAGACCCTGTCCAGCAGTACCACGCAAATACATCTCCTTACCAGATCCACCACCCTGCGTCGAAAGCCCTGTAAGTAGCCCAGATGAAGTTTTGTATTCAGTGGTTTTTCCTCAACCAATGCCAAGATCAAAAATGAATCTCCCAAAAGTTCCAACCCCTCCCAGTCTGCCACCAAACACGGATTCAGATGTAACCGTGGAGAAAGAGGAGTTGAAATCACCACAAGAACCTTCTGAGGACAAAAATGAAGAAGCTCCCTACACTAACTGGACCGCGAAGACAACTGCCGAGGAGGATCAACCAGATATCCGGGACCTTTATAGCACAGTGAATTTTGCAGCTAAACGTAAGAACAAACAGACTGAGGACAGTGATGATCAAGAGCAGCCTTCAACTGAACAACAAACTCCTGTTATCACTTCCAGTGAAATCCCCGTCGACTTCAAAGAGACCCTTTCTAGCATTCTGTTTAAAGATCTGTCTAAAATTCCACCCCCATTTCCGCCCAGGTCACATGGAGGAAGTAGTGATCAGTTAGATCGAATAGATGAGCAGATGACTGATTGAGGTTTTTATTGTCTACAGTTGAGGTCAGTGTCATTGCTAGCCTGATTAATGTAAGTGATATGCGTTATAGTGTGCTATAAGTTTTTAACATGAAACTTTTAATAATAATGCACAGAATATGTACTGAGATTAAAAAATAAGGAAAATGTATGTTTTGAATGTAAACGATCTCTATTGAAAATGTTTTGTAAGATATATTGTAAAAGTGTGTATATTTCACCAATATATCACAAGTTATTTAAAACAGTTTGGTTGTGACTTGGTCTCTGGTATGAAACATCAGCTCAAGCTCTAATTTCAAAGTTAGTGCTGTTTTGTTGACCGTATCTTTTAACAAATTCTTTAAGGTAAAGGACAAGTTCATCCCAAAAGTTGATGATCCCCACTGAATTTAATAGTTTTTTGTTGTTGTTTTCACACCGGGGACCAGCAGTGGTTTGGTTACCCACATTCTCCAAAATGTCGTATTTTATGTTCAAAACAAAAACAACTCATACAGGTTTGGAACTTCAGGGTGAGTAAATGATGATTAAAATAATTTTCATTTCATTTTATCCAGTGCAATCCAATTTGAACCTCTTTCCTGCCTTCAGACCCTGACTACAGCATGAGCCAATAGAATTTGATTGCAGACCCTGAATGAGCATCTCATTGGTTAGAGTAGATTACTTAACGAACTTTTGTGCTGACCGATTGAACGACAGTCATATGAGTCAGTCTAATACAAAACAATTGAAGATTTGTAACTCATTAGACTATTTATTGCTTTTAATGTTCAACAAAATTCATCCATACCATCCAAAATGGAGGAAAAAATGATGAATTTGCTTTGTTTTTATTTGTGGAGAACTCGTATGATGTAAACACGTGTCAGCCCTGAACGACTCTTTTGAGCGAATCCGCTGAGTGAATGATTTAAATGACTCCTTCAGCTCGTAAAAATACGCTTTCTTTGTAGCCACGCCACCTTGCGTAACTATGCAACTTAAAGAGAAAAAGACCTGTCTGAATAAATCTTTTTCAGGTAAACGGTTTCAAAAGATAGTAGTGATGTCAGTGAAATTTGATACCTTGGATATGAAAAAAAAAATAATAATAACTGCACTAAACACTTGCGGTTGATTGTTATAATGAACGTATGAATTGAAGCAATTCGAATAAATATACGAAAAGAAAATCTTTATTAAACTTTTGAGGTATAACAAAAAATCACAAAGATACATAAATAACATTTTTGTCATTACTGATGGAGGTTTTGTACATGTGAAGTGGAAAAAAATCCAAATGTAGATGTCATAAAGTGCAACTATAGGGCTTGTATAGATGTTTTCATTTCTTCTTCCCTTTCTTGTGAGTTTTCAGTAGTTTTGTCAATCAAGTAATGAAGCGTTGTCTAGAACTAACCATCATCCACAGGGCCTATCTATTTGGTTCTTTCAGTGTCTACTAAAACACAGACAAATAAATTATGATTGATCAGAGTGCCACAGTCTCTAAGTCGATCCAGCAAAGCCATCAGCGTCCTGCAGTCTGTCCTTCTTCCATGTCGCTGAAATGGGACGATTCGCCATCACTCGCATTGGACGTGACATCATTTTTCTCGGGAACAAAATTAGAAGAAGGTGCGTCCATTGCGTAAGGGATGCTGGTCCTCAGAGTCTGAGCTGAACTCCTGGGCCCATGGTTACCATGGTTACCAGACGCGCCGCATCCGTCCCGCAGATCAATGCACTCCGACTGCACGACACCTTCCAGCAGCTCGGACAGTTCTGTGATGTAAATCTGCGCCATCTGTAGGGTGTCATATTTAGACAGTTTTTTCTCGTTTTCCAAAGAAGGAATGACGCTCCTCAGTTTGTCAAATGCTCGGTTCAATCCGTGCATCCGCCGCCTCTCTCTGGCATTAGCGGCCACACGTCTGTGTCTCTGAGGTCCGGTGGGATTATGTTTGGACCCACCGTGTGCTTTAGATCCTCCCAGATCAGATTCCGCTGTCAAAGGACTGCTAGCTCCAGACATGTACTTGTCTATGGCGGCATCCACCGACGTGTGTGCGTAGTGGTCACCCGAGGGTGAGTACGCGGGGGACGCGGAGGTCATCCAGGCCCGTGGGTCACTGCGGGTCAACCTCGAATGTTCAGAGAGGGTAAACTCCTCCGGTCGTTCGCGAAATTTTCCATCTGACCAATGCAAAAGTTTGGCTTTTGCTGTCATTTCCAGTATAATGTGCTAAAATAAAGTGGAGAAAACTGAACTCGAGCCGAATGTCTTGGGTGGTTAACTTTAACTTCAGACAGGATGCCTTATAGTGGCATCACCTCCTCTCTCTCCTCCCCTCAGTGCTCCTGATGAGTGCTCACAGCCAATAGAAAAGCTCCTCAAACTTCCATAGAATAAAGAGTTGTTTTCCCCCCTCACATGTCAATTCTCCTGGAGTGATGGAAGATCTTTCCCAAAGAATGATCACAACACAGATTAGAATTGACCCAACTGGCTTACATTTACATAAATGTCTGCTGATACGTGAATTAAAATACAGGCTACAATTATATATTAAAAAAAAAATAAACAAAACCTATATTTAACTTATACCCTAAACCAACAGCAGCATAATCATATATTTCTAATTCTTAATTCATAAATCATATACATAATTCATCTTCACGAATATAAATTAGCCTAACAAAACATAATCAGCGATTTAATTATTTTGCATCGATTTTTAAAAGTTTCCCAAATCTCAAACCTCCGGGGACTTGATCCAACATCCTTATCCACTTTATTTAAGATAAGCAACGGAATTGGCATCCAATAAAATCCAGCAAGAAACTTGCATAGCACCGTCAAATTTCTTCTCAAATAAACTGTAAAATCGGCAGCAATAAAACGAGCAGGTGGAGAGCAGGTTGTGAGGCGCACCTGTCGTCAGAGAACTCCAGGAAAACTGATAAGTGTCTTAAGACTCATCATAAATCATTTAGCAATGAAGCAAAACAATATTTGGACAAATCATAGGTGGAGACACCCATTGAGTAGCCTAACGAAACTGCAATGGAAAATAAAAAAATTAATGCAATTAGGCTGCTGCTTATATTAGCCTATCATCAGCTAACAGTCTACTTATAGTTTAAACTTTTAAACATTTTTTTTTTTTCATTTTTAAATTTACTAATGGTACTAATATATATATATATATATATATATATATTATATATATATATATATATATATATATATATAATATATATATATATATAATAGGCCTATATATGCTACATAAAAGTGATAAACAGCAGCATTTATGTCGTGTCGATGCACGAGTCTAATCCTGGACTGTACGAAAACTGCTCAACTCTGTTGCTGTAGTAGGCTACCTCCTCAGGCGAAGGGGACTTCTGTGCGCGACCGCATATTTAGATAAATATCAAACTTTGTGGTTACTGAAACATTTAAACTGCATTTAGACGCCTTTCCAAAATACTATGTCAGCAGTATTTGTGTTGGCTATGCCTATAATATTTTGAACAGATATAGCCTATACTTTTAGCTCAAACAACAACAACAACATAGGCTAAATATAACGTCCAAATCAACGTCTTTTGGACACGAGACTGTTTTGTTCAAATGAGGTGATGGAGGCAGTGGCGGCCCCTCTGAGGCTGCTCGTCATGAGGGTTGAATAGAGTAGCAAACTTCAGCCCAGTCAGCTGTTGTCCCCTGGCACCCGTCTCACAGTCAGAGCCCGACACTAACGTCTCCCATATGCTGCGATGCGTCCAGGGATAGTTTAACTTTCAACCCCCCCAGCGTCATCGTTTTAATTTACAGAGGCCAGTAGGCTACTCTTCCCGCCTCACGCGCAGACCTTACAAGATGTATGGAAACAATAATTAAGCCACAGCCAAAATTCATAATGCCCTTTCACAGCAAGAACCATAACTTTAAAGATAAAGATAGTTATATCAGCGTCGACACCAATGAAGAAATGGTTCTGTTAATTATAGGCCTAAGCTATTGGGTGGATTTTGATTGGCTGTGAATATTTTGGTTAATCTGTTGGAAGGAAAATCGTTCTGGAAACGATTCCAACGATCGTTATTCTGTGTCGTTA
Source organism: Cyprinus carpio (assembly GCF_018340385.1). Taxonomy (NCBI): domain Eukaryota; kingdom Metazoa; phylum Chordata; class Actinopteri; order Cypriniformes; family Cyprinidae; genus Cyprinus; species Cyprinus carpio. The sequence goes on from NC_056610.1 coordinate 12,303,619, forward strand.
TCAATATAACTGTGATGTGGATTTCCTCAGGCTATTCTCAGAAACTTAGAAAATTAAAAACTTTATGGGTATGGTTCTAGTTTCCGTTCTTGGTGTGAACAATCCTTCACTAGGCTGCTAAACCTTGTTGCATTATTATTATTATTTTAGTGCACTAGGTTTTGTGTATTAACCTAAATAGCCTACCTCATGTAGGCTAGCCACATCTAAAATTAGCCTACTGCTTTTATCTATGTTTAATTTTGAAAATAGCCTGTATTATGTTTCTTTATTTGTTAAATTCTGTATTTTTTTTTCTAAATGAGTGCACCACGTTTTAACCTAAAATGTACCTCGACATCTAAATTTACTGCTTTTATTATTTTGAAAATAGGTATAGGCCTAGATACATTTTGTTTAATATCTGTAATTTGTTCCTTAATTATGTTTTTTTTGGTGACAGTGGTGGAAAATAACACAGCAACTGTATTAAATATTTTTAAGGGAGAAGATGGTAGCCTAAATAGGCTACAGAAAAGTAGGCCTCCGTTTGCTAAACAAAGAAAACATCAAAACAGATGCACAATAAAAAGTAAAAACATGCTAGAACTACTGAGTTTTATCTGAATAGGCCAATTATTGTCTGAAACTCTAAAGAAAAGGTCTGGAATTCCTCCCAGCCGCTCTGCTGGTGTATGTGTTTGGAGACAGGCGGTAGATGTTAAATGTTGGTAAGGAAATCAGCGTGACCTGCTGGCCAGTCATCGGGTTAATGAGGCTTGCGCGAGCTGAATAAATGGGCACGCTCTCAGTCCAGGGGTTCTCCATTCATTTTTTACATGAATATTTAATTCTCGCTACCCTACTGCCAGCGCAACAGCCTGCAGCCCTGAGCAGACATGGACACACTCCCCATCTGCTGTAGGCCCTGAGACGGGGGTGGCGCTGGAGGACCGCGGAAGGTGTTGGGAGAATATCAAAGGTCAGTTTATGAGCCCCCATGGCGTCATGGTTATTGATGCACAGTGTTTAGTCACATTTTGGCAGAAGAAGAAAAAAACAACAACCTTTATAGGCCTACAGAAATGTCCACCTAAATGTTGAAAATTCATTATTCCAATAATAATTCGAATATTGGTAGGCTACATCATTAATTAAAAAAATATTAAATAAGCGCATTATATAGCCAAGGCTGTTTTGTCAACGCTATGGTTTCCTCCTCAGGCTTGAGATTTGTGCTCTTGAGCATCGTTTTAAGGTGAAAATATGCGCTAAGACAAACTTGAAAGTCTGTAGGCTAAATATAGCACAGGCGCATATAGCTACTGTAGTAGGCAACAAAACTCCAGCAGTAGCTACAGAGCGTGAAACGATGCATCCTTTCTTCGGAGCTCAGTCAAGCGCGAGTGAATGATCTGCGTTTGACCGGGGGCGCGCGTGCATCGCCTGTTTTTCTCTAGTTAATTAAAGACCTGCCGAGATCGAACGCTTCCACTTTTCACACAATAGACAATATCACAGGGAAACAGTGAAAATCGCTCGGCCTATCTCTACACCGCCCTTGATCTCAGCCCTATGTAATTATTCCAATTCAGCCCGAGGTACGGACGTGCTTCTTTAGATACTGACGTGTCACTCTGAGTCTAATTTAGGGGCTTACCCGCGAATTAAGCAAATTAGCGGCCTCATTAATTTTGGGAAGGGAAGTAATATTGTGTTGAGCCTAAGGGCTCATTAAAATCCAGAGTATTAAGATGGATCAATGCCATCAATAATAAGGCTACAGTAACCATTTGTTCAATGCAGTTTTTCCATTGACCAGATCTTTGATGTCAATAAAGTATAGCCTCCGTTATTTGTAAAACGTTGACATTTTCATAAAAACTGAAGACAGATAGTTGGTGACATAAAATGGTGTTGTCACCATTTCTGTTTTTAACTTTTGAATCAAAAGTTTTATTACACAAATGTATGTTTTCTCTGTTAGTAGCTAGAAATAGATAAACTTTTGAAATAAGTCTCTTATGCTCACCAAGGCAGCATTTAGCCTATTTGATAAAAAACAACAACAACAACAAAAAAAACAGTAATAGGCTATTGTGAAGTATTACAACTTAAATTAACTGTTTCTTATTTTAATATTTTTAAAATGTGATTTATTCCTGTCATGACAAAAAAAATTCAGCAGCCATTGGGCTTACTCCAATTGTAATCAGAAATCATTCTATATGCTGATTTGGTGCTCAAGCAATATTTTTTCTATGTGTTGAAAACAGTTATGCTGCTTCATATTTTTTTTTTGTGGAAACCACAATACACTCTTACAGAATTCTGTGATGAATAAATTGTTTAAAATAATTTTTTTTGTAACGATGTAAAAGTCTGTACTGTCACTTTTTATCAATCTGATGCATCCTTGCTTAATATATTAATTTCTTTAAAAAAATTAAAACAGTCACCTTTTCTTTTGTAAAGTAGAATAGATGTTCTGAAAGTTATTATACTTTATTAGTTATTATGGTAGTCTGAAAGTCAACAGATTCTGCTCGACCGCCAGTAAAGATGTACAGTAGACTACATGACGTGTCATGATGGCATATGGACAGCGAGAGGCGTGTGGCACACTCATGACCCTGGGCAAACAATTCAGCAGTGACACCCATAATTCAATAACTCCACATAACTTTGCTTTCACAACACTGTCTGCACACAGTCCACTCCTGAATAGTTTTATATAATCAACGAGTCTTGTGTTGTTGACTACAAACAACAGAGGGGAGCTTGTTTCAAAAACAAGACCAGGCAAGTCCTCTCTATAAAATTTATTAATATTAGCTATATACTAGCTAATAATAAGAATACAGGTAATAGTAGCCTAGATAATCTTGTACTAACAAAAAACGCCTAACCTTTTTATCATAGGAAGTACATTAGTGTATGTTTAGTTTTGTTTGCCTTTGGTATACATTTTAGGTATTAGCAATCGAAAAATAGAACCAATTAAAGTTTGTAAATTTTTATGTGTTTATTTTCTTGAACTAATATGGATGGATCGCCTCTGGTGTTGAAGGGTTTCAAAGGTGCATGGTGTTTTCTCCACATTCCTACAGATGGCAGTAATGTACTGTGTAGACATAGCAGAGAGCTCGGAACTTCTGAAATGCTTAGACAAGGTGAACTTTACATTGCGAACATGCCTCAGAGACTTTTAACATTTGATTTAATCAAGCAGCTGGGCCATTAAGAAAGGAAATGGGCTGAATGATCTGTTTTTTTTTTTTAGATTAACTAAAGACCATATAAAACATTCTGCCCCAAAGTTTTGTTTATTCTGTAGGCTGATTAGTTCAACAGACCCAACATAATCCAAACAGAAGACACTCAAAAGGCCCACCCATTTGTTCAGAGGATTATAAATTCTTGCCAAGTCCGAACAGCTGGCATTTCATTGAACTGTGCCCACTCGTTATTCGGCAAAGAGGAAAATGATTTGGCATAATGGTCTCTGTCCCTTCAGTGATATCAACATTGAGCAACACGCATGCGTAAAACAATCTCCAGTCATCCGGGCATGTGCGCGTGCGCGCTTCTGTGGTTGCGAAAAAAGTCGAGAACACTTCAGTTTCTTCAAATCTTCCTGTAACTGTTTGGAATACATAATCAATAAATGTATGTTATAAAATACATTCACAATACATTTCATAAATGCATTACATAAAACCAACAAGGAACCATTCACGATTCATCACTCCCATTGATAGTAAAATATTTTGTAGAACAATTATACTTTGCTATATAGGTTACAGAAATAAAACATAATTTTAATTTACTTTTTTTTTTGTATCAATTCAAAGTTTAAAAAACGTGCTGACAAATATGAGATCAAATGACTTATGTTTCAAATCAACAGAGGGCAGTAGTGCTCCACTTTGTTGTTGTTGTATGGCAAGTTTCTTTCTTTCTGTCTTTTTTCCATTTTGCTATTGCCCTTAGTAACCCCAGTAATTAAATTCATGGTGAGAGAAATGTCATGGCGTCCTGGTGTTTCAAACTTAGGTTCCTGATCAGTGAAGACTCTCAAAAATGCCCCCATGTCATACCCCTTTAGTGTTTCAAACATGTCCCTGTCTGTTCAATTTTTCCTGAATTTGTCTTCATTTCTGTTCCCCATCGGTTTATATAGTAACCTCATTAACATCACCTGTTTTGCTGTGGAATTTCACAGGCGGTGCAATTAGCTGGAATGCAAACTAATTCAATATCAAATGAAGCTTGATTCTATGTTTAGTTCGCTGACAGTGATTTACTTAAGGGAGAATATATTTCATTTAAGTCATGCAACAATAGATACGTTTCTCATAATTGAGACATTATAAGAAGAGATTTAACAATCTAATCAGTAACACTAATTCACAGTTTGCATGAAAGCTTCTCTCTTGGGACACTGTATTTGATTGAGAGGAAGGTGAGGCTTCTGCGAACTGCATGTCTTTCACCGTCATTTATCTGGCAGTTTTGCTTATCGCGGTGACATCACCAATCAATAACTCCTGTTCTGAGAAAAAGTCAACAAAAAGGCTGCTGATTAAATCAGCGACGGACTCCTTTCAAGGTCCTGATGGAATGAGAAAACACAGGAAGCTGGATGCACAATGCCTGTATATCCTTTCCTGAACATTGTGTAAACTTCATAAGATTTGGGCTGCGTGGGTCAACAGGAATAAACATCGTAGGTTGTTGTAGGGATATGAATGTTTTAGGCTGACTCTTGTTTTTTAAATTTGTTTCAATACCATGTTTACATCCTCTGTTAGAGCGGTCTTGTCCTAAGCTGTCTTAGTTTGCTGCGGGCAGCTGGAAGGAGAGTAAGGCAGGCTGTGCTCCCCTTGGGGAAGGTTCTGGTTCAAGAGAGATGATTTTGCGACCACGCTCTGATCATTGAGCCATTGCTTATGTGAGTTATGGCAAAATGGATCACGGGGACTCATAAAGACTTTCATGAGCACTGACTCAATCCTCCTTTACTGTTTGGGTTCCCTCTTCAACTCTATCCTTTGTTTTTTCCCTCTTGTTTTGGTGCTTTAGTTCCTCAAAAGGCCTTTTTGTTTTTAACCAGATTCTTTTTTGCTTTCATGGATCATCCCCTTTATCTTTCTGATCTCGTTTCCATCTTTATACCTCTCTCTCTCTTTCTCTCTGCAGATGCTCCTGGCTGGGAGAGGGCTTCTGAAGGGCAAATGTAAAGCCCAGTGAGCTGCTGTCAGCCTTGCTGCAGGGGGAGATGTTGAAGAACGCCAGAGCAGAGGCGTCCCACTCCTCGTCTCATTGTTCCTGTCACTCCACTCCCGGTAATTAATATCCCCCGTTAAATACAGACACTGTAAATCATAACATGGCCATTATATCTATGGGGAGCCGTCATGCATCAACTGCAGACTTTGATTCATGAGTCTTAGATCAGTTGACCCAGGTTAAGTACATATTTGATGAGTGTAAATAGGAGACTACATCCCTGGATTTTCACACAAAGCTTTCCATGACCTTGCACACACTTGGTTGCTGCTAATGGTAGAAGGTTTGATAGCACTGAACTCAATGTCTGTCGATTTATTATTTCTTTCTTTAGAATTAACTTTCAAATGAACAAAAATGAACATGAAATAATACAAGCCCTCCTTTAAAGATTGCTGTTCTCTCATTGTTTGGAGGTAAAATCACAGCATGCTACAAGCCCACAAGGGCAAAACTCACTGTCACATGGTAGAAAGAACTCCCAACCTTCAGTCGTGCTGCAAAATCTGTGAGCACTTAACTAACTAATAAGCCTATTTGGACTTTGAATAGAAACTTGGATATAAAAGTACGTAATAACACAATCTGCACCAAGAAATCACAATTGTCAATGAACACAATCTAATAAATTCCAGATGGACAAAATCAAGTCCTGCCCTATATTTTTTCTCGTTTAAGAAGCTGTTTCACTCAAATATAAGTCACATTAAGGAAGAAAAGACGGTCACAACTTCTGTTTCATGTGACTTTAAGGAAAATGTTTAGTGGGCAAACAGATAGCAGTGTAAATGGGGGTGGGGTGGCAGTATAGTATAGCGCAAGGTGCTGCTTGGAAGAAGTCACCCGCTGGAACACAATTCATTTCCGATGAACGTTGGAGGTGGAACGGAGAGTAGGCTCAATCCCATTAAACTGCAGCGAATGAGCAAAAGAAAAGTGGAGTGCGGGAAAACATGCTGCTTGTGCCAAGATCCATCCCTGTGCACGATGGATGAGAATGTGAGATCATACTACAGACTTTAATAAATGTATAGGTTTTCTCAGTTGCTTTGGCTCATTTTTTTTAAAACAATGTTAACATTCTCTAAACTGTAAGTGCAACTGTTTTATGGGACATCACAACTGTGTTGCATGTCTGCAATGGTAGTAACTCACCAAAAACATTAGTTTCAAAACCTAGTTATTGTGTCAGTAAATTGGCCAATGCCAGATTTTTTATTTCTGTATTTTTATGTGAGCTGCACTAGTCGAAATGTTAAGATTATTTCTTATTTATTTATTTTTGACCATGTCACCCCTTGAAATGTTTTTGTACTACTTTTTATTGACTGACAGTGGAGAAGAATTTCAGTTTATCTTGCTCAAGGTTATTGTGTATCACACTGAGCTTTTTTAAGATAAAGTAAAGATTAAGTAAAAGTTTACAGGGAAAAGTCAGAACTGTAGCACATAGAAATTAAGGCCATAAAAAAGCCAACATTTGTCAATACAACAAACATCGCAAACATTCCATGTCATAGATATTTATGGAATATTCATAAATGAATGGATTATTTTGGATAATTTTGCATGTGATGGTTCACTGAAAGAGTATTTCTCTCACTAAGTGTGCAATTTCACTGAAAATCAACGTTTTAATCAGCAAGCCATATGCATTTAGTTATTTAGCAAATTGTAAACATACTTTTTTGCATGCATGCTGAACTGTGCAGTTTGCTTTAATAAATAGAAAAATTCATAGAAATTAATGGTTAAGAGAACTGAAGTCATTTTTGAGAAAAATGCAAACAAACAAACGAGTCAAATCAGTTGAGAAAAACCTCAGAAAATCCTATAAAAATCAGTAATATTTTAAAATGCAAGGAGCACATATGAGAATGAAATATATGAAATTTATTGCAATTATGTGAGTATCTACCATATTTTTAAGGTACTGTAAAGGCAGATGTGGCCATCTTTAGCTAAAATGTGCGAGGCTTCAGATGTTATCTGTTTCCAATTATTTCAGCTGCACAAAAGCTGGCCTTTATGCTGGATGATATTTGCAAACTTGTTTGTAGCACAATTCGTTTTTACACTTATTATTCTAGTTTTTTATAGTGGCTAATAAATCAGAAGTCTCGCACATTCACAAAAAATAGCTTACTGATAAATAGGCATAGAAAAAATTAATATTTTTAACTCCATTCTCCAACTCCAACAGGCTCAGAAAAGTTCTCATAGCTACTGCATACCCATTTACAAAAGGTTCCAAGGCAGTTGGTGTGTGTGTAAGTGAGTGTTTAACATCATGATTTGCTACTTTGTTGTTTGACACAACCAGTAAATCAAGATAACTGGCTATGTTCATTAAATGCGTTAAATTGCAATAAATCTACCTAGGCTTACGAAACACTTTTAAGAGCACTGACAACAACTGAGTGCCTAGTGAATACCCTGCTTCATTTGTGTTCATAAAGCGCACAGTGTGTTAATAAAGTGAGTGTAGGCATCACAATGAAGCACTCAGTGATATTTGTAAGAAACGAGAGACACTTTTGATTCATAAGTGAGGGCCTATTTTAAAACCCTCCTTAAAAACGAATCTTTGATGAGAAGATGCCTCACATTTTTTCATTAATCTTTATTTATGAGGCTTATGCTGAGAAATGCTGAACTCATCTTCAAGTGTCTTATTGCTCTTGATCATCTTCTGTACCGTGTAACGCGCGTAACCTTTTGGCAGCCGCAGAGAAGTCGATAACAATAAGTGTACAGTTACAGTCCTCTAGTGGTCCAAAACCGCTTCCAACCGAGTCTTAATTACTCATAACACTTCTGCAAGCCCAAAGACAGCTCAGTGAAGCTGTAGTCTCTTATCACTCCTTCCATCTTATTTAACTACCCCTGTTTTTTCATCCTTACGGGCAGCGCATGCTGCTGCCGAAACACAACAAGCCTGAGTGATTGGACATTTAATTTTAACTCAGCTGTTTGCTTTATGTTCCCTATAGTAGTAGTGAAATTACCCATGGCATGATTGTCTGTGTGTGTGTGTGTGTGCGCGTGTCTGTGTGTGTGTTATTGTGCATGACTACCCGGTGATGCACATGTTGATGAATTATTTACCCACTCTCTTGTCGTTTTAAACCCACATGTTGTTGTTTTTATTCTAAGGAACACAAAAGGATCTAAAATTAACCTAAATTTCACTCTCTTCTTCACCCAAAAATGCTATCATATGGGTTAAAAAAACTTGGAAAATAGTGCACAAGTTGAATAAAGCACTTTTATGGTTTTATTTTCTCTTTCACAAAGCCACATACACAGATATCTGTCTGTTTGTCTGTCCGTTTGTGACCCTGGGCCATAAAACTGGTCATAAGGGTCAATTTTTTTTAAATTGACATTCCATTGATGTATGGTTTGTTAGGATAGAACAATATTTGGCCGAGATACAACTATTTCAAATATTGAAAAAAATCGCTCTTAAATTTGTCCAAGTTTAGAAATACTTACAGTAGGAAATTTACAAAATATCTTCATGGAACATGATCTTTACATAATAACCTAATGATTTTTGGCATGAAAAAAAAAATCAATAATTTTGACCCATACAATGTAATGTTGGCTATTGCTACAAATATACCTGTGCTACTTATGACTGGTTTTGTGGTCCAGGGTCACACATATATATATACATATATACATGTGCATATGTATATATATAGGTGTGCGTGTGTGTGTGTGTGTGTGTGTGTGTGTGTGTGTATAGATAGATCAGGGGTGTCAAACTCAATTCCTGGAGGGCTGGAGCCCTGCAGAGTTTTGTTCCAACCCTGCTTCAACACACATACCATGTAGTTTTCAAATAAGCCTGAAGGACTTGATTAGTTGGATCAGGTGTGTTTAATTAGGGTTGAATCCTCCAGGAATTGAGTTTGACATCCCTGAAATAGATAGATAAATAGATAGATAGATATGACAACCTTACTTTTTCATTGAGAAATTGCACTTATTGTCATTAAATGGATGTATTTGAATTTCATTTAATTTTTATAATAATTGATTTTTCTTTCAGGTGTGAATTGCAATCTTGTATTGTATTGCATCCTGTTTTCTTATCTCAATTTAATTTAAATTAAAATTCAGGAATTGAATTAGCAATGTCAATTATATTCAGAATTGTGCAAATCCCTGATAGATCAACAGTGAGGATAAGTAAATAATGAATTAGAATTTCTCAAAATATTCCTCTGATAGTGGAGTTAAAAGAAAACACTTTCATTTTATCTGAACTTTTCAAACATAGTAGTTGCACAAATCTAAGCAGTGAGGGGATAGCATGCCGGGCCCTGCGTGTTACTACGAGAGGAGGCATGGACAGGACAGGACCGTAGCCAGGAGGCAAAGAGATGAGAAGGAGCACATCTCCACCATCACCTTTAAAATGCATGAGAGCTTCCCCAATGACTGGCGTTCTGTGCCACGCCGCATGACTACTACTGCCTGGAAGTCACTATGTCTCCTCACCCGTTCACCATGAGCTGAATTAATTGGCTGTCTCAAGCGCACATGCACGCAGACTAGATCCCCAAAAAACAGCCCTCCTTAAAGTCGGTGGCTTTAAATAGAATAATTAAACCAAGGGGAGCATTAGTAGCATTTGAGAGAGTGGCTGTTGTGGATATTTCGGGTTGGCCACACATTCAGTTACTGGTCCTTTATGTAAAACATAATTTTACGGATGAGCAGGGCCGCATTAGGGGAGTGAGACATTGTAACTAGTTTTAGTGGTAATGGACTTGTAGAATAAAGCCTGTGTGTGTATCAGTGGTGTCAAGGGTGAGGAGCAATGTAAGTGAGACCGTGAATGCAGGAGTCTGGGCTTTTTTTTGAATGGTGTTGTTAAATTCTTAAATAGGATACATACATATTTAAGGCTTCGCAGGAGTCAAGGGGTCTTTGCTATCAATTTGAAGTTCTTTCAGATTTCAACATGAAAATAAGAAGCTTGAGCATCTGCACAGAACTTTGTTCTATTTTATATTACTCTTTGTTCCATTTTATATCGCCTCACTGTGTGTCTCATTCAACTTTAAGCATTGCATCAGTGCATGCATAAATATGTTTCCTGCTGAATGCAGCATTGTTTTCCAACAGGATTTCATACTACACAGCACTGTTGAGTCACTCCTTTTGAAATCCGAAGGTGCTGAAAGCTTCTTGATGAATGTAGGGCGCAGGTAAACGGAGATCGTGCTCTGTGGTAATTCGGCAAAACCACTTTGAAGATATTTTGTCTGGCCTTTGCATAGGGGTGCAGTCATCACTGCAGGGAGAGAAGTATTCAAATTTGGAAACCTCAGCTCAATGGAGAAAGAGACCCCTGTGTGCTTGTGCTTTGAGTCATATGTAAAACCCTTCCGCGCAGTCGTGATTGTGGGATGGGAGAGAGGAGACTGTTAAAACCTGATTTCAGCCTAAGCAGTGGTGTTTGTTGGTCTTATGAATTGAAAAGGGCAAAGTTTTTTCTCTGCATGTGGGTTTTTTTTTTTGTCCTGTATAAATTCATGCTTGAGTTCCACCTGATGTTAAAGACATTCACAGCATTTATTGAAAAAAAATTTGAATTTGAATGTGTGTCTATAAAATATAAGTTCACTTCCAGATAAAAAAAAAATCCTGATAATTTACTCGCCCCCATGTCATCCAACATGTTTTCTTTCTTCAGTCAAAAAGAAATTAATGTTTCTGAGGAAAACATTCCAGGGTTTTTCTCCATAGTGGACTTCAATGGGACCCAACGGGTTTAAGGTCCAAATTGCAGTTTCAATGCCGTTTCAAAGGGCTCTACACCAGTGTTGGGTAAGTTACTGTAAAAATTTAATTAATTACTAGCTAGTTACTAATTACATCTTCAACAGTGTAATTAGATTACTGTACAAATTACTCTCTCCAAAAAGTATTTAATTACTTATTACTAATTACTTATTAAATACTATATCGACCTCGACAAGTTAATGATACAAGGATAGACATGAAACGGTTCTTTTAATTCTACATAAGTAACTACATAAATTATTACACATTAGATTATGGTTCAATTCTCACTATTAACTAATTATTAACTATGACTTTTGCATTAATATACTCCTAATTGCTGCTTATTAATACTTAGTAAAGTAGTTGTTTAAGAATTGGGTAGGATTAAGGATTTAGAATAAGGTCTTGCAGAATAAGACATAAATATGTGCTTTTTAAGTAATAATAAACAGCCAATATCCAAGTAATATTCAGAATCAGAATCAGAAGAGCTTTATTACCAAGTATGTTTACACACACAAGGAATTTGACTTGACGACAGAAGCTTCCAGTGTAGAAGAAAGTACAACATAGTGCAGACATACAATATTACAGTAGGGATGCAATATAACACTCATATAAAAAAAAAAGGAATCAAAAAATTAATTAATGTACTATATATAAAGAAATAGAAGTATGGGGGAAAAAAGATAATTGTTTAGATTAATGTACAGGTATGTTATTAGTGTGCAGATGTTATGCTAATAACCAACAAATTAATAGTAAGAATTGGACACTAAAGTGTAATATTCTTATTAACTTGCCAAAGTATTTCAAGTGAGAAGGGTACACCCAACACTGCTCTACATGATCCCAGCTGAGAAATAAGGGTCTTATCTAGCGAAATGATCGATCAATTTCCAAAATTGATGCTCATAACTTATGCTGATTCATTAACCACATGGGATGCATTCCCAAAAAGCCTTGTAAGCCTAAGTATACATAGGCTTATGATGCGTTGGGAAACATAGCCTTTGTGGATTCAGTTCAGTGAAGGATTTATCAGACTGATTCAAACTGGTAAGTTAATGTTTTTTTTGTAAATATTTACTAAAAGAACAGGCTCATAAGAATCGTTTGTGAATCAGACTCTGCTGTTAGGACAATGTTTCCTAAGAGGGTTTTCTTCATGAATCAAACTACACTGGAACTACACTGGCTTTATGTTTTTGATTCACTAAAAAAAGGCTCATAAGAGTCATCTGTTCATGAATCAGGCTCCACTGGTGGTGCTTAATGTTTTTGATTCACTAAAAGAACCAGTTCATAAGTGTCATTTATCAGACTCTGCTGGTAGCTGTGCATTATTGCATTGACAGCCTAATTAGCCAATTACAGCAAGGCTGTCACCAGATTTTGGTATATTCTGTTTTATGTTTTTGTAGTATTATTATTATTATTATTATTATTATTATTTGTATTTATAAGAGGCACTAGCTTCCTTACCTTCAGAGTCTAAATACACAGGACCCACAATCCTTCATGCTCAGCATCCAGAGCAGCTTCAATCAAATCTTCAACCGCTGTTGTGTAATACATTTTGTGAATGTAGGAATAAGACTGATGGAGAGATAGAGGAAGAATGACAGTGACACATCTCTGAGGAAAAAAAAGCCTTCCCTTTTTCCTCATACCAGAAAACTAAATATAAGTCTCTACTTTCCCTTACTGCTTTCATCCATGTCCAGTTAGCAGACTGGCAAGAGGTGCTCCAAAAACATGAGAGGGAATAGCTAAAGGGAATGTGTTTTTTTGGCATATGCTGAGAGCTAAGGCTAATGCAGGGCCCATTATTCAGCCTGGCCTGACATTGTCCACATCTATAGTCCCCAGCGTGACTGGCTGTCTGCACTGCGCTTGGAACATCAACACACAGGGCTCAGGCGGTTGTGCAGCAATCACTGTGGAAGCCTTTAACTCATAGGCGGTCCAGACATTGAAGAAAACACATCCCATAATGCACCTCCTCGCTGTGAGCACTTGAAGGAATGGAGTCCGAGCACCAGCAGCCAAACGCAGTTGCCATAGCTGCACAATTACTTATTAGGATTGGCACTTTGTTTCCCACACGGGAGGTAACAGCACTGCTGCTCTATATGGCTCTGTTGATTACTGCTGCCTCCCCACTGGGACATAACAGGGAAACACACAGAATACAATGAAATGATTCATGAGGAAGTCACTTATAGATTAAAGGTGCTTATAAATCATGTATCTTTTTTTGTGTGTTTGTTGCTTACAGGTCTGTTTTTAGAGAGAATCTGTGGTGGCAGATTTAGTTTGGAACAGACAGCTGTGCTGTTTTAAGGCCCTGGTAATGATCTGTTTGAAAGGTGGATGCACCTCCATAGTCTTTCCTTTTGGATATTAAAACTTAACTTCAACATGCATGCTGCTTTTGATCACGGAACTACAAGTAAATAAATAAATACTTATAAATGTACAAATTATTATTTTTCAAAAAAAAAAAAAAAAAAAAATAATTTATACATATTAAAAATAATTGTAATTTCAATTAATTATAAATTAACCAATTATTAATTTTTTTAATTAATAATTTGTAAATTTATAAGTATCCATTTATTTACATGTAGTTGTAGTTCCAACATCTACCCAAATGGAGCATTGCTAACCAGCTCAACCTTGACTAAACAATTAACAAAAACAATATTTTAAACTCGTAACCTAATACTAAAATCTTATTGGTTCATATGAGGTTAATCCAGGAATTCTTTCTTGGCAAAATCATGCCATTATGCAACAGATTTCAGCCTGGATCCTTCTCTCCTTAGACACATTTACTCTTTCTCAGTGTTTCTTAGCTTAACATCAGGAAGTCTCCCAATATTACGGATTTACTATTGATATCATGAATTAGGGCTTATATCAGTGCTACCTCAATAAATCCTTTTGAGGCTGGTTCATGGCACAACTGGGCTAAATACCTCAGACCTATAACTATAAAACACAAAATAACATATATCACAGGGAATGTAATGCTATGCTTTTAATAGTGTAAGGATAATGATGAATCCAGCAGACTGTTAACTCACCACAATGTTGTAGTTTTGTGTATTTGTGCGACTTTAGAGCCCTCTACAGTTAAGTGTCTGTAATTCACTGTCATAGCTGTACATGTGCATTTGTTTCTGCCGTAAAGAAACCCACCTTTTCGCAGAATTTCATACTTGCTCACTTACTCCCAGAACAGATGTTTGGACTATGGGAAAGAAACAAAAGACACTTGTCTTATTAGAAGCCAGTTTACCATCAGAATGATTTTGAAACTGATATTTCAAGGTAAATACCAAGACAGAAGAAAAGTCTCACTATCACCTAATGAATATTGTATTTTATAATCCAATAATAATCTCTTGACAGCTTTCTACAAAATGGATTTTTTTTTTTTTGTAGTAGTAGTAGGATGAGTTTGGTTAAGAAAAATAAAGAAATGCCTCCAGTCCTTTATTTCCATAAATAAATACCAGATCTATGTATCACCTGGATGCGTTCAGTAGCTGTTTCTGTCATTTTTTCTCCACATTCGACATCTCCATATTCCAGATAAATATTTTTGCCATAATGGCCATGCTGCACACTATCCCTGATTGGCTGTTTGTTTTCTGTTGAATGCTGTTTAATTGACAGAACTGTCTTCAGAACTAATGTCGCCGTGGCAACGTGGAGGTGATTAACAGCGCACGGACAGAGATTGTTTGCGAAAGGTTGCTGGAATGAGTTTTGGAAAAAACAAGCTCTAGTTTGTTCTAGCAGGATTCTATCGACTGCGTCCCAACCTAATGGGCTTTATAATTAACAGCAGCAATTTTCAGCAAATAGAGGCCCTTCTGTTTACAGTACAGTGAGCTGGAGGAAGACGGGGAGTTGACATTTCTGAAAATGCATTTGATTGATCTTCACCTTCCTACTGTGGGCTGTAGATGAAAAGGGCTAAGTAGATATTTCTCCTCTTTAAAGAGACCCCGTCCTTGTGCCTTTCCATTCAGAGTGGGCTTTAGCGCAGTGAATATCTCATGCTTGGCACTTGTATGGCACTTGCTTTCATGCCGTGCCATCATCCGTGATCTCAACCTTGTTGGGTGCTGTGAGCTTGTAAATTTCCTTTTTTATTATTTGCAATGCCACGTACACATACAGTATTAAAGGACAACCCAAAACTGAATGATTACTCACCCTTTTCTTTATATATTAAAAGTAAACTGGAACTCTAATCCTCCCAAAATAACTAAAAAGGAAGTGCTTTAAAATTTAAGTAGTTTGATTCAAGCTTTTATTTATACACTATATTCCAAATCACACAACAGCAGACGAAAATTAATGTTATTATTCACTCAAAATTCTGATAATTTCAGTAAACGAATTGATCTAGTTTATGAGCTAGTCTGAATGATTAATTCCTGAATAAAAAATGTGGTTCTAGAGTTAAACTCACTGCTTCAATCCCCATTAATAGTAGCTGCATTAAAAAAAAAAAAAAAAAAAAATCAACTGGCACATTATTAAAAATGTATCTTCTTTTTTTTCCACAAAAGCCATACCTATGTAACATGTGAATGAATAATAGCAGAATTTTCATATTTGGTTGAACTGTTCCTTTACAATAAGGTATTAGAGAGGAGATGGAAAAAGAGATTAAAAATAGTCTAAAAGATAAAAAGGAATCTTCAGACATCAGTGAATATCTCACGCTGTCCTCTAATAATAAAAAGCTCTCATCTACAATCCACTGATTATTAGTGACAGAAGTATGTGTAACTTTCCAATGAGCCTATATTGCAACAAATTGTTGGCGCTTGCAAAAGCAAGCATTACTATTACTGTTGCTCATAGCTTCTTAAGTGTTCAACTTTAGAAATTTAGCTTGGTATTTCCATGAGGTGGTTATTATTATAATATAATCAAGGATTAATTTTTGCCACGTTTATGTATTAAATTTACATATATTTTACTATATTTCATCAATTAATTTTCATTTTTTGGACTGTGCTGAATTAAATAATTATAAAATGTATACATTTAAAGTTTTATGTTAGTATTTATTTATGAAGTTATATGAAAACACTGAGTTTGTCTTTTTGTGGTGCGATGCAGCAAAATTTAAATTCGCTCTGTTAATTATTTTGACTGTGCTGAACTGTCTAATCAGTTGAGGCAACAGGCATGATTAGACAAAAACAGACATTCCTAAATAAAAATGTTATTAACTTCACCCAAATCCAATTCTTCCATTCAGTATAAAGGCATTTTGTCCCCAAAATCATCAAAATTCCCTGCCAACTCTTGAGGGACTGTTCCCAGCTCTTAGATCTGAATTTCTAGCCTTGAGCTGTGTTAGATTGGTCCATTAGCAACTCAAATAAACACAGACAAACAAACTGATCCTCTGCTCTATGGTTCATTAAAATGGAAAGTAATAAAAACTGCTAATAAGGTGAGTGAGCCAGTACAGAAAAGACCCTCCTTCTCAGTAATGAGGCTCTCTGTAGATGCACTGTAGCAAATACCAAAGCTTGCCTTGCAGACCCACAAATCAGATTGAGAACGTTGATGCTCACATGGAAACTTTGTATAACCCACCGATGAAACTAACGCTTGAAGCGGAGTTAGTTTGAACAGTTTAAAGTGTAATGTAAGTAAGGGATAAAATCAGCCAGCCAGTAATACTATTTTTTTGATTATTACACAGCTATTCACCAAATAAAAAAAAATATGGACGGTTGCAATTCAGACTTTTTTGTGACTTTGAATTGCAAGATTGTGCAAGAACATATGAGACAAATACAGAAAAACACTCAGTATTGCACAAATGTGAGAAGAAGAGTCCAAATTGTGACATAAAAAAGTCACAGTTAACTTTTCAGTTAACCTTTTTAACAAAAAACTGAATTTTGAAATGTAAATTGAGAATTCCGAGGAAAACTGAGAGTTTATAAAGATTCTGACTGTCACAATTCCATTTTTTATTTTATAATTCAGTAGAGGAAACAGAAATAGCCCACATGACTATGAATATTGGAAAATATATGCTCGCTGGATGTTGCAGTTGACTAAACAAAATGAAGTATTTCATAGCATCCTGTAATAAGTCAAATTAGCCCATAATTTTCATAAAATTGGTGGCTCCTTCATTGTTTAGGATGTTTCAGACACAGTTATGCGTCATTTAGTGATCAAATGTTTTCCTACAATTTTTAAGATAAAAAATAAATGAGAAAATTGTTGCCAAATTAAGAGTACATAGGAATAAAATGAATTTGGATATTAAAGGTTCATATAATTTGGACTTGGAAAAAAAATAATGAACAATGATTCTTATTGAAATCTCTTAACTTTTGATGGCAGACTTGCCTTGTCAAATCTGAGCAGATTTTGAGACATTGCTGAGATCACGTCTGAAAATGAATGTGATGCTGGTCTGAAGTTGCTCTTCATTTAATCTTTTGCTGTCTATAAGAAATAATTGAACTTTTGAAGACATCACATTTATGAGTTTTTTTTGTTTGTTCTTACAGGTCCCTGAGCAACCCCTTCTCCCTAAGCAGCCCACCGTCCCATTAAAGTAGACAACCTTGTCTCACATGGCAGGTGTTTTTTGGAGCATCGGGCGAGGGAATGGCAGCAGAAGGAGTTCTTGTCATGCAGTGCACTCGGCTTTGTCCTCACCATGAACATCAGACGTTATAATCACCTGCCTTCACTGAACTGCCATTGAAAGGTTGTAATCTAACAATGTCTGCACACCAATTATCCTCTAAATGAAGTTTTGCAAAGCCTCTCCGTCAGCTCCAGGACAAGCTCCTCGAGATGTTTTTGTGAAGTTGTCATAATTCTCATCTTTGTGACTAATGCTACGTGAAGAAAGATGATCGCTTACAGCTAAATGAACATTTTTGCACAGAGGAATTCTTAGAGGGAAAATGCCAATAGTATGACAAGCGAGGTTTTAAAATAATTACATACTAATTGCACTGTTCACTACAATACAAACAAGCATTTCTACAAAAATACAGGTAGTCATCCAAGATGCTGCTTGAAGGACCTTTTTAAAAGTCAACGTGAAAGCAAAATGGACTTTTTTGGTCTTACTGTAATTAATCAGTGCTCGTTTTAATGAAGAAATCAACTTGTCTTTGCAATTTTCGCAAAATGTAGTTTAAGCTGCTTCCTTTTTAGCTGATGTCTCCAAACCATCTGTCATATAAAGACCGTATATTAAAATACATACAAAGTATGAAATCTAAACAGAATGCAATAAGAATTGTATTGAATTGGAAGACACATTAAAGTACAGAGAACAGAATATCACATTTTTTTGCAGAAGTAAAATGGGTTGTGAACTGTGTATCAAGTAGACTTCAAGGTGGTAAACTCAAATATGCATCACTGTTGCAGACAGTGTGAATTACAGAGAAAAGGAGAAAAAAGTGAAGTGAGAGGAAAATGCTTGACATGACAGATGCAGTGGGTGTGTTGACAGAAAACAAAAGAGCTATGTGGGAAGAGATTTGGGCCAGGTTTAGTTTAAGGCAAGAACTAGAAAGTGCCATACTGCCTGACTATTCTCTCAAGACCACAGCAGTAAAACTTCAGCAGTGCGAGCCTCTCATGCAGAAAGAGCAATTATATAGGAACACAACAAATCTATCTAATCTCCAATTGCAATTTTTTATTTTTTTTTGCAGTGCTCAAAGCTTTCCGATGAAACCCGGTAAAAACAAACAACAAATTAATCCAAGCCTCAGGCATGCGAGTAATAAATAATCAAGGTGAAAAATCTATAATTGTGAACAGAAGTTCATTTAAGAGCATTTATTGTAAAGAGTTCATACAAAAGCCAAAGTCTTGATCTCTGTTTCCTTTAAATAGTCCATTCAAAAAGACATTTCGGGGTTACAGTGTGGCAGAAAATGAAACGTTCTCGTGTTTTTCACACATGCAGATCTCAGGAATGAACAGCCCCTTAGATCAACCTCGAGCAGCATCTTGGTGATTTTCTAAAAATATAATTTCAATCCACTGATTTTTCCATCTTTGTTGCCTTGACAACACGTCTAAACAAGGAATGGTTACCCGGACAACAAGCCCGAAAGACAATCATTAAAGCCATCAGAGAAAAGACATGCTTGTTTTGCTCTGTGACTGAGGGCTAGCACTTGGGCAGTAGCTCTCGCTGAACCCAAATTAAACAATAAACAAGCCATCAGCGAGAAAGTGACAACAGTGCGTCCCATGCAATATAATTCTCAAACTTCACCTATTTGACTTAATGAACTCAGATGCGAATAGCATACGCTTCTGATCACACCGACGGAATGCAGGATTGGTAAAATCAAAGAGATTGATAAAAGTCAGAAAATGCAGTTTAAAGTTGCCACACTCTATATTGAGTTATAGCAGGTGGGATTGTGCTTCTGCACCCTTGACCATGCCTCAGGGGTTGTTTACCTTCCCGCTGCATAGAAACACGTCAAATTGGCCCAATCAGAGCCACAATTGGTCCTGCATTGGCTCTGCTAACCTGAAGGTGATCCGGACCCCTTTCTCCTCCACTGACCATCCCAAACCACACAAGCTTGTTGACTTACTGAGGGTTTGTTTTCCCTGCCCGCATCTCCATCAATGCCTGCTCATTGTACTGTAACAGTAGCTATCAGAGGAGAATTGTCACGGTGACTGACTCACAGGAAATGGCCATTTCCTTGCTGATTGTGTCTGTTGTTTGCAATTTAGATGCCACCCCCGAACTGGAACGCTCCTGTGCTGCCGAGATTGTTCCTGAGTGGAGACGAGGTCTCTCTACACAATCAGCAGGCTTTAAGAGCAATCTGAATCACAGTCTATTTCACCAGCGATGCTTTTTTCACCTCTTCTCATTCTAGATGTGGTTTCCAGTGATTGTGGATCTTCAGTCACAGACGGAAAACAAATGAGTCACAGAAAGAGATTCTATTCAGCTGTTTGGAAAATGAATCAAATTAGCTTTTTAGGTTAGTAGTCGGTTATTGCTCAGCTGTTGGTGCATTGTAATTTCCCTTATGTTCTATGTTGCAAACCTAATAAATTAGTTTCTTTATAACCTTGGCCCAGGATAGTGGCTTCCTGGCCTGTTTGTTTTGCACAGAACAAAGAGTTTTGCTCACTTTGTAAAACAGCGGTACCTACTGTACGCGGTGCCTCCATCTGCGAGAATTCCATATTTCTTTCTTGGGGGAATTAATTAATTCAGCAAAGACCACTAGGCTATTTAATATTAATGTCAAAAGAATGAATAAACTCAATGAAAAACACAACATTAAAAGGGCTGGACTAATTCAAGGATGCTGGAGCAAGTGTATTTTTTTATTTATTTTTTTGGTTTTTGGTATGGTGTCCCATTGTAAATCACTATAATGAATTAAGCAGCACAAAAGAGCAGAAAAGCGAAAAGTTTTAAAACCAAAACACTGTCTCCAAAGACAAACAAAGAGCAAGTGAAACCATGCATTACAAAGCTAAAGGGGACTTTTTTAATATGACTTGCATATTCAATGCAGCCCAAGGCATGTTTGTGTAGATATGAGAATTTGGAGACAATGCCTGTTGGAATCTGCCGAGACCTCTGCTGGAGTCTGTGAAGGTATACATAAAACATGAAAGGAAATAGTACATTATCATCATTCTACATTACCATATCAACATTACTGCTTACTTGTATGGGTGTACACATATTTGGACAATATTCAGAATTTAAGACTATATGCAGAGTAGCATAGGCCTACTAAATTACATTATCATCCCAAATGGATTAAAAGCCTAGCATCGAAAAACGTGGTTCTAGGAAAGTTGGCGGGTACAGGATATGCGATGCAGGTGCACGCGGTGGAGTTCGGTAAGATCCCTGTTGTTATAGCTCGCGCACAATGCATGCTGTTAGATAAACAAAAGACGTATGTATTCTGTGCTATTTGGTAAAGTAACTATCAACAGATGTACAGCATTAGCAGTCAAATCGTTTTGTTTAATTAATTCTAAAAAAGTTAGTTGACCTATGATCTGTAAGTTGACATATTTGTGTTGAATTGATGTAGTGTGGTTGTTGTTTTATATAGTATTTCTTAAGATGTTTATATGGTTAAGTTGAAAACCAAATGGCAATATTTGTATGTTGTTGCAAAACAAATAAGGCAATTCATGTAATCATTAGTGTAAATATGAATAATATTCTGGAACCATTCCATGTTTAGGTTTTTTTTTCTTCTTTCATTCTACTTCATTAAATTTAATTTTGAATTACAATTCTACATAAGATTTACTACTTAAGTTAAAATTTAATACAATTCTTAATTTAATTCTGAATAGCACAAAAATGCTGTTTTATGTAAATTATAATGTCAGTGGTTCTAGAATGGTCGTGACTCACACCTTAATGAAAACTAAATGCCACAGAATAGAAAACACTGCCAATGAACGTCTTACTTTAAGGGATGAAACTCATAAATCAGATGCTGAAATTAAACGGCATTTGAAAATGACAAATGGCTCCTCATACCCTCCTCACAGAGGATGGACTGATGTGTTGCCGCTTATTCCCAAAGCATGATGGGATAGCATCAGTCTTTTGATGCTGGCTATCGCTGATGGCTTGGCACAGTGGGAGCTTCAGAGCTCCCGGATTGCTCGGAAGACACAGTCTGCTGATGGCCAGGCTGGTTATACCTCACTAAGGAGCTCTGTACGTCTTGAAGAAAGAGTAAAATGAGAATAAATGGTAGGTGTCAATCCCAAAGGGGGGGCTGGTCATCTGGAGAAGAAAAGATGTATGAGCACTTAAGAATGGGTAATTCCATCTCTCCACCAGGAGAGGAGACAAAATGACTTCAACAACATCTGTGGCCTGTAGTGGGACATGAGCATTTTTTAGTTGTTCCTCTTTCATGTTAAAATCTCTTTGTACAGTGACTTAAGTTTGGAATTTACGATCTTATTTTGTGTGCATAATGCTATCAATTTAATAAGTATAAGTGTATATAATTAAATATATATAATACTTTATGTTCTAAATACGCTATTCTCGCTCTCTCCCTATTTCTCTCTCTCTATCTCTCTATATCTATTTATATATTATATATATATATATATATATATATATATATATATATATATATATATATATATGTATATATATATGTATATATATATGTAGATTACACAGAGTTGTATGGACTATTTTTATGGTGTTATATTGTCAGTTTTGGAGCTTGCTTTTTATTGATTTCTTTTATTGATTTCATTTATTTATTATTTTTTTTGGTATACCACCGGGGAAAAAATTACAGCATATAGGTTTTTTCCCAGGATTATTTTAGCATGGCTGGAACACTGTATTGACCAATCAGAATTCAGTACCAGAATCAGTTTTATAATGCAATATAGAGCAGAAAACTGAATGAACATGGAGATAAAACCACTGTTGTTATCGCATTTCAGTACCTTTGGGATGAAACTTTAAGATGAACATTGATGGATTGCACTGGTAGAACTTTAATAAAGAATATATAGAGAATAAATTGAATGTAATTTCATTGATTTGAGGGCATTCTTCTTGATTAAAATAGCTCAACGTAATGACAAGGGTCTGCTGAACAGATCCTCATTGTGGCAGAGCAGAAAAATCATTCGTGTTTTATCCACGTCTGGTGGGTTTGTGGTGAGGACAGAGTATAATTAATCAATGAAAGACAAGAGGAATGGAAATACTGGCTGCAAGGTTGTTAAGACAAAACACTGTGACATTGTGAGGGACTGTACTGTCTCTAGTATGCATGATTTGGATAGGGTTTAAGTAGCACTCGACAGCAATTTATAAAACTACAATAAAACGCTTTGTCCATCCTATCCATTGCAAAGATTAAAGTTTGAGCATGTTTGCCAGTCTCTGCACACTTCAGCTTTAAAAGTTGTGCCTCCCAAGCTGTAAAATTAAAAGAAATAAAACAGAGGAGCTGGCTATATATTACCAACAAGGTCATTTCGCATTTTCCACCACTGTGTTAGAGCTAATTTTGCACATCAGATGCAAGTTTGACAAATTTAGCTAATGAGGCTTTTGTCTTTGGACTTTCTTTGGAAACTGTGAGCCTTTCAGATGAAAAGGGGCCCTTCCGAATACAAATTCAGGAGGATTTGGGATGAACCCCAGTGCAGAAGCCCACACATATTCCCACATGAGATTGTACAGTTAGAAAAGCAAATGAAAAAAGAGATTTGTAAAATTAGTTTCAATGTTGATTTAAAGCACTCATTCACAGCGATGCTTTGGGTGTTGTATGAATCACAAGGCTTGTTGATGAATGGATAATGAAATAACTAGTGACTGATTAGTGAACTGACTCAGTAAACTGGGGGTTTCCTTGGAAACAGTAAGTCAAAGCTTTCAGATGTTTGGCGTACAATGGTGCGTTAAGAATTGATCTGCATGGGTTGCAAGCATATTCAACACATTCTACATGAATAAACCATGCAATACTGCAGAGATGTTTGCAGGCCATGCGGATAGCAAACATAAACCGATATTAATTACAAAATATTGTCGACGAGAAAGATGAAACATTGAAACAAATAGCAAAACAGTATATATATCACCAGTGGGAAGCTGTAAAAAATGGCCCTTCATTTTTTTTGAATATATTTCAGTTTATTGAACCATAAATCCTGGTCGCTGCTTTGCCAAAGTACAGCCCCAAAATAAGTAGTGTAGACATGCGGAAGGAAATATGTTTGATTAGGCCAAAAGAATGGACTTGCCCTTCCTCACCTCGTGTAATGGTTCAGCCACTGCAGTCAAGAGCTTCATGGTGGGTTAATGAAATCTCCAAATTTCCCCTTTGAGAAAAAGAGCGTATCGATTGAAGACTGCCGGAGGAATCCAATATCTCCATGGTGATCAGATTAATCATTTCTGTTTGCACTTTAAATATTGGTTGGATGCGGTCAAGAATATCATATCTTTGATACATGAAACGCCCGATTTTCTGTCACCTCACCCGGCATAAACAAGAACATAATGCTTCAATGTCACAACAAATGCAGGCATGGCGAGAAATTAATATTATGAGGGTTTTGTCAGCTTGTGCAAAGTGGGTATATGAATGGAGGGTATTATTAGTCAAGACTGCGCTTTCTTTTATGTCCTCCTCTATATTGATACTTGCGTAATCAATAAAAGCAATTCGTCTTTAGCGATTCTCAACTAGCCTCACCGGTCGATGCAGGCCATGAGTTGTGATTCTCAACCCAAGTCAAAGAAAATTCATATCTAGAGCCACCATGTTGCAAGAAGAATCTTTGAGGAGCCCATCAAGGACGCTTACTCAAGCATGCCACTGTTGAGTAGTTAAGGACACATTACAAGGGTATAGAGCGATTCAAATTTTTTGAAATTGATTGAACCGGTCCAAATCACATGAATCAGATCAAGGGTAATGGTAGGTCTCATCTGGCAGGCTTTTCTCTCTGACGTGGAATTGAGAGGATAAAAATGAAGCGTTCGAGCTGAAATGTATGGGAGCTGATTACTCTTTTGTGCAGTGACGCAATCAGACGGAAGCCCCCAGGACTTAGTGCGAGGCAAATGTGGCCAATAAATCTACAGGTTCCCAGGACGGACTAATGAAAACTAATGGACAGCTTGTGAATAGACTCATCCCTCCTGCTTGTTTTCCCTGACCGGCATCGTGTCAGATGTAACTGCCGTGCCTCTCTCTGCTTTTAGGGCTCTTTAGACGCAGACTGTTCTCGGAGCAGAACACAGGCCACTTGAACAGACTACAGTGATTCTTTGAGTTTATGCTGACACACGTGCATGCTA
Source organism: Cyprinus carpio (assembly GCF_018340385.1). NCBI lineage: Eukaryota > Metazoa > Chordata > Actinopteri > Cypriniformes > Cyprinidae > Cyprinus > Cyprinus carpio. Next base: position 12,328,601 of record NC_056610.1, read on the forward strand.
ACAAACACGCTTTGCGGAATATACATCATGGTGGGCCTGGAGAACAGATTAATCTGGAGAACAGACATTTTGTGTAAAATTCCATTTCCAGCCTGTAAGGGGAATGTTTTGAGTGTATCGCGCCAATCAATTTTGAAGCCAGGAATTCAATGATCGCAAGTGATTACTGCTGTAAATTGCATTTCATCTGTGATTTGATACGGCCGGGATTAGTTGTGAATTATTAGTGTGTTGCTGATAATATGAACGGGCAGGGGCTCAAGCGTTTGGAAACACACACACAGACGTGATCAGTCTGATCTCAGACCAGAGCAGACAGCTGCACACACACCGAGTCCAAATAGAATGTGACTTTGATTTTTCACCTCATTTCATTCGCAACTGTCAAATTCGTTTCCATTCTGATGACATCTCCTTTACCGCGCCAGCCGTTATGGTTTTGCTCACAAAAAAAAAAGCGATGGAGAGAAGATAAGGCAGCTGCTGCCCCGGTTCTCATTGAGTGTCTGTTCTAATGCTTCCCCCTGCACCATTCAAATGACTCAGGGCGGAAAACAATGAAGTCATGCAAATGCCCTCTCTGGAGTGCCTCCCTTCCCGTGGACAAAAAGTGTTGACAGGCCAACCTTGAATTCGTGTAAGACCGCAGCTTCTGATTTCTGCTAGCTATTGTTGCCGCTTAAGAATGAGAAACGATGTTCAACAACACAGACATTTCTGAATCTCAATCATGTGATTTGTGCACCTGGAGGAAAGATGTATTGTGCTTGGCAATTTGTGTACTTTTACACTATTCTATGCCATTTTAAGTAGTGTGAAAATTCCAAAAAAGAAGAGGTGCACTTTAAATAGTAATGCTTTACAATAAGGTTCATTAGTTAACTACTTTAGTTAACATGAACTAAGAATGACCAATAGTTCTTCAGCATTTATTAATCGTAGTTAATATTAATTTCAACATTTACTAATGCATTATTAAAATTAACAGTTGTGCTCATTAAGATGCACTCTGAATTAACATGAAATAACAGTGAACAACTGTATTATCATTAACTAACATTAAGAAAGATGAATAAATACTGTAATAAATGTATTGTTCATTGTTCGCTCATGTTCGTTAATACATTAACATTAACTAATGGAACCTTATTGTAAAGTGTTACCCTTTAAATGCATGTGTAATCCACTTAATAAACTTAAAAAATGTCATTCCTGAATGTATGCGCGCGATCTGTACGTGGGCTTGTGTGCTCTGTCCGTGTGTAGCAATGTAGCAGCACATCAGTTTAGAGCGGAGATTAACAAACTGCTCAATTTACAACGTGCTTTATCCTCCCACACTCGTCCATCACCATTTTAACCTTCGTATGTGATCCACATAGGCCTAGCTGTCAAGCTAACTAATTATAATTTATGTGTGAGTTGGCATATTTGGTGCTCGTGACGGAGCGGTAGAAAACCTCAACGCTCCGACTTTCAAAAAATCCGCTCCTACTGTAGCTCCAGGCAACATCACACCGCTCCACTCCGCTCACATACTCTGAGATACACATAGTATAAATATATAATGTATAGTGCATCATTATGGACACAGCTATATTCTTGCTGTGGGTTGTATATCACTTTTCACAATATACATACAATTATAAAATTTTGGCATTTTGGCCCTAGTGGCAGAAGCATGGAACTTTCAAACTGGTTGTGGAAAGACTTATTCACCATGGTTTAATGAGTGATTTGAATAAATTAATTTATCTTCAAAGCTAAAATCAGAGCCCAAATTTTCACATTTCCATATGACTGGAGCTTCACGCAGCTCCCATACTACTCTTTATTCAAAATGAATAGCTTCTGGTCTGTCACTTGTTGGAGATGGAGAGGAAAAACCCTTTATCGTTGCATTTAGCAGATTAGAGCCGGGCGATAATATAGTTGCATTTTGCAATAATACAAGCAATCAAGCAGCTGAGATGTGCTGTATATACGTGAGGATACTGTATGTATGTGGATAAAGTAAAACAGTATATTCAAATTTATATAGAGCACCATGCAATTATATAGTTACATTTTGCTACAAAATAAAAAGATGACATCTGAAATTGATTGTTATGGACGCTAGCAAGCAACACTTTGTCGAGGTATAAACGGTGCACAGATCATTTTCACATAGCTTTAGATTTATCTGTAACTTGCTAGCTTTGGGATAGCGCTGAAATGTATTTACTCTTCCTGTAATGGTTGTCTGGTCTGGTTCATCCCCTGAGGTACACCGTAAATAAAAAAAAAAATAACAATGGTGGCAAATAGATGACCTCAAGTCCCAGGAGGAATCTGACCACATGAATAAGATATGCAGGCCGTAACTACATCCTGTCATCGGCCTCTGGCCATCTCGATTCCCCTTAGGTTGTGCGATGAAAAGCCCTGAGACGATAACCAGGTCTTTGCTGGACTGACCAGTGCTTGGATAAACTAGCTCATGTTGCAGCGTTGTCTTGATGCGGAGATTTATTAGCCATTGGGGACAGTTCAAGCCCTGCCTCTGTATTGTGCAGCTATCTGGACCGTCTCACGGTAAGAGACACCACCAGTCTGCCCTTGTGAGGATTTATTTAGGGGAAAGTGATAGACTGTATATCAACCCTTGTTCTATTTTTTCCCCCTCCTTCTCTCTCTCTCCTTTGTCGCACGCTTCATTTTCCAGCTCCGCCTGAAGTATATGTTTGGCTGTAACTGTGGCTCCGTGACAGCTTGGCAGTCTCCTGTTGTCATGACGGCCGTAGTGAGTGATGTTGCTGGGGCTCAGGCCCCGGGTAATCCTAATGAGGCACAGCATTAGGGCCTGCTCTCAAATGCTTTGTCAACAGGCTTCAAGCTATCTTCCATTAGGGCTGAGCTGCTGCCGTATTAGCGGCCGCTACATCCCTTGGTTTCGATAAGGGATTGGAATGGTCTTGTAAGAGGTTAGATGGCTTAAAAGTGCTGGGAGTGATGGCTGGTGTCCATATAATCAAACACACAGGTGCAATTGTTATTCAAATGAATGTCAATTACATGCTCCGCTCAGTATGTTAAGAGGTGTAAACACCTGGGCTGATGAACTCTGCCTGGGGGTGTGAGAAGCCGGAGTCATTAGTATGCCTGTTAATTTATTTGTCAGGTTGATGGAATGGTTTTTGTTCTGCATGTGTGTTAATGCATTTATTATTTTATTTGTTTATTTTGCCATACTGTAAGTGCATGTCCAAAATGACCAAAATTATGGCTATGTTCAGCATGAAATGCTGGACTAGTGCTTAGAGTGAAGTATATGCTGTATACTATGTTATAAAAATAGTAAGTGAAACCTTATGCATTATGCAGTGAGTGTTTGTCATCATCCCTCTGCATGTTTGGTCATGCCATGTGGTGATTGTTAATCTCAAAACTTTGAGATCAAAGTTTGTATGAAAATGTGTTCACTTACTATTCACCAAAAAGTCCTGAAAAAAGAAATGTATCATTGTTTATACCATGGTTTATGATACATTTCTGTTTTTGATTTTGATAAAAATAATATGTTTTTTAAGAAGCATGTCAGAATGATTTTGAAGGATCATGTGACACTGAAGACTGGAGTAATGATTCTGAAAATTCAGATTTGCCATCACAGGAATAAATTACATTTTAAAATATATTTATATAGAAAACTGTCATTTGAAATAGTAATAATATTTAAAAATATTACAGTTTTTACTGTTTTTTTGATGAAATACAGGAGCATTGGATAACCATTATATATATATATATATATATATATATATATATATATATATATATATATATATATATATATATATATATATATATATATATATTCAATTCAAGTTTATTTGTGTATAGCGCTTTTTACGATACAAATCATTGCAAAGCAACTTTACAGAAAATTAAGTTTCTACAATATTTAGTAGTAGCTTATCAGTGGTGACTGTCAGTTTAAGTGCATACGGCAGAAATGTTCGGAAAAAATCATTAAAAGACGTAAACAGACGATTAACACTATTAACAGCAATTATACAATCAAACTTAGAGCAAAATGTGGTAGTTCTGTATGTTGTCTCTGGGTTAGCATCATCTGAGGTCCTCTGAGGGGTTGGCATCATCTCTTCTCAGGTGTTCTGGACTCCAGACTGGAGCTTGTGTAAATCCTAGTTACCACGGGATGTAAATCCCGTGGCAAAACAGAGAAACAAATGGAGACATAATTAGCGTAGCTGCTGTTCCAGCCAAGTAAAATTAATTAGATTAACCCAAGCTAAAGAATAATAATGCACATTTGATCAGATATAACTGCAGTCCAAAATTATGAGATGCATTATTTGAATGCTTGGCCAAAGAGGTGTGTTTTTAATCTAGATTTAAACAGAGAAAGTGTGTCTGAACCCCGAACATTATCAGGAAGGTTATTCCAGAGTTTGGGAGCCAAATGCGAAAAAGCTCTACCTCCTTTAGTGGACTTTGCTATCCTAGGTACTATCAAAAGTCCAGCGTTTTGTGACCTTAGGGAGCGTGATGGGTTGTAGCGTGGTAGAAGACTAGTTAGGTACGCAGGAGCTAAACGATTAAGGGCCTTATAAGTAAGTTAATATATTTTGTAACTGATACGGAACTTAATAGGTAGCCAGTGCAGAGACTGTAGTATTGGGGTAATATGATCATATTTTCTTGACCTGGTAAGGACTCTAGCCGCTGCATTTTGGACTACCTGTAGCTTGTTTATTGAGGATGCAGGACAACCACCTAGAAGTGCATTACAATAGTCCAGTCTAGAGGTCATGAATGCATGAACTAGCTTTTCTGCATCAGGAACAGGTAACATGTTTCGTAGCTTGGTAATGTTTCTAAGATGGAAGAATGCTGTTTTTGTAACATGGGAAATATGATTTTCAAAAGACAAGTTACTGTCTAATATAACACCCAGATTTTTTACAGTAGAGGAAGTAACAATACATCCGTCTAATTGCAAATTGTAATCTACGAGATTCTGTGTAATGTTTTCTGGTCCAATAAGTAATATCTCTGTCTTATCTGAATTTAATAGGAGAAAATTATTGGTCATCCAATCTTTTACATTTTTAACACACTCTGTTAGCTTAGATAATTTTGAAGTTTCACCTGGTCTTGTTGAGATATATAGTTGAATATCATCAGCATAACAGTGGAAACTAATCCAGTATTTTCTAATGATATTACCAAGGGGCAACATGTATATTGAAAATAGCAGAGGACCTAGGACAGATCCTTGTGGCACTCCATATTTTACCAGTGATATATGAGATGACTCCCCATTTAAATAAACAAAGTGGTAGCGATCGGACAGGTAGGATCTAAACCATCTTAAAGCCTGCCCTTGGATACCTATATAGTTTTGTAATCTAATCTATGAGTATGTCGTGATCTATGGTGTCGAACGCAGCACTAAGATCAAGTAAAACTAGCAATGAGATGCAGCCTTGATCTGATGCAAGAAGCAAGTCATTTGTAATTTTAACAAGTGCAGTTTCTGTGCTATGATGGGGCCTGAAACCCGACAGAAATTCTTCATAGAGATTATTTTTTTTGCAGATAGGAGCACAATTGAACAGACAGAACTTTTTCTAAAATTTTAGACATAAATGGAAGATTTGAAATGGGTCTGTAATTTGCCAGTTCACTAGGATCTAGTTGTGGTTTCTTAATAAGAGGCTTAATAACCGCCAGCTTGAATGGTTTTGGGGACGTGACCTAAAGATAACGACGAGTTAATAATATTGAGAAGCGTTTTTTTTGCTGCTACAGGTAACAACTCTTTCAGTAATTTAGTGGGTACAGGATCTAATAAACATGTTGTTGGTTTAGATGCAGTGATAAGTTTATTTAGCTCTTCCTGTCCTATAGTTGTAAAGCACTGCAGTTTATCTTTGGGTGCGATGGATAAAACTAAAATTATTAGATGCTGTAGAATCTACATTTGTTATTGTATTTCTGATGTTAATCTATTTTAACAGTGAAGAAATTCATAAAGTCATTACTATTTAACTGTGAGGGAATATTTAGATCGGGTGGCGTCTGGTTATTTGTTAATCTAGCCACTGTGCTAATTAAAAACCTTGGATTGTTTTGGTTGTTTTTCTTATGAGTTTGTGGATATGCTCGGCCCTGGCAGTTTTTTAGAGCCTGTCTATAGCTGGACATACTGTTTTTCCACGCAATTCTAAAAACTTCCAAGTTCGTTTTTCTCCATTTGCGCTCAAGACTACGAGTTTCTTTCTTGAGAGCGTGGGTATTACTGTTGTACCATTACTGTTCTACCACAGTACGTTTTTCTCTAACCTTTTTCAATTTGATGGGGGCAACAGCTTCTAATGTATTAGAGAAGATAGTGCCCATGTTGCCAGTCATTTTGTCTAGTTCATGTGTATTTATGGGTACACAGAGCAGTTGAGATAAATCAGGCAGGTTATTTTCGAATCTGTCTTTAGTGGCTGGAACAATAGTTCTGCCCGGACGATAACGCGAAGCTATATAGTTAATTAACATCAATACGCAAAATGCACGATACAAGGAAATGGTCAGTAACATCATTACTTTGAGGTACGATATCTATGTCAGTAAGATCGATTCCATGCGATATAATTAAATCTAGCGTATGATTAAAACGATGAGTGGGCCCGGTGACATTTTGCTTTACTCCAAAACAGTTTAATAAGTTAGTAAACGCAAGTCCTAATGCATCATTTGTATTATCAATATGAATGTTAAAATCTCCGAAAATTAGCGCTTTATCAGCGGTAACCAACAGGTCTGAGAGGAAATCTCCAAATTCTTTTAGGAATTCTGTATATGGCCCTGGTGGTCTATACACAGTAGCCAGAGAAAGAGATACAATAGATTTCTTTTGCATATCTGACAGTGTAACATTAAGCATAAGTATTTCAAATGATTTAAACCTGTATACTGTTTTCTGGGTAACACTGAGAATATCACTATATATTGTTGCAACACCTCCCCCACGACCAGTCTGACGGGGCTCATGTTTATAACAGTAGTTTGATGGAGTAGACTCATTTAGACCAATATAATCCTTTGGTTTTAGCCAGGTTTCAGTCAAGCAGAGTACATCAAAACTATTATCTGTGATCATTTCACTTACAATAACTGCTTTGGGTGTGAGTGATCTAATGTTTATGAGCCCCAAACTTTAAAAAAATTGTTTTTGTTCATTTATTTTACGTTTTTCAGGTTTAATCACGATAAGATTTTTTCTAGATCCTACATTAAATTTATATTTTAACCTCACTATTCGGGGAACAGACACAGTCTTAATAGATTGGACAGCGCAAGTACCTCTAACATTTAAGCGGGTAGAAAAAAAGCCATCATAGCAGTTATTTGAGAATTGGCTTACTAGTCAAATGGAGCGTAGAGTCCTGGAGATGTTGTCCGAGAGCAGCTCCGCTCCGACTCTGCTGGGGTGCAGGCCATCAGCGCGAAAAAGCCTAGGTCGCTCCCAGAAAAGATTCCAATTATTAACAAAGAGCAGTTTCTGTTCTTTACACCATGACAATAACCATTCATTTAGAGCAAAAAGTCTACTGAACCTTCCGTGTCCTCGTCGATACGTGGGCAGCGGTCCTGACACGGTGATCGTCGCCGCGGGCGTCGTGCTGCGAACCGTCTCGATCAGGCTCCTGAAGTCCCTCTTCAGCGTCTCCGTCTGCCGCTGCGTGGTGTCGTTAACCCCGGCGTGAAGCACGACCGCTCTGGGGCTCTCGTCGGCCTTCAGGATCGCGGGTATCTGCGCAGAAACAGCGAGAACACGAGCACCAGGGAAACAGTGAGTGTGCACTTTACCTTTGGCTAAACGTAGCACGGACGTGTCGGACGATGGAGTCTCCGACGATCACAGCGTCGCGTTCCGTCTCGCGGAGGGGAGAGAAGTGGTTCCGTGTGGAGATCTCGAAGACCGGAAGGGGAGAAGTCGTCGCCCGGGGCCTGGCTCGCGTCCTCCGCTGCGGATGCACCCAGGGTCCGTGGTGTCCCGGCGCCGGCATGAAGGACATCTGGGCAGATCGCGTCCTGGGTGCACCGGGCCTGTGCAGAGAAACACACGGGGTGGAGGTCGTGGGACTGTTAGTAGCACACTGCAAACTTACCCTGGACTTGTGAGTGTCAGCCTGGGAGGTTTCCAGCGTGGCTCTCCACCCTCTCAGCTGGGCCTGCCTCTCCTCCAGGACACAAATCTCCTTCTCCATGGCCTCCAGCTCAAGCTGCACCAAATGCAGCTCGAACGTGTCGTCACCTGCAATCAAAAGGTAGACAAACATCCGCCATTAAAGCAAGTAACAGTGAGTAAAGCAATTGTAATGTGTGTGAATAGAGTATTAGCGATGCACGCGGGGTTTAGCGACAACCAAGCTGGTGATGCTAATGGGCTATAAGCTACTAGCGGACTCGGGAAATCAAAATAAAACTAGTGATAACAAGGCACTCTGATTGTTTTTATTGTAGAATACGATAGATGATATATTCACACGTTATAGAAACGAAAATGATGGTGTATAAAATAGATTTCAACAATAAAAAATAGACGATAGAGAAATAACGTGACGGAGCTCAGACTAGAAGCATACGACAGCAACAAACAGCTGGGAGGGATATATATATATATATATGATGAACTCAAGTAGCTTCGAAAGAGATGAGTTTTCAGCTGTCGCTTGAAGATTCTCATGGATTCTGCATTCCGGATAGGGGTGGGAAGATCATTCCACCAGCCAGGAATGGTGAACGAGAATGTTCTGGAAAGTGATTTTGTGCCTCTCTGCGATGCAAGCATCAACAGATGACATGGCACCCCAAACCATCACTGACTGTGGAAACTTTACACTGGACCTCAAGCAACGTGGATTGTGTGCCTCTCCTCTCTTCCTCCAGACTCTGGCACCCTGATTTCCAAAGGAAATGCAAAATTTACTTTCATCAGAGAACATAACTTTGGAGCACTCAGCAGCAGTCCAGTCCTTTTTGCCTTTAGACGCTTCTGACGCTGTCCGTTGTTCAAGAGTGGCTTGACACAAGGAATGCGACAGCTGAAACCCATGTCTTCCATACGTCTGTGCGTAGTGGTTCTTGAAGCACTGACTCCACCTGCAGTCCACTCTTTGTGAATCTCCCCCACATTTTTTAATGGGTTTTGTTTAACAATCCTCTCCAGGGTGCAGTTATCCCTATTGTTTTTACACTTTTTTCTACCACATATTTTCCTTCCCTTCGCCTCTCTATTAATGTGCTTGGACACAGAGCTCTGTGAACAGCCTCTTTTGCAATGACCTTTTGTGTCTTGCCCTTCTTGTGCAAGGTGTCAATGGTCGTCTTTTGGACAACTGTCAAGTCAGCAGTCTTCCCCATGATTGTGTAGCCTACAGATCTAGACTGAGAGACCATTTAAAGGCCTTTGCAGGTGTTTTGAGTTAATTAGCTGATTAGAGTGTGCCACCAGGTGTCTTCAATATTGAACCTTTTCACAATATTCTAATTTTCTGAGATACTGAATCTCGGATTTTCGTTAGTTGTCAATTATAATCATCAAAATGAAAAGACATAAACATTTGAAATATATCAGTCTGTGTGTAATGAATGTATATAATTTACAAGTTTCACTTTTTGAATGGAATTAGTGAAATAAATCAACTTTTTGATGATATTCTAATTTTATGACCAGCACCTGTATATATATATATATATATATATATATATATATATATATATATATATATTATTCACAATTTACATTTATATATTCAGATTTATAACTATATATTCAGATTTACTTCCATATATTCAGACTTCTAACTATATATTCAGATTTAATTAAGATTATAAGAATATATTAACAATAAATACTATATACTAAAAAATAATATAATATACAAAAATATATATATATATACTTCTATATATTCAGACATAATATATTCAGACTTCTAACTATATATTCACAATTTACATTTATATATTCATATATTTATTTGTGTGTGTGTGTGTGTGTGTGTGTGTGTATATATATATATATATATCTATATAATATATGTATAATATATATGTGTGTGTGTGTGTGTGTGTGTGTGTGTATGTATATGTATATGTATGTGCATATATACACTACCATTCAAAATTTGGGGAGCAGAGTGATTTTTTTATGTTTTTTTTTTAAAGGAGTTTCTAATGCTCATCAAGGCTGCATTTATTTGATCAAAAATACAGGAAAAAACTTATTATTGTGAAATATCATTATGATGTAAAATAACGTTTTTGCAATTTAATATACATTAAAATCTAATTTATTTCTGTGATGCAAAGCTGAATTTTCAGCATCATTACTCCAGTCTTCAGTGTCACATGATCCTTCAGAAATCATTCTAATATTCATAATCATTGCCAATAAAATAAAATGTTGCTCAACATAATATTTTTTGTAACATGTGATACCTTTCAGGATTCTTTGATGATTTAAAAGTTAAAAAGAAGAGCATTTATTTAAAATAGAAATATTTTCTAACAATATACACTACCGTTCAAAAGTTTGGGGTCAGTAAGTTTTTATTCTTTCTTTTTATGAAAGAAATGAAAACTTTTATTCAGCAAGGATGTGTTATGTGATGGCAAAGATTTATATTGTTAGAAAAGGTTTATATTTTCAATAAATGCTGTTCTTTTTAACTTTTTATTCATCAAAGAATCCTGAAAAAAGTATTGCAGTTTCCAAAAAAATATTTTGCAGCACAACTGTTGCCAGCATTGGTAATTCTAATAATAAATCAGCATATTAGAATGATTTCTTAAGGATCATGTTATACACTTTATACTGGAGTAATGGCTGATGGAAATTCAACTTTGTATATGGATATCAAGGATATTAAAATGGAAAAAAACATTATTTTATATTGTAATATATTGTAATGCAAGATTACTGTTTTTTTTTTTCTGTATTTTTAATCAAATAAATGCAGCCGTGATGAACATAAGATACTTCTTTAAAAAACATTACAAGTCTTACTGATCTCAAACTTTTCAACGTATATATATATATATATATATATATATATATATATAGTGTGTATGTGTGTTTACATTTAGACAGGTAAGTCCAGTAACAAACTGCTATACAATTATTTAGCAGAATGCTAACAAGAAAAACATTTTGATTAGCTTGAATAAAATATGGCTCTAACATGACTGGCATTTTGATCAGGCTACCGACTGGGTGTAGGATTCGGCATGACGCTGGGAAAAAATCCTGTACGTGCTGTTCCACAACACAAACACCTGACATCACCAGCAGCAGTTTGGCTACAGAATGACAAGGGAGGTAAGCAGTTCTGAAAGCACTCAAAACTCAGATGTTTGACATCTTCAACCCGGTAACTATGGATTATTGGTTGAGTTTGAACACTGTAGTACTAAGTCCTCACAGATTTCATCATCTTTCAGTATATTGAGATCATTTAGGCAGCTGGCAACTCGGTAAACTCTGAATGACATTGCCAAACAGAAAATGTGATTGAGAGAGAGGAGAAACTCATAAAATCCCTGTTCAATAATTCAGCTGGTAAATGTGATCTGGCTGTCCTATGTTTATAAATCTTCTGCCACCCACAAATGCACACAACGCCTCTGGGGTGCCACGTTTTGTGAAGATCCCACAATAACAAAACTCTGAGTGAGGCAATATTATAGCGAGAAAGAGGACAGGAAGTTCACGCGGTCTTCTCCAATATATGTGTAAATTTAGACACTTTTAAGCAGCTGGCTGTTGAATAATGGAACTGATCTGCCCTTGATATTCATTGGAGTAACCAACGCCACTCAAAACCAGAGGAGCCAGGGTTGCGACCCCTCCCTCTGCTTGCTTTACCTTTCTATTTGCTGGGCAGGAAGTTAAAAGTGAGATGCATAAACGGGGCCATGCACTGATTCTGTGGGTCATCTTTGAATGCTAGTCACACTCGTTCTGTTGTCACTCTTCATATACAGTGTAAATGCACACTGCTGCAGCCTGTGTACTGGACTTCTGAAGTTAGGAGGCAAAGTTATCCTCTATGGTTCCACTTTTCTACCAAAACTCAGTGTTTGAAACTGCAAACCTCTTTTTCAGATCTAGCCTATGTGTTCAGTGACTTTAGAACATTTATCTAGGGAGGCATCATGCTATATCTGTTAGCAGTTTTTTTTTTTTTTTTTTTTTTTTTTTTTTTTACGTTTTTTTAAAACTATATTTGATTTTTAATTGTGCATATTGACTTTTTAAAGGGATAGTTCACCCAAAAATGAAACTTCTGTAATCATTTACTCACCCTCAAGTCGTTTCAAACCTGTATGAGTTTCTTTCTTATGGTGAACATAGAAGATATTTTGAAGAATGCTGGTAATCAAACAGTTAATAGTCCCCATTTCTTTTCCTACTATGGAAGTCTTTTTATTTTTGGGTGAACTATTCCTTTTTTTTGCTCTTATTTACATTTAGATTACTTGAGCTGTCACGCTCACTTAATCTTTAATTCTAATAATTTAAAAACAATAATAACCTTGTTAAAGTCGTGATTAGAAAGAAGTACTGTAGCGACAGCTGTTTTCTTCCATATTGTGATGTACAACCAAGTGAAATGAATTATTGAAGTATTTGGAGAAGTTTGACATTTCACCAATCAAATTCATATAGAATATAGACAGAATTTTCACTTCATGCTGACTTTAAAATGTAATTTTCATACTGTTTTCTACTGTAATGTTATAACTAAATTCATTTGGAGCTTTTAAAGCAATTGATTTTAGATTTTTAGGTCTTAATTTTAGACAATATTGCATAGAATTCTAATGTTGGCCATTTATCAGTTATAAGGCATAACATGGCAATGATCATCTGCTTATTAGACAGAATGTTAATATCGATTCATCCCCAGACGTAAATTACTACATAAGTTAAGATAGTAAATATAGTGCACTGCGATCTTGGTTTATGAGTCTCGTGAGTCTTAAAACCTCTGGTGTCACTGTTAAACAGTGTTACTTTAAAGTGTTTTCATCATCATTATATTTGTACTGCCAATTATTTTCTCCTCCGAATTTTTGGGGGAGGCGCTGTCTCTCTCTGATCCTCCGCAAAAACGCCCCTGCTGTGTGCAGAGCTGCAGTTTAGGGCCACAGAAAAAGGACAGGGTGAAATAAATTTCAGCACCCTGCTGAGATGGCTTTGTTTGCCTCCTCTGGGGAGAGACGCACACACGCTTCGGCGTGCTGCAACACGAAAAGCCGTTCTTGTGTTTCCATTAAAAATGAATGAAAATAAATGAAGTGGATCAGCATATAGCTGGCATGAATGATGGGATGAACCGTGTCCCATGTGTAAGTCTTTTGTTGTAAATGGATACGTTCTGTAAAACCCTGTTTAGATATTTACTGTCATTGTAATGTATTTTCATGCGGCTGGTGTTCTAAATCTTGAGTGGAAGATATAAAGCATCATGTACTCCGTGCAACTGGAACATAATATTATTCGATATGAAATGCGATGGGAATTGCCTCATCGTGAATCTTGGATAGAGAGCATTTTCTCTCTTCACACTGCACTGCACCTTTGATGGAGTTAAACTCACTGCAAGTCATGATAGCAAAAACATAAGACGATATTTCCCATTACCTCTGACACATTTCAAATCTAGCGCTGAGCACGGCGGCCTGGTCTGATGCATCATGCTGATAGCTGGCTAACTAACCCTCCAATCAGATGCGAGGTCCATACATTACATCGCCAGAGCGCTAATGAACGCCTCCAGTTTATTTATTACCCTTTTGTAGTATGGGAAAATTTACATAATCAACTCTCATGATTTAATCCAACCATAAATACTTCGTAATACTTTTGGAATTGCTGGCATAGCTCTTTTTAACCATTAACCTTTGAGATGTTGTAATGTGCTGGAGTTTTACCAAGATAATGCTTTTGCGGTCCAGTGAAATTTTTTTCTCAATTGCTTATGCAATCAAATCGGACTAACCAAAAGGATAGACCATTTATCAAAACTACAAACATTATTGTTCTCTTTCACACGTTGCAAACCTTTTTTAATTTTCAAACTATTCAGAATTTGACACCAGGTGCTCATGTAGAAAGCACTAGCATTCAAAAACCATCCCAACGTAAGTACACTTGACTCATTTTCACCATGTGAATGCTAGTAAGCAAAATTGTTCAGGCAGAACTTTAGGATGTATAAAAAGGTTCACAGATGAGTGAGGTCATTGGCTCTGAATCAAAGCAATGCAGCAAGTGCTCAAATTAGAGGAGGAGGAGGAGGAGGAGGAGGAGGAGGAGGAGGAGGGAGAAGAAGGTCAAAGATAATGTTTGTCTTTGATGAGATCTGTTCTACTAGTTGATCTTCTTTATGGAAGGCTGGAAAGTATGTGACAGAAATCCACATACTGAGCAGTAAAATCTCTTGCAGGCTGTGGAGGAGGCTTGTGAGAACATTACGTTGGAGTCTTGCCTGAAGTTCATGAGGCAAACAGGAGCCTTTTCCTCCTGCTGTCTGGCCAGAGCTGCAGTCCTGTAATATTGCCTGTGATGTAGATGAGGTTCTCTGGCCTGACCCTGAAGATGCTGATTCACATTCTCAATACAAGCAGTTTTTCTCTTACTGCTTTTGGTTAATATTTTAAAGCAATGGTTCAGCCAGAAATGAAAATTCTGTCATTTTCTCAATATCACTTACTTTCTTTTGTGGAGCTCGTAAGGTGAATTTTTCTTTTTTTTCTTTTTTCAAAGAATATCCTGGGTTCTCCTTTTAATATCATGCAAATGAATGAGGACTGAGGTTGTTAAGGTTAAAAAAAGGACCCAAAGACATCATAAAAGTGGTCCATACTCCATATGTTAAGCCTTCTAAATTCATAGGATAGTTTTGAAAGTTTTTATTCATTCATATTCATAATTTCCCCCTCCAGTGAACCGTTAACTGTTGTGACCAGATTGAGTTATAGTGAGATTGACTCAAGAACCGGATCAGATTGATTTTCAGAGTGAATGGCAACTTAAATTTGGATCTGTTTCTCACACAAAGCTTTTGTATCTGTTAGGAGACACAGTGTATGTCACATTTTCAGCAATTTGTAGCAACCAAATCAGTAATGATACTAGTTAATGGTCAATCTAAATTAGTACAGTTACACATTCTAGTTAATGGTTAATTTATCTGTCTGTCTGAAGTAGTACAGTTACACATTTCAAATTATGGCTTTGTATTATGTGGCATAACAAAAAGTTTGGTCCAATAAATCTGACTCCCCATAAATGAGTATTTCTGGCTATTTTTATAGCTATTTATCACCAATAGTACAAATTATTTGCCATCCATTTATCCATCCACTCACCCACCCACCCACCTTTTTTTTCTCAGTCATTTTATTGATTGCCAGTTGAAAAATCAAAAAAGCATTGCATATACAATTCACGTTTATTTGTATAGCACTTTTCACGATACAAATCATTGCAAAGCAACTTTGCAGAAAATTTAGTTTCTACAATATATTAAAAAAAGCAGCACATCGCTCCAAAACAAGCTGCAATATTTAAGGTGTTATTATTGTCTGTAGCACAATGGAGCAGTGAATTATGTGCCAATAACAAGTTCAATTTTGATCTGCACACAAAACTATTGCATCACTTCTGGAGACTTATACAAAGCACAATAAAATACTATATCACATTTGTCATTAGAAGGAAACATTTCAGTAAGATTAAACTATTAATATGGTTTTAAATAGTTTCACATTGTTTTAAGCTTAAATTTGGTTACAACTGAGTTTTTAGTTTTGCTTTGGTGTATATAATTTTGAGAAATATACCGCTGGTTTAGGAAATTTGTTTAAGCGAGTGGGAGAAATTGTATTATATAGGAAGTCCCAAAGTAAATGCAGTATTTTTTTGGGCATATTAAACATCAATATCCAATTTTGCTCATTTGTAGTTAAATTTATGTAGCAACCAAAATAGAAAAGATGCTAGTTAACAATTAATTTATCCACCTGACGTAGTACGTTTCTAGTGTATTATAGCAGAGAAGTGGAGTTATAAATATTCTGTGTGCTTTGTGTAAAAGCTGAGAGTGTATTTGTGGTTCATAGGAGGTGTAAAAGACTGGAAGGTATGGACTGAAGTGTGGAGTTTGTGACAAAGCTAGACAGCTTTTTGAAAACATCAGAACAGCAATTTTGAGATTAAAACAGGTGCGCCACACTATTGTGTCCTGGGGGGAACTCGGCTTTGATGTGCTCAAAAGGAACCATTGTTGGCTGGTAACGCACATTTTTTGAGTGACAAATCAATCTTGATGATGTGAACCAATTCATGTTCTGCTGCCTTCAGCTTTTTAAAGGCTTTTCATTCCTTTTAATTGAGAATGATGTTCAGTGGGGGGAACTGAAGCGCTTTCAAAAGAAAGTGAGGGACGACATGGACAATTTCACTCAACTTTCTTGAGACGAAAATGATCATGCATATACCTAATGAGAAAATCTAATGAGAAAATCTTTAGGATGCAGATATTTTATATATTTATTTTTTTTAAATACCAGCTTTGACATCAGTGTTAGCTATAAAAGGTTTACAATATAGAACTTTTATGGTACTTTTTGCCTGCAAACCAACTTCTGAAAAAAGAAAACCATAGATATTTTGTTAGAGTGAATCATGGCATAATTTATATTTTTGGATGAACTATCTCTGGCCTAAACCTTTTTATCAGGTAAACAACCAATTTCATCAGATGCTCAAACATGCATAAATATTAATGTATTCATTATTAAAGGGCTTACTTGAAGTGGATATTCTTGAATGTTGCTTGTTTTCTGTGGTAAATGTGTTTGTAGTCGAGTGATGGTTAGCTGTGAGGGATTAGCTGACGGTTTGATCGGCACTTGGAGGGAAGATCTGGCTCACCGGACACCAATTTTATTCTTCTGAACTAAAACTGTGCCCTCAGCGCCAGCCTCCATTTTCTCATCCACTCCATCATCTCTCACACTGTTCCCAGGTGTGCTAGCATACACACAACACACATACATTTTCTGCCTCTCAAACCTTCGTTTTATTATTCTTTTTCTGTCTCACAGTATTTCTGTAGCACACGTATTTCAATATAGTTTTGTATAGCAAACAGAACTAGGAGAATTTCTGTAGCGCAATAAACAATATGTGGGTTTATTCTGTAAATTTAAATAAACTACATAACTATACATCAATTAATTGCTTTTACAGTCTTGTGCTACCACAGAGAATTATGAGAATTGTAGTTTGTTTACACAAATCTGACAAGTATCAACAATCTGTTTTTGACAGGTTTATATATATATATATATATTAGGGCTGTCAAATGATTAATCAATATATATATATATATATATATATATATATATATATATAATATATATATATATATATATATTAGGGCTGTCAAATGATTAATCACGATTAATCACATCCAAACTAAAAGTTTTGTTTACATAATATATGTGTGTATACTGTGTATATTTATTATGTATATATAAATACAAACACACATGCATGTATATATTAAGAAGAATATGTTATGTTTATATATTAAATATATTTATATATAATATAAAATATAAGAATATAAATATATAAATGTATATACACGTAAATATTTTCTAAATATATAATTTATGTGTGTGTATTTATATATACATAATTAAATATACCCTGTACACATACATATATTATGTAAACAAAACTTTGTTATTAATAATGTTTTTGCTTTTATTTTAATTCATTCTTTTTAATATTTTATTAAAAATCTTTCAGCTATATGTTGACTGCCAGATAAAAAAAAAAAATTAAGTAAATTTGATTTCCAGTAAATAAATAAACAAACAAACAAAAAAACAGCACATCTCTCCTAAATAAGCTGTATTATTTAAAAGTATTGTTCATGTCTGTAGCTCAGTGAGTGCAGAGAGTTATGTGCTAACGCTTAACACTCTGGGTTAAAGATTTGTTAAAATCCCTAACCCCAAGAATGAGCATAAGCAAGCACCACTAATAAGAGAATTAACTGGATTGAACTTGAGCAGGATGTGTGTGGCGGCTCTCAGCAACACAGTAAAAACCACAGTGCTGAGAACAGACATGGAGCTGGTTTTAAGAGGACATAAGGGAAGGAAATACTGCTGGTCAGCAAAGACAGACACAGAAAGCTGTTTTTTTGGAGCAGTTCCTGACAATCTTGCACCAGACGTGTACTTATCTTCAGCTGGGACTGCTGCTGAGTTACAATACGGGATCGACTTGTTTGGCCTCTTTCTTCCTGAGCTGTAGACCCATAGAGACTCAGTCTGCAGTGCTATCAGTAACTTATATAGTCGTGCTATCGGCTCGAAAGTGACTGCCACAAATATCAGGCTATCCGGATGAAACAGTTTATCACATTTCATTGCTTTTCAGATGTATTTTAAGACAAGGACAATGTGATTTATTATTTATGTTTGCATGGCCATCCTATACCTCTCTTCCAACAGACTAAAAATACACTATTTATTTAGGATCCCAAACACTAATGATGGTTCGCATGCGGCTGAAACAACACATTAGTGTGAAATAAATTGGCTTTGAAGATTGTTTTCATTAATGCACAGCCGAGCTCATGTCATTTGAAAAACTTCCACTACTACACCCCAAAATAACGGCTTGTCTAGACGCCTCATTTGTTCTAACTTCCATTAGACACTGTGAAATAAAGCTGAATGAAGAATATCTGCTCTGCGAAATCCTCTTATGTAATCACAGAGGGAGGAAGTTGCTCCGAAACATCTTTTGTGAAAGAGGTTAATCAGAGATTTGTGTGTCATCTACATTAGCCAAGACTTCAAACGTCGGATGAGACATCAAACATCAGGGATATGAGATACAACTCTTTCTTGATGGCTTAAAATAGCGACCTTACTTTTTGGGGCTTTTCACACATTAAATTGTTAACCGAGGGCCATTGTAACCTCTGGGTTATCTCGTTTCACATTTCATGCTGTTAATACTTTTTCCTATATTAGTGGGTGGGCAGGTTTGGAGATTTCACACTATGTATTTGTAAAAAACCCTGAGTTAATGTTCTTATTTGCATATATATGAGGTCAAGGAATTGATTGGATAAAAACAGCTCATGACAGCGGTTGGGTAATTTTCAGAATTGGTTCTCTTTCATCTGTCTGTATACACATTTAAAAATGATCAAAGTTGTTTGAATGTTTAATGTATGTTGTAAATAAAGATTATTCAAGTATGTACAGTCAGGGCCAAAAGTTTTGGCAAAGACATAAATTTTGTGTTTTGCAAAGTTTGCTTCTTAAGCTGTTGTGGTGTTCATTCACATTGTTTCTAGTATTATTGTGTAGAGTGATCAGATGCATTTTAAATAATTGCTAAAAGCTTCATTGGTCAAAAAAATTTACTTTCAACAAAAACAAATTTCACTGTTTTTTGATCCTGATACAATCTGACCAGCTAACATTAATTGACTAATCATATCAGCAGCACATGTGAATAAGTACTAGTCAGACCAAACAACTAAAATAACAAACATACTAAAAAAACAGAAAGAACAAACTAATAACCACAAAAGGAGGGAAGAAGCGCTTCAAACCATTGCTCAGTGGTTACCTTCAAAGAAACACATGCAACCATCATTGTTTTGTATCAGATTGGCCTCACATGCAAGGAAATTGCTACAAAGAATATTGCAACTGAAAGAATCATTTACCGGATCATCAAGAACTTCAAGGAGAGAGGTTCGACTGCAATCTTCTGGACCGTCTCCTCCTGAGGAGTCAGCTACGGAATCATGTCTCCAGCAGTGCAGAGCTTGCTCAGGAATGGAAGCAGGTTGGTGTGAGAGCATCTGAACACACAGTGAGGCCAAGGCCTGGTGTCAAGAAGGGCAGCAAAGAAGCCACTTCTCTCCAAGAAAATCCTCAAGGACAGACTGATATTCTGCAGGAAGTACAAGGACTGGACAGCAGAAGACTAGTGCAAAGTTATTTTCTCTGAAGCTCCCTTCGGACAGTTTGGGACATCTGGAAAATTGATTGTTCGGAGAAGAAAAGGTGAATGCTACCATGAGTCCTGTCTTGAGCCAACAGTGAAGCATCCCGAGACCATCCATGTGTGGGGTTGCTTTTCAACCAAGGGAGTGGGCATTCTCATAATTCAGCCCAAAAACACTGACATGATGGCATCAAAACGTCCTGCAAGAGCGACTTCTTCCAACGATCCATGAGGAATTTGGTGATAATCCGTGCATTTTCCAGCATGATGGAGCACCATGTCACAAAGCGTGATAAAGAAGTGGCTTGAAGATCATTACATTGAAATTTTGGATCCGTGGCCAGGCAACTGCCCGGATCTCAGTCCCATAGAGAACCTGTGGTCAGTCCTCAAAAGGCAAGTGGACAAGCAGAAGCCCACAAATTGTGATCAACTCTGAGAACTAATAAGGCAAGACTGGATCGCCATCAGTCAAGATTTGGCCCCGAAGCTAATATCCAGCATACAGCAGAGGTTATGAAGAACAAGGGTCAACGCTGTAAATATTGACTCATATTTTTTTTTGGCAATAAAGGCCTTTAAACCTTATATGCTTATTGTTTTTCAGTATTCCATAAAAACGTGGAAAAGTTGACAAATACTAATTCCAAGAAAATGCTGTTCAGTCTTTCTACTTGAAAATTTGTTTAATCCAGTGTATTATTTGCTATTTCTTTGTAATTGTGAAATTTCTAGCAGTTTCTGAGTGAAAAATTGTTTCTACACCATTTTTTTTTTGCAGTGTATCTTAGTATTATATACATTTATAGTATTTAGTAATATTTTGTACTATGCTTTGGATTTTTTATTTTCATTTTTTTTTATTATAGTCATTTTATTAGTGCTTTTTGTCTTTTTAGTTTTATTTTTTAAATTTTGTACTTTTTAGTTTTTCGTAATTGTAATACTTCAACTTGGGGGGGGGGTACAATGTTTCATCCATTCAGAGTTGTTTACGCTGTTAAAGAGTTGGATTCTCATGCTAAGCATGGACAAAGTAAAAAAAAAAAAAAAAAAACTTGGACGCATGATTTCTGTGCCAAAAATCTTACTTCCGGATTCGTACAAGTTTTGGAGAGTTTTTTTTCGACAGTGGCTCTTTGTGATGTAGCTGAGGGTGGAACTCCTTATATGGGCATTTCTTCAGGAAGAGCGCGCCTGCGCACACATCGACCAGAGCTTCATCCGGAGGCAGCGCTGCACGGGAATTGCTCGGGAAGAATGTCTCCAATCCAAAGAAGTGTGTTTTTGGTTGTAAGGGAAACATAACTTTGTTCAGCTTCCTAAAGAACCCAGCGTTATGTAAACAGTGAATACAGTTTTCTTTTCCGGGGCAGCAACGGATTTTCACAAGTGTGTTTGTTGACGAACGTTTTATAAACAAGGCCCAGTTCGAAGCTGCACATTTGCACATCGTTTGATACTGAAAGATGGAGTGGTCCCAGCTATAAAAGATCCCGGTCATGATTCAGAACTGCAGACGGTAAGTGAAAAAGCATCAGATGTCTGTTTTGTTGGCATTCGGCGAATCGGCGCTCAAGTGCTCGTCAATCTTTAGCTCCGCCCATGGCACGCCTCCAGGAGCTCGGCTTTTTCCGGAGAGAATCATAAAGCTGTCTCCTACTTTTATAAATATGATAAAACTAAAGACTTTTTGAAGATATGAAGGATGCAGTACTACTTTATAGGTACTCAAGATCAACATGAGATTGGGTGAAACTGTGTGTGTTATGCCCCCTTTAAAGCTATTTCAGTTAGTCGCCAATGCAACATTTCCAGTTTTACCTCGTTTTAGATAAGTATTTAATTTGTTTATATTTTATTTCATCTTTATTTCAAAACTGTTATACAATTGTTTTAGTTAACAATAACACTTTTTAATTATATATATATATTATTATTATTATTATTATTATTATTATTATTTATTTTTTAATATTTTTATTTATGTATTTATTTTTTTATCAAATCAGCTCTGAAGAACATGTGGCCTGTTTTCTGAATCGCTTTCCCATTTTTAAAAATAATGCCTTCCATGTTTACTCTGGCTGTTTTAAGTTTAGGTAATGCTCAAGTTAACCTGTCTTTCTTTCCCCATTTACTGGTAACCCTCTTTCAGAATCGCAAGTTTGAAATGTGGCTTTGCCCGGGGCCTTAGTTTGAGACTTAAAGAGACCCAGGTTTAAGCAACACAGTCCGAGGTTAAAGATCTATAAACTCTAAAACTAGTTTTTGTATTGTCATGTTACTGTTGTCTCTTGGTGGGGAACTGTGATTTATTTTCAGTATTCTCATTTGGAAGCACAACGGCTCTCAGAAGCCCATAATAGCCTGGGTTACCGGACAAGGTTACCTTGCCAAGCTGCTTATCATGGAGAAAGTGGCCTGCTAGGACAAAGCATTTCAGAATTTTATTATCATTCAAATTAGAACATATAGAGGGCTTCTCTGCGATTGGTGAAATAATGGTGGTCATTTATCTAGCTAACACCGACCTTTCATTTCCCATTCATGTCTTATTAGGGGGGCATACATCATCATCTTGGCATAATTAAAAAAAAAAAAAAAAAAAACAACCCTCAATTGATTCATAGTAGAAATGGGAAAAGGTGGTGCTGTGCTCGGCAGGTGCTGCTGGCTGTCATTAGTTTCAGAATCTGGCCTTTTGGTGTTGACTTTTCCCATCGTTGCCGTTAGCGGTGGGAGAACACGGGCCCAAGGCGACATGTATCCTTATCAGCCTCCTGAGTCGTTTATAACCCGCAGGTTAAAACATAACTAAACCATGCCACAGTGCATTAATGTGATTTTTTTATGGACATAGCATAGGTCTTGTTTGTTTATCAGTTTTTATGATGGATTTGCACTAGATTTTGTCTCCCTGTGTGCTCATAAATGGCTTTATAATGGCAGTAAAGGTGTGCCGTTATAACGACGGGGTTTTACATTGCTATGTGTTTATAAATATAAACACTATTGGGTCATTTGGTGTCAACTCAACCAGAGATCCTAACCTGAAAATGTATATATATATTTTTTTATTTTAAAAAAGCTGAAATTTTAAATGCAATTGATGAATATTTACTTAGTAGTCCACTGTTTTGTAGAAGAGGGTCAAAATGACAAATTTCACCTGAGGTTTGGAGCCAAATTACAGGGGGTTAAAAATGAAGTGGGCAGCATCATATGCGATGGTTTTATTGACTTGAGCATCCTTGTTGCATTATATCAGTTATGACTGTTCCCCAAAGTTTACATGTGTGTAACTCAATATCTATTTATATACTGTAATAGTGCACAAAAAAAAAAAAAACCTACCTACCTAAATTTAGTGCTGCTACTAACTTTAATTGCTCAATTTTGGAAACATTGGAAAGTTTGATTCATTTTAGTAAACCAGTTTGAATGGTTCATGTTAATCCAACATGATCTTATGAGAATTAATTTGAGTTTGTCAGCCTGTCTGTCATGTTTTGTCTTTATACTGTACCTATTTTTAAGAAATGGTTATGGTTAGGTTTAGAGGTAGGAGTGGGAAAAGAGACTCAAAATATTTTTTTAATGCTATATTGTTACTAAAATGGTCATTTCCCTGCATATTTGGGTCTATTGAGTTTCATATTTGATATAAAATGGGTATATTTAGGTTTGGGGGTAGGTTAAGGAGTCTAAAAATAATATTTAATTATTTACTTGGTTTCATAGCCAGAGAGTGAACCAACTCAGGGTACGGCTAAAAGCAGCCTAATGTTAGTGTAATCTGCACATTATATCTTTTTAGTCAAGCAGCATATGGATATTTTTATTATGACTGAATTTGTATTTAACATGATAACAATTTAATAAAAACTTTGAAAGTTACTAATTATAATGCTTACATTTCTTCAGTTATTCAAACTGCAGCTACAGAAAAGCAAAGGACATTTTCATGATCAAAGAACATCACTGATCCCATAATAATCCGTGAAGCCATCTACACTGTATGATGAACAAATCTCTTATACTTACATCCCACTTACATCTGCACTTTGTTGTATATGATAAGAGATTTCACGAGTGAGCAGAATTCAAAGCTGCTGTGTTTCAGCGATGACTTATCTGAATGCGTCTGATTGGCCACTGCATTACTTAACAGAATCGTGTGTGATTGGTTATAATACGCAACACTGTAAAAACACGTAAAAAGAAGTGTGATGGAACAAATAAGCACTAATATTAGATAATACTAGCCTGATGATAATGCTATCTTGATATTGTCAAAGGCATATCTCTGACTTTTATTGACTTGACACTATACTATTATCTATCGGCACAACCCAATATCTTAATGATACAAAAGATTTGTAAATATCTTACATTTTTTTTAGTTGCAAATACATAGTAAATTTACGTTTTTAACGTAATACCTCCAAATTGTACATTTCAGTAAATGTTATGTAGCCTAATAATAGTCACATATAAACAATGAGACCAGGGAGGTTAATCATCCTGTTTAAATAAATTATGCACTTAGTTCCTGCACCCTGGAGCCTTTTTTGTAGTAAATTTTAGTTTTGATTTTAGTTGGACTTAAACCTGCATTGTCCATATGAGCACCATGGCTCAACACATTTATCCCCTGTTGAGGGAGACCTCCTTTATTAAGTCTGAAGATAATGCACACCTGGGCGGGCTGATGGGCGGAAATAAATGAATGAGAATTCCCCCTAAAGCTTTCCCTAATGAGAGTACTGCATGAAACCAGTTCTCTTTCATGTGGACTGATGGAAGGAAGCCATTCTCCCCAAAGCCCTTTTAAAGACTAATTGAATAGTAAAGCATTGCCTGGGGCGTTTTGTTGTCAGCTCATTTGGCTCCCCATTCATCTCAATCCGTCATAGCATTTTTTTTATTTTTTTGGCAAAATGCTTAAGGAACAGCCCGCTGAATGTGACTCTAATATGATGATGCTGAAAACCCAAACACGTCTCACTTTAACTGTTTCTAATCAATGACAGGGACGCGTGTCCCATGAGCTGTGGTGCCGTTAGCCCCGGATCTAGATTTTCTCTTTCGTTTGACATTACTCAAGTGGAGCAAATGGATTCCCTGAAAAGATAACTAAGTCTTATCTCATTGCTGCACTAATAAAAATGATGGATAACGTGGGCCGGAAACAATTGAATTTCATGTACGTCTCAGTCATTCAGACAGTCTGTGAGAACAGACAGGTTTCTTTTCAGCTGTCATTCTGACACGATTCTGAAACTGTGATCATATAGAAAGGTGTTTCTTCAACTAGAGGTGGTTTTATGTTCCATTCATTATATCTTGCAGATTTCAACTTTTTTTTTTTCATTTAATAAAAATTAAATATATCATATGTATTGCATTTTGCATGTACATATTTTATCTTTCATAAAAGTTCACAAAATGTATTTAAATTTATTTTAGCTTATATCCAGCCTCTTAGTCATCACAAGATAATGCGTAAGAGTATTGTGACATCTTGTACTATCTACGTCTGATGTTCTCTAAAGAGTGCACTAGAGCGTTTCTAGCAGTTGTTTGACCTTTAAATAATAATCTTGACATTCTTGACATCCTCATTACAGTAATGCATTGCCAAAGGCAGTAATGTGGTATCTTTAAACTATGCACCAGCTGCCCGTGTGTGTAATTAACCCTGCATCCTCATCAGGATTCATATACTACGTTTCCAGGGGCGTCATGCACCTATTTATCTTCAGGGGGCATCAGTGAAAGTTCTGGCTCACTTGGTGCCGTTGGCAAGAAAAGACCAAAGGGAAAAATAGTTCCTGGTTTAAGTGTCAGTCTAATGATGCAATTTTTGTTTAGAGAACAATGAGACCCATGTTCAAATCTTAACAAATTACACATTTCTTTTTAAACCAAGCAAAACAGCATGTTTTTTTTTTTTTTTGTATTGAAAATAGCAGATTTGACATAATACTAACTTCCTTTGTGTCAGTCTATGAGTTTTAAGCTACATGAGGGAGGATGTATGATGCAAATTGTTAAAGCAAACGATTTGCGAAAGGTGCATCTGAATGGTAATTTCTGCCACAATGTGTTAGATGTTTTTAACCTACAGTAATGTTTCAACATAATTATTAGCATAGAAATGGGGGACATTTGCATGGCACTTCTATATGTTTCACATACAGTTCTTGAAAGATGTTTATCACTTTAAAGGTGACAGTGTGATTTTAAAAAGTTTTAGTCAGTAAGATTTTTTTAAATGTTTTGAAAAGAAGTTTATTTTGCTCACCAAGCCTACATTTATTTGATCAAATATACTGTGAAATATTATAACAAGTTATTATAACCGGTTTCTGATTTAATATATTTTAAAATGTAATTTATTCCTGTGATGGCAAAGCTGAATTTTCAGCATCATTATTCCAGTCTTCAGTGTCACATGATCCTTCAGAAATCAGTATAATATGCTAATTTGCTGCTCAAGAAACATTTCTTATAATTATCAGTGTTGAAAATGGCATATTGTTGTTGAAACCATGATAAATTTTTCAGGATTCTTCGAAGAATTAGTTCAAAACAATGTGTATTTAAAATTAATTTTTTTTTTTTTTGCCATATCAATGTCTTTAATGTCAATTTTGATACATTTAATGCATCTTTACTGAATAAAAATAACATTTCTTTAAAAAACTGAATCTTTTAAACCGTGTATGAAGCTTCTGCAAGGGATCTATACATTTATGAGCAGATTTGTATCATGGCTTTTATATTTCATGACATTTTCTGCTGGTCTGTGGTCTGTTTTCCATCTATATTTGTCGATTCCAATTAACTGTGTTTTATACTGTAAGACAGTGATCGAGAGAGAGAATGATAAAAATAGAGAAAAGTCATCTTCTGTGTTTAACATTGGACTTCAAATTGTTTGCTAAGATCTAGCCTCTAAAATAAATCAAGTGTCTGACTGCAACAAGAATAAAAATATGGAAAAAACACCCTGTGGTACTGACTGTAATATGAAATGCTCAAAATTCCATATGTGTAATTACTGTAAAATCCCAAGCAACAGTAGAGCTGATTTGATCAGAGCTATAGGACAAAGTTTGTCATAAGCTCAAACTCTTCTGCTCACAGTAACTCAAATACCAAAATAAACAGCAAACATTCAACACAGTTATTAATTTTCATGTATATGATCCGACTCTTCTTTGTTCAATAGATGCAGTGTTTGATGTTGGATTTAGCTGTATTATGGCACAGAATTCAAGATTCTGAAACACTTTTGCGCTTGGCTTTGCAGTTTTGAGATAGCAGCACTGTTCAGTGACCTCACCTGGGGATTGAATTTATCTGAAACGCAATGGAGTTTGACTGCTGTCCTTTGGCCTGTGGTGATTTCCTTATCAAGCGTAATTAAATAAACAAGATCTGTTTTTCCAAGCCAATCAATTCAATGTAAAGTTAATAGAATATCTAACCGATCTCATCCCATCCAACATTCTCCTCTAATCTCTGCCCCTCTCTGGCACGCGATAGGTCTTGAGCAGCTGCGAGTGAGTGGACGTGTGTGTAATGTGGATGGCTTTGTAAACATAAGTCCCAGAGGCACAAAAAGGGAGAGAGGGTGAACTGCAAAAAAATGCCCTGTCAGTTTGCAGCGTTCAATATGTCGCCAAAGGCATACTTTGAACAGTTAATACGATAGCAGGATATGGCATAAAATAGCGAGTGCAGACTTGACACATGTATAGATCAGAGGACATCAAAGAGGCACTTCCCACTTCGTTATGAAGAGAGACGCCAATTATAACAGCCTTATGTCTTAATCTGCGCATGACTGTTTGCTGGCTGGCATTATCAACCATCCGCAGTAACGCGTGTGGAGGCCGTGTTGGGGAAAAGCATCTTCGTACCTGAGAACCTCTCTGATATTCCTTCAGTCTGAGCCTGCAAAAGAGGCAGTGAATGCCAGACCCCCCCCCACACCTCCTTAATCTTCATATGTCACTGTCACTCCTCTGCAAAAGCAGTATATCTGCCGCTTGCAGAGCTATTTGGCTCGAGATGGAGTCACAGGCCTGCCTAAACGGGTTGGATTAACGGCACTTTCAGTCCCTGTCTGTCTCACACCTTTGCAGCACTGTGACCGAGTAAATAGCCTCCTTTCAGCCGACTGGAAGGAAGTTCCCCTGAGAGAGATGCACATTCAATCATATATCATCCTTCGCCCTTGGCCTGCGCTCAGGCCCGATTCTGCCTACATCACCCATGTGTTTTTCTCAACAGCATGCCAAAAAGACACAGTAACAGAATGTGCACAGTAACAGTGACCGACCACTCTTAAGTCACCTTGCTTCCACAAATAATTTACTCTTTTGTTTTTGCCATATATATTTCCCAAGTGTATTCATAGTTATCTTTAATTTGTTAATTTATTTATTAAGTAGGTATCATAAACTAACAATGAACAATAATTTTACATTTGTTCATCTAGGTTCATCTCATAATATAATAATGTTAATTTGTACATCTTGAAATTGGAAAAATGCACTAGTATATGTAGAAACTTTCTTTAACATAGAATAAATGAAGTAAAAATGTTTGTTTATGAACTTAATCTCTGTAAGATACTAAACGCTTATTGCAAAACCTATGTTATATATTATAAAGCAATTAGTTCCAGTCCTTGATTCTGATCAGTATGTCAGAATGTTTGATGTGTTTTAGCAAAAATTAACTGTTCTTCATTATTTATGTAATGAATTACGAGTGACCCCTGTTGTAAACCCTATGTTGAATCCTTCACCTTTAATTATAAAGAATCTCTTCTCATTAAAGAAACTCTTCTCAGTTCCTATTCTCTGTTTTTATTTGAGCTCTGTAAGATGAGACATGTTACATCTGAACATTCTCTTGTCATTTACTGTCACTGTCAGGAAGGTTTCTTTTTATTTATTTATTTGTTTAAGCATTTAATGAATTTACTTAAGTACTTTTAAAAAGTAACATCAATATATACATTTTTGGTTTTAATATTTATATTGTGTGGTAACTGTTTTATAAAAGGTACTTGAGTAGGTAATTGAGGTGCTGTATTGTGAATAAGTCACGGCCAAATTACTTTCATTCAGCAAGGACACATTAAATTATTCTTGCCATAACAGAAAACATTTATAATAATGTATAATAATGTATAATAATAATTATTTTATATCCAGCCTATATATATAATGTTTTTCTTTTCAACTTTCTATTCATCAAAGAATCCTGAGGGTAAAAATATGGTTTCCATATAAATATCAAACTCCTCAACATGGATAATAAAAATAAATGTTTCTTGTGCACTGAATCAGCATATTAGAATTGTTTCTGAAGGATCATGTGACACTGAAAACTGGAGTAATGGCTGCTGAAAATTCAGCTTTGCCATCACAGGAATAAATTATTATTTTTTAAATCTATTCAAATAGCAAACACTTATTTTTTAAATTGTGATAAGTGATCTCATGATAATTCTTATGTATTTTACTGAAATGTTTTGTAATTGTGCTTGTAATGAGACCAGGCTGTAATAGTAACAATATCCCTGTTTTACTGTATTTTTAATCAAATAAAAACAGCCTTGTTGAGCATAAGCAACTTTTTTCAAAAATGCTAAATCACATTTACCCCAAACAATTTAACAATATTAATATATATTATAATAAATTTTATTTTTTTTTTTATTTTTTTTTGCAGTGATTTTAAAATAGTATTTTTTCAGAGATGAAAACTTGGAGCCTCTAAGCTCACAGTAGGTGCATCTTGAAAGGTTTATATACATTATTGCTAAAAATCTAATTTTCTAAGCTGAAAATGAATGGTATTTTTACTTCTGGAACCCTGTTGCACTCTATTACAGTAGAACTGTTTAGATGACACCATTATTACATTGTGGTCTGCTCCGTTGTGGTGAACTTCTACTGAAGCTGCTCTTAACAAGGACTGATTATGGTCTTGCGAGGCCCCAGGGCACCAGGTTCTCTGGAGGCTCCTCTTGTCGCAATTAATGTCCAGATAACAAGAAATTACATTGAACCCACCATGGGAGTAATACACTGCAAAAGAGGTGACAATGTATCACGACTAGTATACAACATTATAAGGTCATTTCTTTGTGTATTTCTCATTGTGGCACTGGAATGTTTGTCTATATATCAATTTTAAATGTGCAGTGGCTTGTTCCCAGGTTTCCATCCACTACTAGCCTCTCTGGTGAACGTAGATGCTCCATTGGCTTGGTCCATAACCCATCCTTGCTCTCTAAATGCAGTGTGAAGTGCAGCAAACATGTTTCATTTCAAACAGCAAAGTTTCTTTACGACCACAGACTGGATTATACAGTATGTATATGGACAATAATATTGCAGAGAAATAAGAATGAATGCGATTGTAGATCACATTGAGGTGGCAGCAAGAAATTGTTCTTCTCTAACCTCTCATAAAGTTTAATGGGGAGAGTTATTATGGGCTCACAACAGTATAACTCATGAAAATCAAAGCGAGGTGCGTTCGCTGTGTCTTCGCCTGTTTCACACCCCTTATACACGCCTTTATCACATCTGGAGAAGGAATGAGTCACACCATTGACACTGTTAATTCATAGTTATCTCAAGTGGTTTCAAATGCCTCTTTGACTTTATAACAGTCCGGAAATTAACAGAATCTTTAAGAGACAGTTCTGAAATTGCAAAACAACAACAACCAAAAGAATTCATTGCTAATTTTAAGCTTAGAATGAGTTGCACATGCTTTAGCCGGACAAAAACAATTATTGTTTTTATGTCAAATTTTGGAAAGATCTGATAGCGAGTGCATGCTTTTATCACATCTGGAAAAGAAACTAGTCATGCCATTGGCAGTGTTTATTCATAGTTATCACAAGTGATTTGAAATGACTCTCTGATTTTATTACAATTTGAAAATGAACATCAAATCTTTAAAAGACAGTTTTGAAACTGAAAAATCATGTTTTTATGTTTAGAACAAGTTGCACATGCTTTAACAAATGTAATTATTGTTTTAATATGTGACCTTGCACCACAAAACCAGTCATAAGTAGCACAGGTATATTTGTAGCAAGAGCCAAAAATACATGTATTGGTCAAAATGATCGATTTTTCTTTTATGCCAAAAATCATTATGATATTAAGCAAAGATCATGTTCCATGAAGATATTTTGTGAATTTCCTACCATAAATATATCAAAACTTAATTTTTGATTAGTAATATTCATGGCTAAGAACTTCATTTGGACAACTTTAAAGGCAATTTTCTCAATATTTAGAATTTTTTTTTTTTGCACCCTCAGATTCCAGAATTTTCAAATAGTTGTATCTCAGCCAAACATTGTCGCATCCTAACAAACCAAACAAAATTTATTCAGCTTTCAGAAGATTTATACATCTCAATTTCAAAAAATTGACCAAAATGATTGGTTTTGTGGTCCAGGGTCACATAAATCAAATGTATGGACATATATGATAGCAAACGAATGCCTTTATCATATCTGATGAAGGAACAAATCACACCAATGGCACTGTTAATTCATAGTTATCACAGGTGTTTGAGTTTGTTATTGTTTGAAAATTAACATAAGACCTTTAAAAAACTGTGAAAAATCATTGCGTACACTTTATATTTAGAATAAAAATTAAGCACCACAACTCTTTTCCACATCAATAATAAAAATAAATATTTGTTAAACACTGAATCAGCATATTAGAATGATTTTTGAAGGATCATGTGACATTGAATGGGTGCCAAAATTAGTTGGACAAATTATTGCTTTTTACGTCATGTTTATGGAAAGATCTAATAACGAGCGAATGCCTTAATCAGATCTGGAGAAGGAATAAATCACACCATTGACACTGTTAATTCAGAGCTATCTCAAGTGGTTTCGAGTGCCTCTTTGACTTAATTACAGTTTGAAAATGAACATCAGATCTTTAAAATACAGTTCTGAAACAGAAAAAAATAATTGTGTACACTTTTTATGATTGGAATGAGTTGCTCATGTTATAGTCGGCCGAATGTAATTATTGCTTTTACGTCACATTCATGGAAAAATCTAATGACTTTCACGCAAGTTGTAGAAGGACTTTCTGGAGTGTTTTAGAGTCTGCAGAATTTGGGGTCAAGCCATTACCCTCTTTAATGTGCTGTGAGATTGCATGCTAATTGATGCTGCACGCTAATTGATATTAGCGCTTGCCATATCTGTTTTACACATTTGCGCACAACACAAAGGTTTCTTTTACAGGAATGTTTCGGGGACAAATCTCTCTCGCACATCTTGGAATAATCTGCCATATCTGTGCTACGTTACCTGCTAGCAGCCGGCTTCTAGAAGAGAAAAAGGGCTGAGTAAATCAGCCGGAATGGCACAAAACAAAAGGAGCAGGTAACTAGCAGGGGAGCTTTCCAGTCAGAGGTGTTGTTGTGTGATGAAGTGAAGGTTGGTGCGGTGCCCTCTCTCCTCCCCGACTCCCCTGCAGCGTAGCACCCCGCATCCTGGGGGAAATCTCGGCAGGCTGTCTCCAATAAGAACATGTGCTGAGGGAGAACTCCGATAAACAATCCAGATCCTCCCTTGCTCTGTCTTTTCACTGCACTTTGGGCTCCTGGTAACCTTCTGCCAGAAGCTGAGTGGCAGGTAGAGATGTTTCTCTCTATTTTAAGCAGCGTCTAACAAGCCTCATCAGACAGACTGCAGGGGCCTTATACTCACTGCTGGCATAACTCAAACAGAGAAGCCAGCAGGCTCACCATCAGCCAAGCACCACCTGTTGCCCAGCACCTCCACAGAGCTCTGTAGAAACCTGCACATATGTGTACACACACACACACACATGCAAGCACCCACCTCTTGAGAGTCCGCTGATCGATATGAACCCCCCAGTCGGAGTGTGGCTCCGCAGGGAGGATGCGTTCTGAGATGAGAAGGTTAATTTGGGGCCGGCGGCCTCAATCACTGCAGACTCCAAGTAAATATGCTCCTCAGATGAATAATGCAGATTCGACCACAGCTGAAATCTCAAGTGGAGGGATTTGTGATGTGCTCGGGGTGTAAGAAATGGCGGTCGATGAAGAGGAGATGAGTCTGCGGTTTGAGTTGTGTGTCGTTTTTGTCACGTCGCGACTCTGTAGTGTGGCAAATGATGTCTGTGCTCGAGAGGATAACTCTGGAAATGAAGACAGTGCTTGAGCTTGTAAGGGTTCCTGGAAAAGATCTGAGAATTTGACAGCGGTGCGCTTCTAAAATTTAGTGCATGACGAAAGAAACCAGAAATACGTTTCTGGATATAATTAGCAAAAGTGCAGCCTTTTTTCTGCTAGTAAACAAAGTAAAGACTGAATTGCTTCAGAAAAACTTCTTAAATTAATTATTTAGGTAGCATTCCTGCAGCAGGTGGCAGCGTGGGCACTTGTTGAAAATGTCAGCTGCACCTTTAAGAGGAGCTCAGGGGGCAAAGGGAGGGCCGGGTTGTCAAGTTGACGACTGCTAGAGACAATACAGTCTACGCCAGGCTTGTTAAAAAAGTGCAACGCACAGGTACGAGCGCAGAGCAACTTGATAGAGATGTGTTGGAGGAGGAAAATCAGGCAATAAATATGTTCAGAAGTGTTACCTGCCAGTACAGCTGTGGGGGTGTACTTTAATTAGAGACTGATCCATGTGATGTTTACGGTTCAGTGAATACTGAGCTATCTGTGGTAAGTTATAGACATGCTCTGGTTTATGGTATAATCATCCTTGGATGCTTAGAAAGGCTTGATCCTTAAGCTCAGGGATCAAAGAAGCTCGCTTAGCTAGCGTACTCTCCGAATCGATCTCTGCTTGTTTAATACCGTGTTACTTGGGCTAAGTTATGCTGCAATTGATTAAAAAAGGCAAAAAAAATAAAATAAAATAAAAACAGGCCATATGCTGTAGGCAACTGTCCAAAAAACTATTATAATAACAGCTTCTCTTTTTGTTGAGTAGCTTATATAGGCTTTGACTGCAGTAATGCTCCAAATCTAGGTTGTGATTTTCACTGGCAGAGGTTGGAGTGAGTTCACGTTCGCGACGGGGAGTGTCAGAGGACAGGGAGCGAATGTTGCACTCTCACATGACACCAGGCAGCCGGGGCACCAGGGGCCGGAGAATTGTCAGTCGGTGTCTGGGAGGTGTGACTCGTGTGACATTCACGTCCTCCGCAATTATCACTGCTATGATGTGTGAGCATTAATGATGTATGAACGTTCAGTGGGAGGTTGGAGGGAGGCAGGGAGTCTGGAATTTCAAGACCTCGTTATCTAGAGGAAACTAAAAGAGTAAGCCCTGCTTTGTTGAACTAAAGTCAACCTGACAATCAAAATTGCCTTGTTTGATTAATGCACATTTCCAAAGTAAATGTCTTTGTAATCTTGCATTCAAATTTAACAGTTTCTTTACCTCTGAATTAGGGATGAGCGGTATCATTTCCTCTGATGCCAGGTATTATCAAAGCTAATACTGCTGATATTCATACATATAAAGTAATTTCTGAAGATAAAACTGGTAGTTATAACAATTTACCATTTAAAGCTCCATTTCTAATGGTTAATTAAATAGATATGAATTACTGTAGACACTTACCCCCCCCCCAAATTTATTAACAACAATTATAGAACATGATCAATCATTTAGCTACTTCTCTAGTTATAATTATATCCTATTAGCATTTTATATTAGCCATAATAAATGTAACATTTAGCTTAGTCATAATTTAATCACATTAAATATTTTAATATACACTTCTTTCTCTGACAGCTTTCAGCACTTATTTTTGTGCAGATGAGTGGAAGAAAGTTTTGATCGTTTTTTTTTTTTACATCAAAAGCATTAGTATTTGAAATCTTAGTCATTTTAAAAATGCCATCAGTATTTTAATGTGACGATCAATCCTCTCAATGCCACATCTGTATCTGAAATGCCAATATTTCAGGATTGATATGCCCATCAATACTTTGGAATGACATCTCTTTTTAGATGATGTCATCTAGGCAGTGCTATTTGATGATGTCAAGAGCAAGTTCACCCACAAATGAAATTGAAGATTTTGAATGCATTTTAAACATTCCTTTCTTCTGTGAAACACAAGATGCTATCTTGAAAACCCTTTTGATTTTCATTGCATGAACAATGAACATTTCTTTTTAGATATTATTTTCTTTGGTGTTCCACAGAAGAAAATAAGTTGTCATGAGGGTGAATAAATGACATTTTAATTTTTTCATCTCTTTAAACTAATAGCCAAATAGTTTTAGTTTGGCTCCGTGCACATGAAAAGTGAGTTCCGGGTAGATACAATTATATTGTCCTCCATTTTTTACATGTATTAAGCTATTTCACCTGGAAATATGTCACATTACAGAAATAATACTTTGAAGTGAGATCTTCTAATGAAGTCAATATTGTGTAAAGAAGAAATGCTCAATTAAGCTAAAGTATATATCTTGGCTGTAGGAGAAAACAACATAAGCCAATGGTAAAATATTCACCCTCTTTTCCAGAAGCCAGATAAAATGAATCACAATTAAGCCATTTGAATAGAAAACTTGACCTAACAAGCCTGGATTGCGGCCCCTTTACCGAAACAGACAAGATGTCTGATTATCACTAATTAAAAATGATTAAGCACCTACTTACCTGCGTCGATAACCATTGATTGAGAGGAATGCTGATGCGGGGAACGTTCTGGAAGAATTCCAAAACACTTTCAAATTTGTACTCTCAAATCAGAGCGGATGCTCATTGACCAAACAACTAATCATTAAAGTCCTTTGCTTCATTCTCTCCTGCAGAAAGCTCATGGGTTCATCTGCTTCCTCAGCTGCTTGCAGGTTGCCATATTAATTGAAAGCAGAGGGAAGTGTGACGGTAGTCTATTTTAGTCTTCCAGCATGCTGAAAAAGTCATTTGTCATATTTTATAATGCACTGAGATTGGCAAAAACTGCAGGCCTTAGCATATAAGTCAAGAGACATCTGGTTTATAACTTGGAAAGTTTCATTTTAAGGCTGAATAGAAGCACTTCATTTATATGCTGGGTGTTTGTGGGCTCTGAATTTAAACTTAACTCATGATGACTTTATTTTCACCCAAGGTTCATGACACAGCATTATGTATTGTTAAAGGGACAGTTTACCCAAAAATTTAAATTCTGTCAATAGATGCCTACCCTCACCTCGATCCAAACCTGTATACAGGAAGTCATAACACAAAAGGGGAAATTATGAAGCATGTTCTGGTTGATTTTCAAGCTGTTCACAGATAATCTTTCCCTTCAGTTTAATGTTAACTCTGACATGACTGGATCATTAAGTCAGCGAGTTAAAGGGATAATTCACCCAACAATGAACAATTTGTCATTAATTACGCACCCTCTTGTTATTCCAATCATATAAGACCTTTGTTCATCTTCAGAACACAAATTACAATTTTTTTGATGAAATCCGAGAGCTTTCTGACCCTGCATAGATCGCAACACACAGAAAGATAATAAGGACATCGATCAAATAGTCCATGTGACCTCAGTGGTTCAATCGTATTGTTATGAAGCTAGGAGAATCCTTTTTTTTGCACAAAGAAAACAAAAATAATGACTTTATTCAATCATTTTTTTCTCTTCTGTGTCAGTTGTCGCACATTCATGAGAGTACCACAACACATGTGTATGATTCTGCTCATGCAGGAGCCGGTGTTCTGACGTAGAACCCAGAAGCGCTGCATGTTATTAACAAGCTGAGGATTGCGCTCGCATGCACCGAATAAAGCCATTATTTTTGTTTTCTTTGTGCACAAAAAGTATTCTCATAGCTTCAGAAAATTACACTTGAACAAGTGATGTCACATGGAATATTTTAACAAAGTCCTTACTAAATTTCTGGGCCTTGAACATGGTAGTTGTGTTGCTGTATATGCATGCTCAGAAAGCTCTTAATTTGTGTTCTGAAGATGAAGATCTTACAGGTGTGGAACAACATGAGTGTGTGATTACACTTATGTAAAATGTTCATTTTTTTGGGGTGAACTATCCCTTTAAACCTGAGCCCTAGATTAGTGAATGAATCATTCAGACCCTATTGTGAATCAACTAATTACCTTAAAAAAAAAGAAAGTCTGACTCAAAGGAATGATTTGTTCACCAATCAGACATGGCTACCACTTTCATTAACTTACTAGGAGAGCAAGGGTTGGATGTCAAGATTTCCAGTGCTTTAATGACTTTGCTCACACAAAGCTATCATAAGACTTCATAAGACTTGAACTACTTCTTTAAATAAATCACAGGCAACAAATGAATCCCTTAGTAATTGAAAACAGTTCAAGAAAAAAGAAACATGATTTTAAGTGCTATTCTACTGTATCTTCCTAACTTCACCTCTGACACAGATGCTTGAAATATGAAAAAATATGAATATTTCATAGATTTGCTTTCTAACTTGCGCACTTCTGTGTACTTGCTCTACAAAGTGAATACAAGGATGTAAGAGAAGCTGCCTTCAAATGGCAACCTTTGCACTGAAGGGAATTGTTGTTGTTTTTTTTACATTGGGTTAAGAGTCCTTTCAACAACTGTTTCCTCCAGAACTCATATCCATAATTAATAAAGGTTAAAGATAAAAAATATATAGTATAGAGTCACAATCACAGAACAAGCATCAAATATTTGATCATTGCTTCTGATTAATAACCACTCTGATAAATTTCTGCTTAGCACAAATGTATTAATTATGATGTGATGAAGACAGCTCCCTCATGGAAATGTGCAAGGAATGTACTTGTGTCAATTAATTTGTCATGTCAAATTAAGATTCTTCTCTAGAGGATGTGTTTATGAAATGCCACAGTGGAAATAGTCTGGGTAGACTAAAGAGGTTAGTTTTTGCCAATCTATAAAGTATAGAGCCAGCGTCTTCTTCATGTTCAAGCAGGTGTAGTAACCATGGTAACAACAGAAACAGGATGCTGTGTACAGTGCATTAGAGATGATAGCTCAAGTTGCTGGGAATATACGACTTGGGGCCACACACATATCTGTCTGTCTGTCTGTCTCTGTTGTTGTATCTAACATTTGTTCTGTTTGTCTACACACACACAAACACATACCACTCATATATATTGTTGTTGTGCTGTTCTATCTGTTGTTCTGTCATTCTATATACTATGCTATTGTTCTGTTATTTTAAATTATGCTGTTATTCTAACAGTCTGTCATTCTATATATCGTTCTATTGTTCTATCATTCTGTCTATAATTTTACCATTGCTTCTGTCTGTAGTTCTACTATTTTATTGTTCTGTTGGTCTATCATGCTATCGTCCTGCTGTTTTTCGTTCTGTCATTCTGTTTGTCCCGCTATTGTTGTGCCATTCTATCATTCTGTGATTCTGTTTTGCCGTTCTATCTATCATTCTGTTGTTCTATCATTCTGTTGTTCTATTTATTCTTCTGTCATTCTACTGTATATATCATGCTATCGTTGCTGTGCTATCTATCGTTTTTTTGAGGCATTTTTGTTTTCTAATATTTCTGCAATAATTGCAAATATTTGTAACTATTTCATCTAGCCTATTTGTATATTACAAAAAAATTCATTGATGTTTAAGAGGCCAGGGGTCTTTAAATACGCTGAGAACCATTTAAAATATGCATTTAGTTTCTCTGAATCTGAGCATAGTGGAGGAAGACTTCTCTGTCACAGGGCAAAGTGTATGGTTGCTGTTTTTTTGCTCTTTTCTAGGGCAGGATAGTGCTAATGAAAACACAAAAATGCTACTCTTGATGTCACCAAAACTGAACCATTTGGTGCTGTTTTTGACAAAAATAAAGAAAAGAGTTAAAAAAAATTGAGAGGAGTCAGTTTGTCATCTGTCTCAAAGAACTGATTATTCAGAGCTGTGTTTGTGAAGTGAAAATGTAGAGCCATTACATTCTTGTGACATTATGGTAAATTCAGTTATGATTATTGTATTCAACGTGTTTTAAGAGGATTACCAAAGTCTCTGTGTGTTTGTGTTCGCTTAAGCTTTCTTTGTGCACCTCAGAGTCGACCGCAGAGGAATGAGCCCAGCCGCGTCTCTCTAATGCAAAGCGTAATTACTACAGTGTTCCTCTTGCTTACAGCTTGAGGAAAATGGAGGAATGGATAGACAAATGGTGTAATTAGAGGATTAGGAGGTCTTGGGTAATAGGGCAATAGCGGTACCCACAGCTAATTATCCTGTTTCCAATTTCCTGTTTTATTAGTCCTGGTGCGTGAGTGTGTGTGTTTGTGTGTAGTGGAATTGGCACTCTACACTATTTTTAGGACAGACAAAGCAAGTATAAAACATCCCAGCACATGAGGATTGATTGTTTACTGTAATAAACACTCTATCAGAAAAAAATAATACTTTCATTTTTGCCTTTGGCATGATGTGCATGGCCGATAGCACTGCACGGAGAAACACTCATTACTACATAATGTCACAACAATTTGTCTGTACGTTCAACGTTTCATTTTTTTTCTATGTCGAGTGCTGAAATAAAAGGAAAAATAACAGACCTAAAAGAGAAAACAGAGATGCTACATGAAGATGCAGTTGATTTTAAAGCACAATTCATTATTTTTTATTGAAATCGGCATTTTAATTGCAATTTTTTCTCACTAGGAGGTATAAAAAAATATATATCCAACTCAATATTGAGCATTGCCCCTAAATCACAGTCCTCTCACTTTTTAATTTTTTCAGTTAACTTTCTCACCTGGAGACAATCCCTCGGAGAGAGAAACCTCATTCTGTCTGTCATATTTACTCTTCTTTCTCTTGTAAGATGAGCTTCACGCCGCCGTGGCTCACCTCTGCTGAACCAGAGCCACGCGAGCAGCACTGATGTAGCTTTCCATCACCCGTCACAGCCTGTGCAAAAAAAAAAAGAGTGAGAGAGTGAGGAAAATTAATTAAATTGTGCGGGGACAAAGGCCCAGGACATAAAGGTCTGCTGTTAGCATTTTTCTAGCCCATTGATTCCTTGTTACAACTGCACATTATGGCTCCCAGAATCCTCATAAATCAATTTGCACTCCATTGTCCTTTTGAGAGAGCTCTCCCTAACACAGCACACTGCACTGCAGAGGTGACCATAATCTATTGTTTGAGTTTAAGAACTCTCAGCCGCCACAAGACCCCCAGCCTCCGGAGGGCAGCTAAATGAATCGCCGGGCCTGGAGATTTTTCTAAGTTTGGAGAGCTCGCTCTGACACGTGGGAAGAGAACTGCGGATCTCTGGGAATCTGAACATATGGGAGCTGTATATTCCGCTCTATCTACCTTGACCCACATATAAACGAGTGCATTGTCCGTATTCGCTTGTTTATCTGTTGCTTTGTTCTCCGCCAGATGTGCCCGCTGCGCAACTGGGGAAAAGTATTCAAATAAGAGTGTGCGTGTGAATATTCAGGTAACTAAATATGTGCTTTTATGAGTCATATCTCCATATCTGAAAGGGATAAAGAAACTTGAGCTCCGGTCCAGAAAGTACCTGTTGTCTACTTCCTACAACTTTTTTAGATTTTATTCAAATATTTATATTTTCTTTCTCTTCATGTCTACATATTACATCTGCTCTAGCTTGTGCTAATTTAGTTTATATTTTTAACTTAGCATTGTGTACTATGAATAGTGTTGGCTTTTTTGCTTGTGTTGTTGCTCATTTGTGAGTCGCTTTGCATAAAAGCATCTGTTAGATGAGTAAATGTAGAGGTTAATTTTAAAAGTGACTGATTTAAAAATGCTCTAGGCAGCGGTTCCACACAAACAGTGATAAGTGCATGTTTCTTTCTTTCTTTTTTTGTGTAAATTTGACTTTTTTAAAATAGTTTTCAGTGCTTAATGAAATGTAAGTTTAATATTGCATTGTCTGCACCCCCAACACCCAGCTGAGCTATAGGTGCAGTATCAATTTAGTATTATGTATAGCTTATACTTTTAGTTAGTTTTTATTTTATAAAAATATTTTCTATTATTCATATTAACACAGAACATTAGGTGTATTTAGATTAAATTTTTGTTTTAGTTTTAGTAATTTTAGTAATTAAACTTTTTTCATCTAATATTTATGTTTTATTTTACCTTTATCTTAATTAAAGTGTTTATAAATAATAAACTACATGTTTAGTAGTTTTAGTAACTGATAACAATGGCTAGACCACAGGTAAGTGCTTTCTAAGATTGTCTTTTCTGTAAAGGATACATGTTAAACAGCACCAAATGTTATACCTTAGAAATGATTAGAAATGCTGTAAGCTCACTACAGAGCTTACAGTAGATGTAGGTAGCTGCATTGTAATCACATCTTCTCTTATTCTGCAGCTGAAGAGATTTCCCCCTATGGAAATTTCTTCTGCTGCGATTCGTAACTAACCATGTCATTGATGGAAAAGGGGATGTTGAGAGAAATCATCCATTGCTTCTACTCCTTTCTCTCTCCTTGCTCTCTTCATCGCTATCATCATTTCATAACAGTTACAATCAGCATATTTGACTTTAGTCATCCCTGACATTAAATTGCTCAAACATACGCTCAAGTTAACTGAGGAAACGGACAGCTTAATCAAGTGTTTTCATGTTCACTGTGCTGCTGACTGCTTTTAACTTTCCTGTAGTTCTCTTTTAGCAGTCAGGGCCAGCTCGCCAAAATCCTCGTCAAACATTTCTTGTTATGAGTATCTTTTGAACTCTGTAGCTTTTAAAGAAATGAACGTGGAAATTTAAGCTTGTGTTTCTCTAAAAGAGTAGAAATATGCTCTGGTCACAGCTGAGGCACTTAAACTTTAGTTATGCCTTGATTGTTTACACAATGACTAGAAAATCGTTGTCTACTCAAACAAAAGTAGTGAATATATTATAGTACTTATGTAGAGAGAGAGAGTTTTAATTTTATTTATTTTATGTGACATTATTATTGTTATTATATTTTAAATACATATTTCTACTTAGCTTTAACTTATTTAATCTTTAGAAACTTTAGAAAATCATTTTATTTTATTTTTCCAAATTTTCCGTTTGAATTTTTTCTAGTCTCTGTTTTAATGGTTTCTTTAAATATTAATAATCAAAATCATCACTAATTAATTGATTTTATAAAAAATATTATTTTTTTTTCTTCCAGAAATATTGTGTTGTGTATTTACACAGAGACATGCAGAACATGCAGATTTATATTTAAATGTTATTTTGCCGCTTAATATTCACAGACAACTAGTCCATATTGCTTTTTACCTTAAGTGTAGTTGACCTACCTTGGATTTATCCATCTAAAATTTGGCAAATTCCGTGAAATTCTGCGTTTATACAGTATCTTATGCTTTTATGACTGGATTCTGCGAATCTGTCAAGTCCCCATCATGGAAATCATAGGGACCTACTTTTAGAAATATGCTCTGGTCAAGTTGAGGCACTTTTTATGTATAATGACAAGAAAATGGTAACATCTGCTCAAACCATAGTTGTGGCATTTAAAATTCACCCCAATTGTAACTTATGATATGATAGTGAATATATTATAGTACTTATGTAGAGAGAGAGAGTTTTAATTTTATTTATTTTATGTGACATTATTATTGTTATTATATTTTAAATACATATTTCTACTTAGCTTTAACTTATTTAATCTTTAGAAACTTTAGAAAATCATTTTATTTTATTTTTCCAAATTTTCCATTTGAATTTTTCTAGTCTCTGTTTTAATGGTTTCTTTAAATATTAATAATCAAAATCATCACTAATTAATTGATTTTATAAAAATATTATTTTTTTTCTTCCAGAAATATTGTGTTGTGTATTTACACAGAGACATGCAGAACATGCAGATTTATATTTAAATGTTATTTTTGCCGCTTAATATTCACAGACACTAGTCCATATTGCTTTTACCTTAAGTGTAGTTGACCTACCTTGGATTTATCCATCTAAAATTTGGCAAATTCCGTGAAATTCTGCGTTATACAGTATCTTATGCTTTTATGACTGGATTCTGCGAATCTGTCAAGTCCCCATCATGGAAATCATAGGGACCTACTTTTAGAAATATGCTCTGGTCAAGTTGAGGCACTTTTTATGTATAATGACAAGAAAATGGTAACATCTGCTCAAACCATAGTTGTGGCATTTAAAATTCACCCCAATTGTAACTTATGATATGATAGTGAATATATTATAGTACTTATGTAGAGAGAGAGAGTTTTAATTTTATTATTATTTATGTGACATTATTATTGTTATTATATTTTAAATACATATTTCTACTTAGCTTTAACTTATTTAATCTTTAGAAACTTTAGAAAATCATTTTATTTTATTTTTCCAAATTTTCCATTTGAATTTTTCTAGTCTCTGTTTTTAATGGTTTCTTTAATATATTAATAATCAAAATCATCACTAATTAATTGATTTTATAAAATATTATTTTTTTTCTTCCAGAAATATTGTGTTGTGTATTTACACAGAGACATGCAGAACATGCAGATTATATTTAAATGTTATTTTTTGCCGCTTAATATTCACAGACACTAGTCCATATTGCTTTTTACCTTAAGGTAGTTGACCTACCTTGGATTTATCCATCTAAAATTGGCAAATTCGTGTGAAATTCTGCGTTATACAGTATCGTATGCTTTTATGACTGGATTCTGCGAATCTGTCAAGTCCCATCATGGAAAATCATAGGGACCTACTTTTAGAAATATGCTCTGGTCAAGTTGAGGCACTTTTTATGTATAATGACAAGAAAATGGTAACATCTGCTCAAACCATAGTTGTGGCATTTAAAATTCACCCCAATTGTAACTTATGATATGATAGTGAATATATTATAGTACTTATGTAGAGAGAGAGAGTTTTAATTTTATTTATTTTATGTGACATTATTATTGTTATTATATTTTAAATACATATTTCTACTTAGCTTTAACTTATTTAATCTTTAGAAACTTTAGAAAATCATTTTATTTTATTTTTCCAAATTTTCAAAATTGAATTTTTCTAGTCTCTGTTTTAATGGTTTCTTTAAATATTAATAATCAAAATCATCACTAATTAATTGATTTTATAAAAATATTATTTTTTTTCTTCCAGAAATATTGTGTTGTGTATTTACACAGAGACATGCAGAACATGCAGATTTATATTTAAATGTTATTTTTGCCGCTTAATATTCACAGAAACTAGTCCACATTGCTTTTACCTTAAGTGTAGTTGACCTACCTTGGATTTATCCATCTAAAATTTGGCAAATTCCGTGAAATTCTGCTTTATACAGTATCTTATGCTTTTTATGACTGGATTCTGCGAATCTGTCAAGTCCGCATCATGGAAATCATAGGGACCTACTTTTAGAAATATGCTCTGGTCAAGTTGAGGCACTTTTTATGTATAATGACAAGAAAATGGTAACATCTGCTCAAACCATAGTTGTGGCATTTAAAATTCACCCCAATTGTAACT
The DNA here is from genome assembly GCF_018340385.1 of Cyprinus carpio. Classification (NCBI taxonomy): domain Eukaryota; kingdom Metazoa; phylum Chordata; class Actinopteri; order Cypriniformes; family Cyprinidae; genus Cyprinus; species Cyprinus carpio. The sequence goes on from NC_056610.1 coordinate 12,373,311, forward strand.
TATGATATTGTAATAAAGGAAAACTAATCTGAGTTAAATTTTTTTTTTTTTTTTTTTAGTATTTTAAGACATATTTGATGGGGGCATGAAATTTTGCTGCATAACAGGAATAACCCAGCCCCACTTCCAGGCCCCTCGACTGCAATACAGAATTCCTGATTCAGAGAAAATAAATGTGCATTCATGCCCAGCTGCATGTGCTGTCCCCACATCACAGAGTGTGTCATCAAAAGGTCAATGGATCTTAGGAGCGGGTCAGTTGCAGATCGTGTTCCAAGTGCAGAGAATTGCACTGAGAGAAAGACAAGAGACACAATTATATCACGAGAGTTATTGAGCTCTGTGTGTAAGAGCTGGAATTTAGAGGGTGTGAATCTAGCAAGCACTTTGACTGAAACGTGAAATTATTTCACCTTTTTTTCTCCCTTCATTCTCAAAGCGAAAGTAGGTAATTGGTGCAAAGCATCTGAGGATGAACTTTTTTTTATTTTAGAGCAGCAAACTTATTAATTAGAGAGTGAGCAGTTAATCACTTTAAGGGTGTTTCTTCAATGCTTGGCCCTGTTGTGACCTTGGGATACTCTCACACTCTTACTAGTTTATTTACCTACTTACGAACAGTGTACAAACAGGAATCAGAATAAATTCAGCAATTTCCCTGTGTGCTGAAGTTTTATATATATATATGTGTGTATATATGTATATGTATATATGTATATATATATATATGTATGTATATATGTGTATATGTGTATATGTGTGTGTGTATGTATGTATATTTTGAACCAAAATTACAGACGACTTTCTTGATTTACAGTAGCTACCATCTGATAATTTAGTTGCTTTTTTCTGTGTACATAATCATTTATAAGCATTTGATATCTGTCATTTTATACTTTACATAATGTTTTTTATACATAATTTTATACATAATTATGTAATCAACACAACAATATGTGATCTCTAGTATTTAATATTTTCTCACTTTTAAATAATGTAAAAAAAAACATAATTACATCATGTATTTAATCAGATTTAATAAAAACATTGTCTCATATTTCATTGCAAGCAAAAAACAAAAAAAAACACTGCTTTTTAATGTTGTGTCATCTTTTTAAAATCATTGTAAAAATGTATTTTATTTTTATTTACTATTATTTTTTTATTTAAAAAAACAAAACAATTCACATGGTCTACATTATATATTTTTATCAAAACCCATTTTAACAAAAAACCAAAACAACAACAAAACATATTTTCCGTGGTAGAACTGAAAACATTGGGGATGTTTGTTTAAACATGGATATAAATTCACATTATAATGGTTTGTTTATTTAACACTGGGTTCCATAGTTTTACAAATGTAATATTGTTATTATTTCTTTTCTTAGTGTTCATTTTGAAAGTCTGTATTTGAGAGAAATGCAACACAGTAAAATTTTAAAAGAGTCATTTAGCAACAATAAATGATAAATGATATTTACAAGTTTTCAAATCAGATTAAAAGTCATTCATACAACAAAAATTCTGAAGATGAAATCTGTTAATTTGCTAAAAAACAACAACACATGGCTCACGAATGTTCCTATAGTTGAAGAAACACCCATTATCTGATAATTTCTCAGCTGTGTTGAGAAGTAAAACTCGAAGATCTCTGACTTTGTGTAACTGTTCATAGTGTAGATGAAAAATTAGGGAACATTGTGCTGGTTTAGACAGTTTTCTGTGCGTAGACCCTGGGGAATGCTCTCCAGCTGGCAGGGAAGCAGTTGATGTGTTCATATGTGACGGTGAGGTTACAAAAAAGACTCACCTTCTCTCTCTCTCTTTCTCTCGACTGCTTCCTTTTGCCCATCATCAGCACAATGTTATGCACTGCTGTTATATAAAGAATGGAAGAAATGAGCGTCGCTATATCTCCCATCATTACCCAGTTTAGATTCTGGCCAAGCATATTCTATTCAGCTTCATCATTACCATTATTTCCGAACACGTGGCGGCAAGCTCACCTGTTACCGCCCAAGCGTTCGTGTCATACTGAAGAGAATGTCATGGAGAGAGAATTTCAATCGAGGACACGGTGGGGTGTCGGGCTAATTTAAACAGTAGGGGTGTTTAAAGCCAGGGATGGGAAAGGACACGAGGTTGACTCTGTAATATGCTGCTGATATTAAGTGCACCGCACCTCTTCTGTTATGGTTCTTCGTATTTGCTTTTGTATTTGCATCCTTGTCTTGAGGCCCCTCGCAATGTGCTCGCTGTCTGCCGCAGCGGCCGTGAGATCAGGAGCCAAGGGCAGCGGCGGTCACGGAGGCCCCCCTCCCGTCAGCAGTAATGTATTCAGGGCAGAACTTCACGCCTTTCAGGTGCCCAGCACCGCGCCTCGTCAGCACTCTGTAATCAAATCCAATCTGTTATTAAAAGATGCTCTTGACATTTGGCTCCATCAAAAGAAAAACAAAAACTTTGTATAATGCAATTGGATAGGAAGCGAAGTCCCCGATGACCGCGGTGTGTGGCAAGGCAATGTGAATATTGCATCTTCAGCGTTCACTCGCCGTAGTTCAGTCCATTTTGCCTTGAGTTTACGACCGGCCTCTTTTGTGCTAGTGGAGAATTGTTTGTTCATTCTTTAGTACGATTTGAATGGTTTCTATTAAAATGAGAGTAGCACTGTGAGACTAAGATCAAAAAGTGTATTTTCTCCACTTGAGTTTCGCATTCAGGTACCACTGTGCTCTCTTGGCTACAGAAACACTCTCTGCATTGTGTTTATGTGTTAGACGAAAAGTGTTAATAGTTTTTCCTGTGATGCAATCTTTTCTTTCTTGGTTCTCAGAGAAGTCTAATCTCAAAGGAGTCAGTGTAGTATTGAAGTGGAGTCTTGTCACCTATGTGGCTGTGAACTGATGCACACTGACACAGCGTGGAATGGCCTACTTCTGCATCTAATGTGTGTTCTGTGCTGCAGATGGGTAGTTCACAAATAATAAGGACATTAACTTATTATTTTTATTATTATTATTTTACATTTGTATTATAGCGAAAGTGTAGCCTATATTAGCTGTAATATCTGCATTTACTACCTTAACAATTTTATTCATTTTTGTATTTAGAATATTTGAATGATATAAAACAATATTATTATACATATACAACATATTCTGTTTATATTTTATGTTTAGTTATGTAACATTTATATATATATGAGTTTATACAGCAGTTACTTCTGGTCCTTGAATCTGATTGAAGGTCTTTCCAGCTGTGCAATATTGTACCAATATTGTAACAGTTTCGTTATGGCAGAGGTAAAAAAAAACTTGCTATAACTTCACAAATACTGCTGTGTTCACAAAATGTAAATTTAAGTTTTTTAGGTGAGAATGTAGTTGTTTAAAATTAAAGTATGTGGTTTGTTTAGAAAGAGAGCGCCTATTTGAAAATTAGCTTTGTTTTCAGATATGCGAGCTCTGCATTCATGAACCCACCAAGAGCAGCCTCACCTCGGCCAATTGTTCTGGAATTTGACGCTGCCTCTGATGTCTCTACAGTGGTAAAAAAGATATAATTAATCTCTGGTATATCTAATGGACAATCTTTCTGTTCTAGAGCAAATAGTTTTAGCTGAGGGCAACATTTCCTAACTTTATATTTTTATATAACTTTAATGTTGTATCAGAGCACTGCCTTCGTACTTTTAAAGGTAGTGTAGGTGATTTCAGAGAGGCTAGCAATAGCAAGCTAGCTTTGAAAGCACAAGATCCCACTCTCCCTCACTGTAGTGTAAAAAAAAGTTGACTTATCTCAAAAAAATAAGGCAACCTTTAGCATTCAGCTTGTTAATTTAACTCAACTAGCAACTGACAACTTAAAAACTTTAGTTCATCTAATGAATAAAAGTCAGTCTACTGAGTTTTAAAACATCTGTCAGATCAACCAAAACATGTCTCATTCACCAATGAGAAAACATTGCAGTATAAAATGAATAATATTAAAATAATATAACGCCTTCCATTCTCGCTCGGTCTGCAATAGCCTAATTAAATGCACGGGTGATGTACCATGTCTGTGTGAACAGGGTGCGCAGCGGTATGCAAATCTATATGTTGACATGCAGGTAGGACAGCCTATCGACAGCCTATCCATCCAAAGATGTTATGGTGCTATGCCTTCTACAGACAATATAAATACAAATATATGTACATAAATACATTTATATATACATATGTACAACACATTTAGACCACTTAACTTAGTGATTGCTATTGGGATGTGAAGAGACTTTCAGCCAATTAAACAATTTAAATATGTAATATTTAAGATGCAGTATTGAATGTCCATGATGACATTTGTTAAATAACTAATAAAGAAACCACACCAGGTGATCTAAAGATGTAAGTATAAAGAGTAAATGAAAAGTATAAGGAGTTGATTAAAGAAGTGATTAATCATCACCATAAGCATAAACAACAAAACCACACATGCATCCATATTGGCATTATAACTGTTGCCATAGAAACAAATAATTTGAGTTTGAGGTAGAGCAGAAACAGAGTTTATGATTGTTAGTGATTTTAAATATTGATATTGATTAAATGTGCCTATTGAACATTGGTGTCTTTTATCATGTTATTTTCACCTCTGTTTATATTAAAGTACTACACTTCATGTTTGCCTAAGAACACCCCAGCATGTGTTTAAACCATGTGGCTCATTGCTTCAATATGCAGTGTAGTCTCTCAGGTAATGAGAATTCATTAAATATGCATGCACAATAATTACAAAAGAATTACAAAAATGCTTTAGATGGAGTATAGCCTGTCACAGCTTGCGAAACCCTGAGCTTTTTAGTCCAGTGACTTTCACATTAATCTTCCATTTCTTAACTAGCTTGCTTTGCTAGCCTGAAAGCATTTCCACAGGAATATGTGACAGGGTGGTAATTTTTATCTGTGTTTTTAAATCGCTGTCACAGTATCCCAATACTCAATTCATCATATTAACCTGAGAGTGGTATATATGCATGCATGAATGTACGTATAAATCAAGACTGAACCAGAAAGTTTCAAGACTTCTTTTTTAAATAATAAAATGCATAAATAAAAAAACCATGAGTGCGAATAAAATGGCAAAACGCACCAATGATGGGCTGGGTCGGACAGTATCATCGATACAACTCAGCACCTGTCTTTATTTATTCATTTGTTCATTTATTTATTAATTCCCGTCGTCGTGTCACCTTAAAGGGAGAAGCTAAATTGGGAGGAAAATCAATATGATAAACTGCTACTTGTTTTGTGTCCAAATTGTTTCGGTTTGGAAATCGATACCCGTGCCGTGGTCATTCATCACGGCATGAGAGAAGTGGGCAGCCCACATGAGATAATATAAAGCTGCAATATGTTTTTAAAAAAAGTCCCGTGGAGGTAAGGGGCGAGAAGGTGTGGAAGCGAGAGGGTTAGAAATAGCAAGCAGGGAGTGACAGAGAGGTGGGAGGGAGGTGAGTGAGTGCGAGAGGGTGGTGGAAAATAGAAAGTGAGAGCTACGCCGCTGATAGATGGATGGCAGAGAGCAGGTTTATCAGCCCCTGACAGACACAATAAAAAATAACCTTCGCAGTAAGGGCCCTGCTCAAATTAATATGGAGCAGCCAGGCGATGCCGGTGGACCGCCATTAGGTGCCCATTGACAGCATCATTAAGACAATGGGCAGATTATAGAGGTTACTGATGACACATCAGCAACGGGACCGGCAACATGTTAGCCACTTGACCTCTAGAGAACACTCCAGTAAACGGGCCCCGAGCCGACGTCATCCTTCTCGGCTTCCTGCATCCCGTTCTCAGGATCCCCACTGATTAATTCAGCGTGGAAGTCAGAAGCTCCCGTAGACTCATTATGCCGTCATTTGTCACTGCCGTGTTACAGAGGGCTCTTTGTGTTTTGGGCATGCCGGATCTTTTCCATCACTTTCTGTCGGAGGGAGATGAACTCTGATCTCTGTTTCTCACAGTGTGAGGGGATCCAGAAGGCCCTGGAATAAATTGATCTGCGCAGGGCTCATTACGAAATCCATGTCTGACATCTGTTTCTTTGATATCCGACTGATTTTCATGCATTCGGCTCAATTGCAGCTCATTGGGTTTTATTCGCTATGGCGTTCTGTAGATATTTGGGAGGAAATTATTCAGTCCGACTCTAGCGGTTGAGTCCTGTACGCCAGGAGAATTCCCAGATGAAATTGGCCAGTGGGTGAAATTAGGTCCACTGAGATTCATTTCTACCGAGCTGAGATATACAAACACACACTGAAGGTTTATTTTAAGGATTTGTTAGGGACAATGCTATACCTGATAATAACTGTAGGCTGTAGTACAGATTATTGGGGTTTGGAAGTATTAAGAATAAATACTAAAAGTATATAAAATTACAAATATAGAATAATTTATTAAAATAAATATTTTTTCATTCTGTGTGAATATGAATGAAAATTAATTAATGAATATATCACGCAGTATCAGTGACATGCATTTTTTATTTGCGTGTTTTATATATATATATATATATATATATATATATATAGAGATATATATATTATATATATTATATATATAGATATATATATATATATTATATATATATATATATATATATATAATATTATATATCTATATATCTATATATATATATATATATATATATATATATATATATATATATATATATATATATATATATATGTGTGTGTGTAAGAAATTATAAAATATAAAGGAATGTAAAATATAAAGGAAAATCCATATTTAAGACATTTTAATAACAATCATACGTATCATGCATGGCAAATGTGAAGTTTAAAAATGAATGAGAACGGATAATCGATTGCTTTAGAGAATTTAATGGAACCAAGACTTTATTCCCAGAACAATTTAAAGAGTAAAATGAAGCTCAGATTCTGGGAGAGCTGTCTCTGTCACGTTTCTAAACATTTAGGATTTGATGTTGGTTTTAAGTGGAATTTACCATAGTATTTTATCCATCTAGGGGGTACAAGCCATATCAATAATCAAGGAGTACAGAAATAAGTTATTAATGTGATATGTATTTTTAAGGAACAGAAAGGCTGTGCATAAAGACACAAGTTTAAGAATCCATGTGAAAAATTCACTGTTTTGTGTGCAATACCACTGGGAATGTGTGTATAAAATATTACAATATTTTTATTACTATTCTTTTATCAAATACTTAAAATAATTTTAAAGTATAAAATTCATATTCAAAGTATATTAAAGAATTAACATTCTAACATGCTGACATCTTTTACCCTCATGTCATTCCAAGTCCATGGAACTTTTTTCTTCTGTGGAGCACAATAGAAGATCTTTAGAAAAATGTTTCTAACTGTAGCGTTTTGTTTCATATTGACTTCCATTGTATGGAATAAAAAATACTGAAAAGTTTCCTTGAAAATTGTAGTTTTGTGTTTAGCAGAAGACAGAAATGCATACAGTTTTGGAACAACATGAGTAAATGATGACAGAATGTTTGGTTGAACTATGCCTTTAATCGCAAAATATACTGTGACACATGCTCTGAATAGTCATTGATGCTAAGTTCGAACTAGCCAACTAGCTGCTGATTTCTGTCATGACATTGTATTTCCATTTTCCATGTATTTTGTTGACATGTTGTCAAGAAGAAACTGTATGCTTTGTTTGAGAATGTATTCCAGGTTCGTAGCTTCACTCAGGGAGGAGAGCGATCTTGTAATAGACGTACCTAGTATGCGTTTATGTCAACAAAATAACATAAAACCGTTATTTTTAAATGTGCGCAGGGCAACAAGCATCTATCTTGTGATGTGCGTTATACTTAAATCTTCGCACCCCAAAGAACATGATAGGAAAGGAAGTTTGATTTGGATAACATCTGCTTTCACAGTGCAACTGGTGTGAAGAAGACATTAATTCTTTACATGCAATTAGATCGATTTGCATTCTTTAAGGTGAAACAAAAATGCTGCCTCCCTCCCGTCACGACATTTACACCTGAGCTGTTTCTTCAATCACAGTTTAAATTGCACTCATGTCATCTGTCACTGAAGTTCGTACCCTGATTGAGGAGAAATTGACATTTTGCTCATCTATACTCAGGGGGAACTGTTTTTTTTTAAGGGTAACACCTGAGCACAGCAGCAGTAGAAGTGCCTTCCTGTCAGTCAAACCCTCCGCGGTTCTCCAAAAATCACCTGCCTCCGTTTTCACTGATGACTTGTCAGGAAGCTGCGCCAGCGAGAGTGGCTTCGCCGTAACAGTTGACTTTGCGAGACTAAATAAATTAATACAGAGAACAAGACAGGGTGAACAATAACAGGCCTCTGATATAATAAGACGCAGTGTGTGAATCTGAGCGAGGGCAAATTTCTCGCCCTTAAAAAATGTGAAGTCTCTGCTTTGATGTGAGCCGGCTCTGGGCGCAGGGGTTGAAGACAGGTGGGCAGACGGAGGGGAGTGGGGGGGAGGGGATCAAAGTCAACACAAACATACCTCATCCCTCAATATTTCATGGGCCTCCTGACCACCTCTGAATATCTAAGGCCACACAATGGCTTGAATCTCTTTTGGCACTTCCATGATCGATGTGTGTTGATTACTTCTCAGTCAGATTTTATTGTGTGCCCTGAGCGTTTGAAGTGCCTCTTATCTCTCAGATATCTCTCTTTTTTTCTTGCCTCAAAGCCTGAAGTTTTTATGTCTTTCTCTCTTTTTGTGCTTGTTGTGGATTTAAACTGATGCAATAAATTTGATCCTGCCTATATAAAGGCAAGGGTGTATCTCTTTCTTCCTTTGCAGCTTCATCTAATAGACTGGAGCCTGAAGTGACGTCAACTATGAAATATTAATCATAATAACAATAATAATTAATAGTAATGATACTTGTATTTAATTCAAATATTAATAACAACAATAATTTGTGGCTGTTATGTGTTTATTTGTCTATTTATGTGTGTCTTTTTAATGTGGCTATTACTGTAAATAAATACAGTTTATTGCCATTATACAACAAATTTAAATGTATTTTAAAAGAGATGTTCAGGCACATTTTTTACTATTGATCATGGCTGCAGTAGTTCATCAAACGATGATCAAATGATTGAGATGAGTGTTATAACTGGGCATATATCCAAATGGGCTGTGCAGTCAAGCACGATTAGCATTTAAAAGAGTTGATTCAGGTACTTGGATTGCAGTGGTAGAGAGATACTATTGAGTTTCTGTAACATATGCCATATTGTTACAGCGTTTAATGGAATTGTAGCATGCAGATTGCATTAAGAAATTTTTAGTGTATTTGTTCAGTATATATGTATGTATAAATCATTTTTGAATTGAAAATGACAGTGCATGCAATAATTTCTGCAAAAGTTTAGGCTAAGATTTCTCTCTCTCTATGTTTCACTTTTTCTTTCCTTCAAGCCAGACGTGATATTTAGTGGCATGACTTCCATATAGCACATTCTCCATGTCTCTGACACTTGCTAAGGTAAGCGCATATTATGAAACACCAAATTTGTCATTTTAATTTGAAATGAACCCTGTCATTGCCAGGCCATCTGTGCATCGGCTGTGTTTTTTAGGAGTGCTTTACAGTGACGGAACAGCTCATGTGTCGAAGGAATTGGAGGTGGGTGCTTTTATAAGTAAGAGTGATTCTGTCCCTCAGCAAAGCATGGAGCACTTTGCTGGTGACCTTCTCCGTGAGTGGGGCTGAAATTGGATGATTGCGTGCTGTGTTACTGGACAAGTGACAGGTGGCTGTATCTCCGAGCTTGAAGGCAGGCAATCTTACCCACCCAGTCCATGTGTTCTACTCCCAGTTCCCAGGTATTGGATACCCAGCTGTGATCAAAAGCAGTTTGAAGCTTTACAGCAACATCATTGTATATTTATGCCCTTTCATTTTCAAGGAATACATAAAATTTGGTCGCATGAGTGCCGAGAGCACAGGTGCAAGTGAGGTACTCACAGCATATGCATTGCAGCAAATGCATTTTGATTTATGTGCGCAAGCTCACAGCAAAGAAGAGCGCAGCATCGTACACGATTTGATTTAACACTTCTGGAGTCGGTTTTAGAAAAAGTTGTGAAATTGTATTAAAGTATGCTGAACTTTTACTCAAAAGTGTATAACCAAAAACACTTGAGTGAAAATACAAAAGTTTCCACATTTAATTGTACTAAAGTTAAATGTTTTAGGCTCATGAAAACAAGACAGTGGAGATTTTTCTCATTACAGTAGCATAATGCATGAACTTTGTAAAGCAGTTCCATTAATCACAGTTTTCTAAATGTCTTGACTATGTAAGGCTTTGGGACACACTGAGATGTTACATGAAATTGTTAAACATTATATTCAGTAACTGATTTTATTGCTGCTTTATGTTCAAGAATAGTTGTTTGTAGAATAATTGTAGACTGTCTTTAACCTTTAGTTGAGAACTTCCTTCTTGGTTATAATTAAAGATAACACTAATGGCTGTTGTTTCTTCACAAGCACTGATTGCTAGTGCTGGGAGTCTATTCAGAAAAGAACTGATTCATAGATGTTGAGGCTTTGGGAATCATTAGTCAACTTCAAAGAGTTGAGTCGATTCTACTCAGAGAAGTACTACTCCATGATTCAGAAGAGCCTAATAGAGGGATTTAGATTCATTCCATTAACTTGATTGACTCTTTCTGTAGGTTACGTCATTACACTAGTAGGTGGTGAAGAGTTAGTAACTTTTTTAGTATTATGAGCGATTCCTTCAACTGTTCGCTTAGCATTTATTCACATTTGGAATTGATTCCATTGATTTAAGTTCCAGAATCTAACAGTCCTACCAATTGTCTGTGTTAGACAGACAATACAATATATAATTTTTAAAGTCATATATTTTAAAGGGGTCATATGATGCTACTAAAAAGAACATTATTTTGTGTATTTGGTGTAATGCAATGTGTTCATGCAGTTTAAGGTTCAAAAAACACATTGTTTTCCATTTAATGTACATTATAGTTTCTCCTCTATGCCCCTCCTTCTGAAACACATAGATTTTTACAAAGCTCATCGTTCTGAAAAGCGAGGTGTGTTCTGATAGGATAGCTATTCAGTGCGTTGTGATTGGCCAAATGCCTCAAGCGTGTGATGGAAATGTTACGCCCCTTAACATACTCTGCCGTCTCCCAGGCCAGCAGGACGAGACTCAGTCCAGCTGCTCTACTCGTGCACATCCCATCATCGGTTCTCTTTTAGCAGTTCAGTCAATGTACTGTTAGGAGTAACTGAATGACTCGGGATATTGGTTTATTTCACGTCAGAGGGAGTGTAAGGCACGTTTATAAACCGAATAACTTAAGTTATTTGTGGATTAGTGCGTACTGAAGACACGAACCGTTTCGAACGATTCAGTTCGATTTGATTCAGTTCGATTAGATATTAGATAGATGAGACAAAACAAATAAAACCCATTACAAACGTGGCATTTATTGCATCCAGTGGGGACATAATTACTGATTATAATGACTTATACTGTCTTTTTACGCATTACGTTGTGTATCGAGCTGTGTAAACATAAAACCATGTCTGCATTTGTGATCTGAGAAACAAGAAGTCTACTCTCCTGCTCAAAACTCACGTTTGAATCATAATTGGCAAATTATTTTTGTGCCACAGACGCATTGCAGGCTACTGGTTCAGGAAACAGTCCTCATCCTCCATAAAATGCGCAGCACACATCTGAATATGTTGGACTGTTCTGAAACAGTGTTGAAATACAACTTAACCACTGATTTCTAGTCATGTCCTCTTTTGGAAGGCCAAACAAAGTTTCACTTCAACGGAACAAACAGCGACTCCACAACATGGCGGCTGTGGCAACAGAGAGAATACAAAAACAAAGCCACATATATACGCGTAGACATTTTATAACCATCATGCAAATCTTCCCACATAGTGACATAGAGATGTGGGGTAATGTTAGAACGAGCCGTTTTTAGGAGGGCGTGGTTTAGGGCTGTCACGATATTAGATTTTTCATATCATGGTTATTGTGGCCATAAGAATTCACAATATTGACATATAGTGAAAAAGATATCAGTCAGTTATTTTTTACTTTGTTTATTGAGTTTTTCTTTTTCACCCAACGAACATAAGGATACTGATAAACGCAGGGCACAAGACTCTGGCTTTCTCCATCTTCTTTGAAGTTACAATTCTTAGAACAATATGATGAATAAATATTAATGGTAACACTTCACAATAAGATGTCATTTGTTAACATTAATGTATTAACTAACATGAACAATGAACAATGAACAATACATTTATTACACAATTTATTAATCTTTGTTAATGTTAATAAAAATAATGTCGTTCATTGTTCATGTAAGTTCATAGTGCATTAATGTTTACATACACAACTTGTGATTTTAATAATGCATAAGTAAATGCTGAAATTAACATGAACTAAGATTAATAAATGCTGTGGAAATATTGTTCATTATTATTTGTTATTTATATATGTTAACTAATGTTATTAGCTAATGAACCTTATTGAAGAATGACTGCAGATGAGGCATTAAGTGCATGGCACTGCGACCAACTTAACATTTTAGTTTAATGTAGCAATGTGGTCGCTCAGTTTTTCAAAATCCGTTTTAATCGGTAACTGTTAATAGATTTGAACAAAGAAATAAAGTGTTACTACACACAGGCCATATTGATTGCAAATACAAAAAAGGCGAGTAAAGAAAATGCAGTACTTATTAAAATAATCACCCTTTACTTAAATATATGAACACAGAAAACCACTGTTAACATGTTAATATAACGTTTCCCATTCTATGACTAGTAGAATAATGACAACTTACTCTGACAAACAAGGCTCTCCTCGAGTAGCTGCAAGCACTGAGTCTTCTTCTTGTGTGACAGTGTCAGCGTTAAGGCACAATACTGCCACCTGGGAGCTCAACCAAGTACTGGCACTGGAGTATTTACATGTGGTGTTATCATAAGAGAACTGTTAGTTTTAAATATTGCGGTATATCGTCACACACTAAATTAACACGATATTGATAATTGATGCTTTGAATATCACGGTAATCGTCAATACCGTAGCGTGGTTGACTCAACTTTTATAAAGAATATCTCTATGGATTTGAGACTTTAGTCTTTGCAACTTTATAGATCTTCTTTATGCACCAAGAGCTTGTAACACTCCAAAGAGAAAGGAAAAATTTAAATCGCATCATATGACCCCTTTAAAATATGATTTATTCCTGTGTTGACTGAATTACTTCAGTCTTCAGTCTCGCATGATCATTAAGAAATATACTGATTTGATTCTCAAAAATGGTTGTGCTGCAGAAACCGCAAAACATTTTTTCAGGATTCCTTGAATGTAAAGTTCAAAAGTTTAGCATTAATTTGAAATATGAATCATTTGTAACATTATAAACCTCTTTACTGTCACTTTTGATCAGTTTAATGTGTCCTTGCTGAATACAATTAGTAATTTCTTCTGTTGAATGGTAGTGTCACATAATACATTATTACACAGTGTGTGTAGTCTGAAGGTTTTTATTTTTTATTATGTGCAGTAATGATGTACCTTACCTTACACCTCTAGTTTTGAAAATGTCTTAGGTGGTCATTGAGGGCACTAATGACAGCACAAAGTTTCTGATTCTGGTCGCCACCCCCAACATCTTCATCCCTCCCCTTTAAAACCTGTGTGCTTTGCTGGTGTCACATCATTAAAACGGAGCCCTCTTTATGGCTGTTTTGCTAAATAATTGGTTCCTCTGCTCCCCCTCACAGTGGCAGGGGGCCAGCACTCGCGCAAGCTGTTTGATGTGTTGGCCAATAATAGTTTCCCCGAGTTACAGTGTTTGGCAAAGATGCTTTGGAGATGTTTCCCACTACCAACCCCCCCAGTAATAGCACCAGCTCTGAAACAGCTGCTGTTAGTCTACAGCAGGCCTCACTGTACACAGCTAGAGACAATAAGCATCTCAACCCACACAACAAATTGAGTGGGGTTTCCCTCTGTGTTAAACTAATGAATACAGAAGTGTTTTTGCTGGCTGTATGCAGTGTCGTGGAAACTACTCTAAAACGGTTGCTTGCGAAGCTATAAGTAAAGCATGTATAATTTAAAGAAATTGTTTAATGTTAAATATGTTCTTCTATATCCCTGCTGTGTGGGCAACTATAAATAAGCCATTTGTAGGCTGATTTCCCTGTGGCTCTGAGGTGCTTTCAAATCATTGCTCTGTTTGTTTTGTGCATCCCGACCAGCCAGGTACATTGATATGCACTGTGATATTCAAAGCAATGATGTAGTGTTTCTTGTTTTGTCATGCTGCATCTCTACCTGCTGGAAAAGAAGCTTGTTATACTATAGAACTGGAGCTGTTTTCTAAATGGCTACTAAAATGTAGTTAGGTAAGTTTTGTTGCTAATTTTAGGTAGTTATTCCCCAACACTGGTTGTCTGGTTGTGTGTGGTGACCCACAGGGGAGACATTTAAGCTCATAATCTCAGCAGTATTCTGTATTTGACCTCTACATATAACCCTTGTGGGCTCACTGTGAGTAAATTGGTTCAAGGTTGCAGGATTGTCAAGTGTCACCGAAGGTCATGTTGATAAAACATACAGAAGTGACCTTAGGCTTGTATTCAATTTTGTATATTTGATTGTGCTAACAATAGTAGATGTAAACTTGGCTAATGCATGCATGTAACAATAAGTTACTAGTATTTTTTAATAGTTATAATATTATTTGCTTTGTGATCCATATAGTACATGACTAATAACAACAACAGCAAAAAAATCTCTTTAGCTCTTTGCTATTTTGTAAATACACCCCTTTGAGACCTCATTTGAAGCACAAAAATAGGCCACGTCCTCCTCCAGCAAAACACCATTAAATCTGACACTGGTGTTTGGAGAAATTTGGCAAAAATAGAAACTGTCAAAAAGGTAACAGAATGAGACATGAAGTTAAATTATCTTATTAGGACATGAAGCTTAAAAAATACTGAAAAAAAAATACTGAAAAAAAATACTGTATAAAAATACTGAATTATTATGAGACACTTTTGTACTACAGACAAAACATACTCCATCACAAGGTCGACACCCTGATGCTATTTGTGTCGCTTTGAACTCTTCCCTGAAGTTTGTATCCTTATTTTTTTCCTTCTTTTAAATTTATCTCAGAAACCTGACTGTCTTGTTTTGGGGGGTTTAACCCCTGGGGGCAGTTATTTTGAGCTTACCCACACTAAAGCCTGAGGAGAGAGGTAAAGCTGGTGCCGTGCGCAACCACTCCAGACAGATTGGAGTAATTTCCATTGACAAAGCTGTCAGAGGAGCTACAACCTCCTGAGCTGAGATGGATGCTGAGCTGGGGGGGAGTGTCAGCCTCCCATGATGCACTCTGCTCCCTCGCATCATCACCTCACTTCATAAATGACCATAGAAAAGACAAAGAAAGAAGAAAAATCAATTGTTTCTCTTGAAGACAACATTAACCCAAAACAAACCCTAATTATCTCTTAATACACGTTTCTTTTCAGATGGCATCACCGAGTCTTTTGTTGGTTTTTTCAATCCTTTTCCACCAACCATTTGTTTTGCCCCTGTGCTTATATATGGATAATTTTGTGGTAACAGAGAGTCGGATGGATAGCACCTGCATTGTTAATGGCAAAATGTCAGTATTTTTTACTTTATTTCCAGTATTGATGAAACAAACAATGAAATATATTCTTTGGTCTGTTTGCCAACTCGCCTTTGCAACAACTTTCCCTTTGGAATGACTTCACCAAGTTCTTTTCTGTTTTGCTCGTGATATTGCTTATATATTGGTAATTTTGTGATAACATATCAGTTTTAAACATTCGGACGCATAGCAACTGTATTGCCAACAGGAAAAAACCTACTGCATTTATTGTTTGATCTCAGAATTGATGAAGCAAACAGTGAAATCAATTATTTGGTATGCAGTGTTGGAAAGGTTAGGTTACAGATTACAAGTTAACCTATTTATAATGTAATAAGTAGTGTAATTACACAATTACTTTATTAAAGTAATGTAAATGATTCAACATAAATACGAGAGAAAACACTGGCATCTAACAAATCAATCATAAAAAAAAAAAAAAAATTTCAAACATTTAAATCATGCAGGTTAACCTTACGGTTGTAGTCAATATTGATTATTGTAAGATGACATTATTATAATAATTCAATTATTTACTATAACATGTATTATTATAATAATTAAATTTTAAAACAAAGCCACCACAAATTCAGACTTTATCACCTCTTTTTACTTTGAAATTGTTCAAAGCTAAATACAGATTTAAAATCATAACAAGGAATATTAAATATTAATATAAAATACAAGTAAATATATAAAGTATTAATACAGTATAAGAAATATTCAGATGTTAACCCCCTTTTTTTAATCGTTAACATTTTCATAAGTAACTGTAATTTAATTGTACATTTTTTCTCAGTAGCTGTAATGGATTACGGTTACATTTATTTTGTAATTAAATTGCGTAACGCTGTTGGTATGTTTGGTATGAAATCTCTTCTTTGGTATTTATGTCTTTGTGCCTTTGCCAACAGGAAAAAAAAAAGTACTGTATTTGTTGCTTTGTTCTCAGTATTGATGAAGCATATTATGACATCTGTTCTTTGGTATGAAATCTATTCTTCTGTCTGTTTGTCTTTGTGATCTTGTGTGTTGTTGTTTTTAACCCCTTTCTACCAACCATCTGTTTTGCCCTGTGTTATAAATGAGTCATTTTGAAATAACAGGTCAGTTTTAGAGAGTCTGATACATAGCAGCTGCATTGCTAACATTTGTTGCTTTGTTCTCAGTATTGATGATGCAAATCTGTTCTTTGGTCTGTTTGTCTTAGTAATATTATAAAAATCTTGCTTCGCCTCTGAAATTACTTTTTTGGATGACATCATAAAATCATTAGAATTTTTTTCAACCCCTCTTCACCAACCACTTGTTCTGCATGTATGATAGTTATATATGGCTCATTTTGTGGTAACAGAACAGTTTTAGAGAGTCGGACGCATAGCAACCGCATTGGCAAACAGGAAAACGTGCTGTATTTGTTGCTTTGTTCTCAGTATTGATGAAGCAAACGATGAAATCTATATGCCCTTACACCGTTACTGTAAAATGCAACGTGAGACACTAACCATATAAATTTTTTATGCCCCTGCCTTGAGGGTCTAGGGTGAGACGATGAACAGATGCAGGCTGGGAAGGCAGTGGGGAGAAGGGAGAGATAAAGAACGATATAAGAGAGAGAGAGAGAGAGAGAGAGAGAGAATGAGGGAAGGAAGGAAAGGGGAAATGTTGCTGAAGCAGCATGCCGTGTGCTGCAGGTGTGGGATTGTGGCGCGTGTTCCCCCGGGCTCTGAGCTCCAGGCTTGTCACCTCTGTTCACTCTCCTCAAATCAAAACCACCCTCGGCCCTTCGACCCACTCGCTGCATGTCACCTGTCCAGAGGGGGATGCAAGGTGACTTTGTCTCCATGATTCCAGAATGACAGCTAGAGTCCTTATTTTGAGACTCTTGCCGGCTCTTCTTTCTTTTGTGGATGCCCCCGCAACAGGCCTGTCCATGCACAGTGGGTTGAAGGGAGCAGGCTGAGCTTCTCTCGTTATGTTTCTAGTCGTCTGAAAAGAAGTGACAGCTGTATTTGTCGCCAGAATGGTGGTCTCAAATTTGATTTTCCATAATAAAGCATTTTCATGTCAACGTCAAACTGGCATTAAAATTGTATTTATATTCAGTAGCATGATCCATTTCTGAATTAAAAAAAAAGAAGGTATTTATTGTGGGGAAATGTTATTGTATCAGTCAGAAGTGGATTGGGTTGTAACAAGGAAAAGCTTGGTGATGACATGTGGAAAGGAAAGTCGATTCAGGGGTGAAGCAATTTATTAAATTTTGATGAAAGGTTACAGCGATAAATCAAGCATCTGAATATGCATATTCACTACTATGTAGTATGCCAAAAGCAGCAAATTAAATGTCTATTATGTCCATATCCATTGTACTAATTAAACACTAAGCTGAGTGCTTCTGCTGACATTCTGTAGAGCACGTCCGATGGACACTTTACTATCCCGTGAGGCAGCGTCACATGACGCCAACATGGCAGATGTGATACAGTATCTCCAGATTGAATTTCTATTACACATCAGCATTTTATTTATTCATTAAAGAAATGAATACTTTTATTCAGCAAAGTAAGTTGATTAGAAGTGGAAGTAGAGTAACTGATTGGAAGTAACTTTTTTCCCCCCCAAAAAACGTTTTTTCTGCCAAAATATTAAGCAGCACAGGTGTTTTAAACACTGATGAGCATAAGAAATAACACCAAGCCAACAACATAAGAATGTTTTCTGGAGGATCATTTGACATCGGAGACTGGAGTAATGGCTGCTGAAAATGTAACTTTGCATCACAGCACAATTAAATATAATTATAAATTTAAACAGTGTACTATTTTTCAACTCAACAAGTAAGTTCTTTTGATCCAATAAATACAGCCTTGTTTAGCATAAGCATAAGTTCAAAAAAAAAAAAAAAAATCTTCCCTCACTTTTGAATGGCAGTGTACTATATTTCAAGTCAACAAGTAAGTTCTTTATCAAAAGCAGCAGGACAGTATGCAAAACTGGAAATATAGCGCAATTAACTTTCTTTTTCTGTAGAATAGTGTGCACTGATCAATCACGCACAATAAGACTAGGAACATTTATAAAGAAAGCAAATAGGCAGTTTGATTTGTCTCGAAAGTTTGCGATTTGAAAGACTCCTTTTCATGAGGTGGCCTGTCTGTATACTCACTCACACAGACTAGAGAAAAACACAATAGGACTTTTGACTATTTTTCAGCTAGAAACCTTGCTATTACCTTGCTCTACAGGAGGGTTTTCAGCCTAGCTAAGCTACTTAAACTAAAAACTAATGAAACCGAACAGTCTGAGATGCACAGTAAGAAATATATAAAAAACAGGCAGTGGCGAGAGAGAGAGAGAGAGAGAGAGAGAGAGAGAGAGTAAGGAAGAAGAAAGATGTTTGTGTTTTGCTCCCCTGGGGCTTTCATGCAATGCGGCGCTTTGGCGGCATACTGAGATAAAATGAGAGTAACGAGATATCAAACTAAGCCGTCCACCTGTCTGTTCCTCACTGCTTTTATCCTTGGCCAAGCCGCTCAGTAGCATGGCTCCTTCTTAGGAACGTTATCAATATCAAACCCTGCAGTATTTCCACAGCAACACAACATGGGCCGCACTGACCAACGCTCTTGGCATTTCACGTCCCTGTCGAATATATTTTGACACCAGCTCTCTGGCTCTGTTTTTTTTTATGTTTCCCCCGCGTGTCAGCTTGAACATGTAGGTGGTGTGAGAGAGATCTGTCTGCGAGTCTCACGTTGACTCACATTGACATCTGCCACAGTGTTAGAGTTGAGGCTTCGCAGACTCCCGGGAGTGCTAGCCCGCTAGCAGGCTAGGCTCGCTCTTTGAATGTTTACAGCAGGTCTGAACAATGACAAGGAATGATAAACTGAGAATGAATAATCTCATTCATAGCTCAAAACGGACAGAGCCTAGAGAATGTGGTCATGTCCGTGCATAATTTCTCACCTACGTAGGGAACAACATGACTTAGCACCCCTTCCACATCTGAGGGGTGTTTGCATTGTTGATCCTGTCAGGTCCCGCAAATGCTTCCTGTTTACTGAATGACATTTCCGACAAAGTAGTAGAGAGCCTTGGATTAAACTCTGTCCACTCTCGGGAAAAGAAAGGCAGTAGATGAGCATCCCTCATCTGCATAATACAATCAAGATATCACTCACGCACTTTCAGCAACTCTGACCCTTGAATAAAACATTTCAGTTTTATATTTGTTTATTGACTGAGTCATATGAAAATATGTGCACAAAGCATAGAGTTGTTATTGACTTTTACTTGGTTACAGTGTTATTTTAATGCAATTGAGACTAGTATAGTTTTTCTTAAATATTTAGCATTTGAGTTTTTTTTATTTTATTTTTATTTTATTTAACATTTCACACATATATACTGTGTATATATCTATATATATGTGTATATATATATTTGTGTGTGTGTTTTTTTTTTTTTTTTTTTCTCCAAGCTCTCCAGCAAATGAATTCTGCTTCTGTGAAGACGGGTCATGTTTTGACAAAACACTGCTGTGGTATGCAGCCGTCTTCGTGTCATTCCCAATTCACGGTGCGAGATTTGCCCAGATTGCCCACCAGCTGGGAAGAGATGGCATGGCATTATGTGTTTCTGCAGTGCCTCATATTGCTTTACTGCTTCGACTCAAGTTTTGTCGCAATCAAAGCAATCTGTGACGCTTCCTACTGCTTCTTTGAGGAGGCCTCTATTAGATCATCTACATTATGATGTTGGAACCTGGAACAAACAGGAAGAGTCACGGTGGGGGGAAATCTTGTTGTTCAGTTGGTTTGTTTTGCTTGTGAACCCTGGCCTGTGGCACCTTTATAGTTGATTCGACGCTTGTTTAAACATGTTTGTCAGTTATTCTAAAACTGCAAATGAAGCTACTCCGGTTTGATTCAAGTGTTAATTGGCTCCAGACACAGATTGGCTGGCGCTTGTTGCATCTCTCGTAAGCGTCATCATTACACAAATGCTGTCCCGCGGGGGTGCTTGGAAAGTGTGTTTCACTTTGAATGCGAGTTTTAAAATGAAACACAAGGGTAAGCAAATTTCTCACTATGAAAGCAGGCTTGCTATTTCCTTAATCACACCAGGAAACTCAGTTTTGATACGGGTGGCAATCTATTTGTAGCATGCGTTTTGTTGACTGCCAGGTAAGATTTCTTTCCCTGCTCTCTGAAAATAGCATGCTTTTGACTGTGAGCCCTTTGTAGATTAAGCAAAATTCAGTTTGCTTGCTCAACGATGTGGGGGAAAGATGGATTTTTGCATTATTTCATTTTCTATCATCATGCTAGCCACCTCAAATCCAACAAATGGGAGCCAAGCAGCTGAGGCTCATATGTCCGATTCCACCGCTACCAATTCTCAAGCCAGTTCCAATATAACTGAGCCATCGGTGCGTGACAAACATCCGAGGAAATGGGTTATTAGTTGTGCATGGCTTACAGAGTTTATAAATACTAAGTGTTATTGTAAAGATAAACTGGCCTGGCTGAAGAGATGGAGGATGTGGAATCCGACTGTAAAATCATTGTATGATATTGAATGTGAAATACGTTGATTATTATGCTATTGCGCTACAAGTACCTCTATTAAAGCACCATTTGGACAATTGAATGGGCATACTGGGTGTGAAGTGGGAAAAAAAAGCAATTTTCTAGTCTTTTCTCTGCAACAATAGTTTTCCATCTGATAAATGGAAAGTATTGTGGAGAAAGTGGTCCCCTGAATAGCCCTCTGTGATTAAACTCTGTTTCAGACATTTTTGTGCTCCAAGTCCATAATGTATAAGTGAAGTATTGCACTGATTTTCCTTTAGAGGGAGCAGTTTTGCTGACTTTGGCCTTCAGTTCTTCTGGTCAAGAGAAATGTCATTTTCTTTTAGCATTTTTCAAAGATTTGTCCCTACTGTGTTGGAGAAACTACTCTAAATGATACAGTCAAACAACAGTCATGCTACACTATAAGCTACTAGCAAACAGTAGGTAACTACACTGAAACTATTTAAAGGGATAGATCACCAAAAAATTCCAAATTTCAAGGAATAAATCACCCAATTCAAAATTACTCACCCACAAATTCATCCTAGGTAAATACGACTTTCTTCTTTCAGACAAATACAATCAGAGTTATTTAAAAATGTCCTGGCTCTTCCAAGCTAGATAATGGGAGTGAATGGGGGTTGAGATTTTAAAGGCCAAAAGTGCATCCATCTATCATAAAAATTGCTCCACATGACTCTGGGAGGTTAATAAAGGCCTTCGGAAGTGAAGAGAAGTGTTTGTGTAAGAAAAAGATCTACATTTACAACTTTAATAACCGCAATCTCTAGCTTCTGCTATCTGGTACGTGCGTTCACGAGAGAGTGGCGTTCCAGTGGATGATGTAGGCATAGCGTAAGCTCCGGTGAGGATATGCTAGCCTCGTGAGAACCAAGTTTAGTTTACCGCAAAGGAAAACCAGTCTCCTCTTGGCTTGTATTGAAATCTTCCAACATTTTTATTAAGAAATCCTCATTTTGTACTTCTAATTTATTGACTGGTGAAAATTGGGTATCATTCGACTCTGCATACTCCACCAAATCTAAAGAGACAAGTACATTACACCTGCGTCATATGCTGGAATGCCACTCTCACATGAATGTGCATATTTAATGTTATCGAATTTAGCACATTAATGCAGGTGATCAAATTAATTTTTTTAGTTTAACGGTGGTAAAAATATTTAATGCAGTTTAACATGGGAGCGGAGCTAGGGTTGGCCACCCCACTCACAACTGCTGTTTCTGTCTCCTTTTTATGTATGTATGTTCCAAAGTAAAGTAAACTTCAACAGATTTCTCAAATCTAAAGAGACAAGGAAAATTGGGTATCATTCGACTCTGCATACTCCACCAAATCTAAAGAGACAAGTTTTGTGATTTGACCAAGTCATTCAGAAGTTATATGTAAAAATATGCATTTTCCGTGTCTCCTGACCACTAGGAGGTACAGCGCTGAAACACTGCAGGTAGTCTCAGGTCATGGTTGTTATAACACACTCCAAGTTTGGTCTCAATACACCAAACCATTGCAGAGATATAGCATCACATCCATTTTTGTGTGCTTTTCGTAGAATTCTTTCGCACGTTATTTGAGATTGGTATGACTAATCAACTTGAATTCCATACATTTTTGCCAGCATGGTCTGAAGATGATCTGAACCAATTTTGGTGAAAATCAGACAAACCGTCTAGGACAAGTTTGAAAACGTAGGTTTTATGAATAATTAAAAATAGTGAAAAAACGAAACCTTACATTTTTAGTTTAGTTTTAGTCACATATTTTTAAATGTTGGTGATTCGACTTTTCCTTCTGTGGATTATGGTTCAAAGGTTATTAGCATAAACATGAGTGAAACTTTGGACAAATGGTGGTGCTAGAGAGTTTGAGTTAGAGATTTGCTATGGTTAATGTTGAGGCTGTCCTCTATCAGTGTGCCAAATTTCCCACAAGTTGTTCTATGGGCTGCCATAGACTCAATAGCAGAAGTATAAGAAGAAAAAGAATGCCAACGGATACAATAGGTGCCCTATGATTTCAGCAATGCGGAAAATGTGGACGGAATCACGGAATCCAGTCATAAAAATGGAATTTACTGAATAACACGGAATGTCATGGAATCTGTCAAATTTTTAATGAATTAATCAAAAGTAGGTCATTACACTTCATTCAAATTACTAAATGGACTAGTATCTGTAAATATTAAGCTGCAAAAATACTATTAAAATATGAATCCTGCATGTTCTGTGTCTTTGTGTGTGTGTGAATGAATGGCACAGACATGCGGTTTTGCTTACTACATATTCTGAAACTCGTGTTATGAGAGTCACTTCATGAGCATTTTACAGTTTAATTTAAGTAAAATTAGCGTCATATTATATACACACAAAACTGTAAAGGTATTCACGGCAACACGCCAAAAAAAAAAAAATCCGGTTTAATTTGTAGTTATGAATGAAATTAATGTTATATGCCTTCATTACACAACACAGAATTTCTGAGGGGAAAAAAATAAAACATTTCACAAGGCTATTTTGAGAATACTTTCCAATAAATTACATATGCATTCAAATAATTAGACATGCTAAAAAACAGAATTTGATAATCAAACATATGGTGCAAAAAAAAATAAATAAATAAAATTCATAGGGCCTAAACATGTAATATTTGTTAAACTTTTAAGAAATTGATGTGAAATTGTATGTTTCATGATTTTAATTAATTAGACATGCTTTTTGATTAATAACATTTAATTTAACCATTATAAAGGACTCCAGAAAAATTAAAACAGAAAAAAATGGAATTTGAAGAAAAAAATAAAACGGAATTTGGGAGAAAATAAAACAAGATTTTATAGGGCCCTACAATTGAAGTAATTACTGATATTTGCTCCTGTTGTTTTCCACAGAAGAAAGTAAGTCATGTGGGTTTAAAATTCTAAGTTGCTTGTAGCTTAGCAAGCTATTTTTTATATATATTTTTCACAGCACTTGTCATTATAACAGAACAATGAAATACAGGTGTCTGTAATACATTTGTCAATGTATATGCTATTGTTCTTCTTGCTAGTTTCTTTACAGATCTGTTATCTAAGTGTTTGTAAAGGACACTTCTTTTCTCCAAAGGCCACCGTCTCCTTCCACTTTACTCTCTTTTTTTTGGTGAGTCACGAGCGGCTGGCAGTTATACGGAAACATCCCACAACAGACTGCATGGTAATTACACAATGGAAACTAATCAGCTGGAACATTGCTCCTTAATTAGCTGACCAAAACGATTGGAGAATGCGCCCAAGGGGTCATGTTCTGAAGAAGTCCCACAGCTCTTGGTTTGAAACCTTCACAACGTGGCTCTTCTGCTTGCACACTCTTAAACCAGTGTGGGCGCCTGGACCGGATGAGGCATGAAGGACCAACCTAGGAAAGTTCCATCGGATCTGTGGCAATCCCATTAGTGAGATGGAGATATTTTAAGGTTGGCTGCCGGTACGGCCAGGCGAGCACTTGGTCTTTCCTCTCCGAATGCAAATGGCGATGAGGAGAGGTCAGCTAATCCATTCTAATCAACTTTGCTGCAGCACTTTAGGAATTCATTAGTAAACAACTGGAGGGAAAAGGCATCTCAACAACGGCAAAATAGCCTTGATTACCATTCACAGGGATTTGCTCTGGACACTCGTGTAAGGTGTGAGATAAAGAGGTTGATTAACACATAGCCAAAGGGTCTCCTCTATTTTTAAAAACATCTGTTCCACAAGGGAAATTGGATTTTTGCTGATTTCAGACTCATTCAAAAAAAACAAAACAAAACAAAAAAAATGCGTCATGTTCACTGGTTCCATAATACATGTATTCTTTAGCAAAATATTTATATATTTGTATATCTTTTATCGTGGTAAAATTCATTAATATATATGAAATACATATTATTAATATACTTTGTAATAAAATACACAATATAAAAATATAATATAAAATATAAATTTCTGTGATGATGTGAGCTGTGAGCCATGATTTTTGTGAATATCTCATTCATATCTTATTCTCGCAGATCTTGTCATTGAGGGCCACAGTAAATGAATTGCGCCATGAATTAAAATGGTTCTAGTCATCGAAATAACACACTTGGGATATGTACCAGCCCTCGTACAAATGCCAATAAATTCTGATTATTATTAATGATTTTTTCCACCACATTGATTCCTTGCCATCTTGTTATTTCATAATAGGACAGAGACAAGCCTTGTTATATGACCCTGGAGAGCAAGCAAACTTTTCAAAGTTACAAGGCTTAGAAAATGGAACGGGATTACCTGGCTGACACATGTTGACAGCTCGTTGAGCTTAGGTTAATGTGGCAGTTTCAGGAGAGAACGTGCTTCACGCTCATGTCAGTGTTTTGACGCTGACCATGACGATTTAAAAGCTGTGCAATTGTACTCATAAAGCATGACCTTGTATCACAGAACTTGTGCACTGTGTGCAGATACATGTAGAAACAGTCAATTATTGTACTTTATTAAACTACACTATGTATAAAGCTGAATCATTTTTATTAAATACCTTCAGGATGGTGCATTTTCCCTCTCTCACTTGGAATATTAAATCCAGCCGCCCCGGTGAAGCGCTCTCGTATATTTTGTTAGGAGTGGATTTGCACTGACTAAAATAAATGTAGTTGTATTTGTTTCTGAGTTTAAACTTCTAGCACAGCGTTCTGTTGCAGATGCATTATATTAGTTTGCAGTGATGCTTGTAAAATAGGATTTGCTCTTTTTCTGTCAGAATTACCTTAATAACTTAGTACTGCAGTGATACCATGGTACAATGATGTTAACATAGTAATAGCTTGATAATATTTAAACATCATAAAACAATAACTTATTAATCATCTCCTCCAAAAAACTACAATAAAAAAAACCACATCACCAAAAAAAAACAATAAAAATTACAAACAAAAAAAAAAAAAATTATGATTATGTGGTACCTCTTTTGGGTCTGAAATGATGTGGCAGCATGGAACAGGTTGAATTACTGTCAAACTAGTGCATGATATCTTGTGACAAACATATGAAGCTGTAATCTGTCCCTGTTGAGTCTCTGAAGGTTAGCTGTCATCTGGAATGGTGTGAGTCCAGGAGAGCAGGACTGCACGATGTTCGCTCCACCTCAGAGGACAACATCTCAGAAGCTCCTTCCTTCCGCCCGTCATTTGATATTTCAGTTTCTGTTTTGTGACATTTGGCTGACTGAGTGGAGATGGCGGGGACAGGTAGTGGCAGGTGAGGCTGAGGGAGAAAAAGACCTGTCATCTCCCCGGTTATCACAGCAGTGTGCAGATTTCCAAATGCCCTCTTTTCAAACAGCAGAGTATGTATTAACTGTAATGGTGTGACATGGCAGTTTTTAGCTGCAGGAGAGCTACTTTCCAGTGCTGCAGGCTCCCTGGCCCTCTTGTTCCCAGTACGATCTCAAACAGGCAACTTGAAAGACAAATGGACTCTGACATTTAACATGAGAAACATAGGATGGTGTCAGAATATTTTCCCCCCAGGTGGCCAATGGGGAGCTGCATTGAAACAGATTTTATAAGCACGCTTAGATATGTGTTAGGTTTTTCACACCAAAAATGGTTGTAACTTCATTTTAAGTAAATATGGCTTTTTGAAATTAACAAGTAGTTTTTTCCTTATATGTTTAAATGATGTCTGTCACTGGCTAAACTCAATTACTGTAGTTGTTTACTTGAGTTCATTGCAACTGGCCAAGCAGCTACATACTGAATAGGCCTTCATAGTAAGTGTGGACAGAAGGAGTGTGCAATATATAAAATCTTCACAATATATTAGTGACAATTTTGCTGATGATATAAAAAGATGCAACATTTTGGAAATTAAAATGATTATAGACAGAATCAAACTTTTACTGATCTAAGGGAAACAGGTCAATTTAGCTCAAAGGGAATCATTTAAGATTTTAAAGGGAATTTGAACAGAATCACTGTTTCACGGCTGATCACTGAAACGGCCAGCGATTCACTGAAAGAGCCGTTTAACATCAAATCTGCGTGCTGGATATTAATATCCAAAGTATAGTGAAAACACTATTAATTAGCACAGTAACAAGATCGGCAGTTTAAGACATTAACTTGTGAGCACAAAACACAAGATACTTCTCTTTTCAATATAAATAAGGCTTTATTAGATAAATCTAAGACATATAAACTAATCTAACACATAAGCACACGCACTCACACATTCACACAAGTTGCAGGAAGATAGAAAGTTAGGAAAGAATGAGTTTAAGAGAATGAAAATGTGAAATCCCAAGTTTAAAGCAATACGTGAAATTGCATAGACATGAACAACCATTTAATCACTTAATTAACCCTCGCACTGAGTTCCTCAATGAGGTTAAAAATTATATTAGATAACACCAGTACAGATGTGAGTCTGGAGGTTACTTGCGTTGCCTGTTTAACGGAGTTCCCTTTTGTTGTCGCTGAAAAGGGGGTTTCCCGAAGTTGCTGATTGGCTGGAAGTTCAGTACTCGTTGAAGTGACGTCTTGGGAAGCCCGTGGTGGGCGTTGGCTGAAGATGCGGAGTTGTGGGCTGGCTGAAGTTGAACGGGCACTCGAGGTCAGACTCGGAGACACGGCGTTACAAAACTTAACTCAGAACACGAAACTCTCAAACGGAAAAGAAAAGAAGTAAAGTTTGACGAGACTAGGGGGTGTTTCTTCTCATCGTGGCTAAGTAGCAGCAGGCGTGCAGGCCGAAGCACGCTGGAACGGCGCTCGAAGAACGCTAAAAGTGATGACAAAGCATGACTAAAAGCAGGCTAAAAGCCGGCATGACTGATAGCAAAAGCTAAACGAAAGCTAAACGCTAAAAGCATGACTAAAAGCTTAAACTACAAGCAAAGCTAAAAGCTAAATTTGATGGTGTCCTGAGTATTTAAACTGGCATTTTGGCCACACCTCAAATGTGTCTTGACCAATTAGATACTGTCTTTTCTCAGGGTGTTGCATTGTTTGTCCCACCCATTCATAAATCATATGTTATCTTATCAAGCTCGTGGTCCGAATTTTCCCCGCTCTTGCAGGGTATAATTTGGACATGATTCCTATAACAAGAATATGATACATTTGACAAATAACTAATGGTCAGAAACGTTTCAAGCAAGAATATTCGAACACACACATACTAAACATGAATATGATCCCTTAAGCTATTCAAGAGTTATTTAAAAAGGCATACACAATAAGTGATTAGAAACATTAAAATCAAATGTGTGGGTTACATAAATGATATGGAGTTAAGCAAATGGACTGATATCCATTTAGAAGTCTTTTTTGAGTTAATTTTGGTGCATATATGCATTGGAAGGCATTCTCTGTGCCATTCTGGGGAGTAAGGATATGTCCTGTGGAGACCAGAGGGGTAAACAGGTCTCTCCTTAGGAATTTCAGTCTGGTTTTTGCTAGGTGGGGGGAAGTCAATCCAACAATCTTGTTTTCTCTGTCATGGCTTTACATGTGAGTGTCAGACTGTCCATCTCTTCGATTACTTGCCCCAAATTAGACAATCTCTTCTTCGAATTGAAATTGTCAATAATTGTTCTAATGTTGTTAATGTTGAAAGCTGTTCTTTGAAAGAGTTGGTCGGTTATCAGACTGTGGTGCTGGGAGTTGATTTACAACATCCTTCCTTTCTGTGGAATTCGGCTCATGTTTCAACCAGGCTCCCGATCTAAACTATATCTGTCATAAAAACATTCTAAACTGTTCTTTGAAGGTTGTGTTATTAGACTAGTTCTGTCATGACAACATTTTCAGAGAGTTTAGTATGGTAATGTACATGGCAATGTTAATGTGTTTGGTCTTGGCAGAATAGATCTGCTAAGCTGCTGCTTCTGTGGCAGAGCAAGTACTGACACTTGTTACTGCCAATACATCCACAGACATGCTGCTGTGAGCATGTAGAATGCATGTGAAATACTGCTACTACACATATAAATGAAATAACCCCCATATATAACATACATGAAAATACCATGTAGCAGATCTATACAGGTGGAGCTGGGGAATGTGGAGGGTTTCTAAAGTGTGCTGCAATTGCTACAGCAAGCACTAGTATTTGAGTATTTGAATGTTGAGCAGCAAGCTCATTGGCTGCTGATGCGAAAAGAAACCAATCAGCTGCGCCATATGAATAAAAATGTGATTTTATCAGATTACGAATTAGTCCAAATTATGTGTTTCATTAAATCAGTTCTTATATCACAACTCCTATTTAATTATTCATCCCTCTCATCATTCAGTTTCTGAAGTGGCATTTTTCACATTAAAATGTTTTAGTGAAAGTAAAAGTATTGATTTTAGTGTGAAAAAACAGATTTTGGAAAGCATGATATATTGTTTTTTGTTGTTATTAGAAATGTAATTGTTCATGTTCACTTCCAATAATTTGACATTTAGATTACCCTTGCTGTCATCTAACGCACGCTTAAAGCATTTTTAAAAACACTAATAATTTAATAGCGCTGCATGTCTCCAAATGAATATCCAATTTTCGTACATTTTTTTAATTATTTTGTGATTCGTGAATTCACTTGTTGCATTTAAAGTTTATGGTGTTTTATCATAAAATGTTGAAAATTAATGAATAAATGAAATATTAACAAATAAATAATTTTTAGCTGCATCACTCTTCCTCAGTAAACGGTCACATATCAGTGTGTTAATGGTTGTGATGTCATAACCACGTAGACCACGTTACAGAGTGACGCGATTTTGTCATGTATTTTCCATATATGCTCTGGACTGACTAGAAAGGGAGCTTTGTGTTTGTGTATGTGTTGTGTCCCTTTTCAAAAAGTTGATGCAAATTTTGAATCATCCATAGAACTTTGTGTTGTGTCCCTTTTCAAAAAGTTGATGCAAATTTTGAATCGTGCATGGCAGGGGCTGACACACTCCTAATACGATTATTGTGACAGATCATATCCAACGTTATATCACTGTTGACTTCAGCTTGAGACCTTTGAAATGTTGTGGGTGGTACCGCAGTCATGTCGCCATGGAGCATATGGTACTTTTTGATCCGTCTGTGGCAAATAACATCCTGAAAGGCTTCCTAGTGGCCGCACATTTGGCCTTCATATAGCTGCCGTGAGTCATGATTTATTGATTCATTTTTGGCATGAGTTATGGGAACTTGTGCCATGGTACTGAAAATGAATAGCATAGGATTATATTCCCTAGATGGCACCTGAATATTAATCAGATGCCTTATAATTTATAACAGTCAGCGTTCAGCTCTTTAACACTGTAAATTTGCCATGTTGTGACACTCTTGCTTCCGGATGACTGCATGAACTGTAGCATTAATTTTATCAATATTTAATACACGTATGACGTAAAAAAAGAAAAAAAGGAAAGATAACAGAGCAGAAATGCTAGAAGGAGATGATGGGAAAAAATAACATTACTCGCTTTAATTTTCACACCGAACGGCAGGCTGTTTTACGCCGCTGCCGTCAGCGCACGCAGGAGCAAGAATGCGTGAAGAGTGCAAACTGTCATTTCTGTCCTGATGAAAAAGAATTTCAAACTCCACTCAGCATATAAATTGTCTGGGCTCTCGTGTGCCGATCATGGAGGTTGTGGAGAGGGAAATAAGTAGAATTGAGAGCAAAAGGGAAATCTTTCCCGCCTGCATGCTTCCTGTAGTCATTTGCCAGCGATTACATCCAAGAATAGCAGCTGCCATTAGCGGTCATGTCATTTCCATCGCTTGTAATCTTTTTGAAAGCCTGTCCGGTTCCACGTAACGCATGAATTCCTACTTTATCAACAGCCATACACATTTTATGAAATCTTTAAGTGGTTTTATGAAGATGATAAATGTAATTTCACATGCTATCAGAGTCCGTTCTGGTTTGCCGTCAACGTCTGATGACCTTTTTTGCCATGTGTGCTAAAACACTCAAGAGACAAAATCGTGCATCGTTAGTAAACAGAAGAAGACATTCTGGATGATACAGATGCATGGTGTGTGTAAATATTTCAGAGCTCTAACATTTTATCAGCGGCTCATTCTGAGATCCCGGAGGTGAGCTTGTTCCCAAAATGTTTCTGCATAAGTGCTCTGCGGTGCCGAAAGCGGGTGACCCGAGTGTGTCGCCACCTGACATGGGATGCAGATCGGCCGGGGCAGGTGTACTGTGTTAGGACCGTGATAGAGCTGAGGTCAAGCTCACCTAACACTGCTGACCCCTCTCTCTCAAACACAGGGCCCCAAAGATCCACCTGTCCAGACTGATTTCCGCAGTGTAAAGGATCTTTTGGGCCTCGATAGACCTTCATAAGAAACAGAAGCCGGCTACGTAAGCGCTTTTGAAGAGGTTCTCTTCATGTGCATTCAGACTTCATCAGAATATGTTTGTCCTTCTGAAACTGACCTCATTTTTAAGCTTTAATTAAATGCTCCTGACTAATGTCGGCCTTAATGACTTGACTGTCTGAGAATTGCTTTGCAGGTGTGTGTAATCTCCACTTTATTTTATTAACCCACACATCTGTAATTGCATTTCAGACAAGTTAAGTCTTCTCGTATTGCTTTGTGAGTCACTTCCTATGAAAGGAAATGAACGCAGGTACCTTAGTGTGATCAGTCAGTGAAATGTTATGTAATGACATTTTTATTCTGTTAATTTAATAACTAATGTAAACAACAAGAAGTATTTAACTCGCTAGAGAGCAGCTCAAATTTGCTCATCTTCCTTATGTACACCAACAAAGCGCTCTTTCCTCCCACCTGGGGACAGAATAGGTATCAGTGTACTTTTTCCCCCGAAATGCATCCTCCGTCGCTTTTAATTTATCAGCTAGAGCAGCGTTTCTTTGAACATTCAAAACAGGCAGTACAAGGGCTGCAACCTGATCAATTACTCCGTCCTCTTTGCCTCCTGCTCCGCTTTGTCGTCTCTGGAGTCTGGCAAACAGCGTTCTCATGTGCTAATATTTACAGCAGAATTTCCAATATCACGCTTTCCTGCTTCATTCCCTTTCCTGTGTTGAAATTGCTTCCCTGTAGAACAAAACAATTATTTATGGTAAAATGCATTAGTGCATATTTTATCGTGGCATTACATAATTGTTTCTTTCTCCTTGCTTCTAGTGGGATCCTTGCGCCTATGCTGTTTTTCCCCCTGCGCATTATTTATTTAGCTGTCATTGTGTGACTTTACTTTGATGGACTGTGAAACGGCGATCAGACGGCTATTGCTTCGCTTTGCCAAGTTTTATATGCAAAACTCTGTTAATTCCAGTGTCGTCCTACGTAGGCGCAGCCTTGGTGACGTAGCCTTCCCGTATTGTCTCTCTCTGGCCTACATAATAGCCAGTCCTCTGTTCAGAAGAATCCTGAGGGGCAGGTTTAATAACCCAGATAGATAGTGCTGTTAGATTTCTATCTGCAGGCACTCTGTCTCTGCCTGCGAACGACCAGGTGCCTCACTCTAAGCATTCACAACGCTTCCCCTCGCCATGTAAATAACATTTTTCACCAGAGAAACAGGTATTGAGAGAGAGAAAAAAGGGTGTTTGTGTGAGAGAAAGAGAGGGGAAAGGAAGCCAGGTGAGAAGTATCACACTGCTGGTTCTATTTTGGAGAACGAAAATGAGCAATGTTTTTGTTTTGTGTCAGTTTCTGATTGTGCAAATGAGAGAAACCGTTAGGAATCATCGAGAGAGTTTACACCAATATGTATTGATACTGAAGCTTTGCACTTTGTCCTCTAGGCAAGGAGAAATGAAGTGGAGGTACAACCAATATGGCTAATTATATTTCAGGTTGTCTGCTATCAAATGGAATTAGAAATTAGAAAAATGACTTTTCAGAAAACTAGCCTTCACATGAATATGTGCATTATTTGCAATTTAATGAATATTAAGTGTGTGTGTGGTGTGTAATATCTGAATTATATTTGCAATTATAATGAATATAAAGTGTATAAATATATATATAAAATCAAAAAAAAATATATAAAGTATAGAGGACAATAACATTTTATTATATGTAATTTGTAGTAAGGAGAATTCAAGGTGAAATCAAGCTGTTTTTCGTCTTCGTAGCTGTCATTATTTAATTTAACCATCATTCAGCAGGTCTTGTCATCTTCCCCTGGGCTTCACTTGTCCCGTTTCCAGTGTAATCCAGAGTGAATTTTGCATTTGAATATTAATAAGGTTTGTCAATGTTAAGCAGTCATGTGGATGCAGAAAAAATTTGGGAACTTATTCACCAGGGTTTCACCCCGAGGAACTGGAAAATATGAATTATTACACCCATTTAATCTACTAATGCAGCCTCAATAAAAATCACATTACTGTAATTTAAATCCAGCTCATTAAACTTTTCCACAGACTCTGAGAGATTAAACAACTGTCAGAATAAAAAAAGAAACAATATTGAGAACAGTCTAATAAAGTTTGCGGGTAAATGATAAAAAAAAACAGGTTGCAGGATTTTTGGTAATTAAAACAGTGTTTCAAAGGCGCTGAGAGTTTTGGCAGGTGACGCATGCTGACCTGATTAACCTACAAATTGATATTAAATCTCAAGATGTCTTTCTTGGCACTCAGTTAATACAATCCAAAGCCTAATTAAGCAGTTAATATTCCAAATTAGATGTAGTGCCTGTGTAGCATGGATATAATGAGGACAGCGGTGGAAATCGTGATAGTTTCAGTCTTGCATAGCTGGACTTTGGACTGGCATAGTTTTTGCCATTTTGCAGCTTGAAGGAATGTTTTTGGTTCAGTACAAGTTAAACTCTGCCACCAGCATTTGTGATGTAATTTGTTTTTCTTAATTAATGTTGCTACTGTTTTAACTGAGGTTATGCAACGAGTATATTGTTTAACAATGTGACTAAATATATCCTAATATGAATTTATTGCTCACAATTTCAGTTTATATTCCATAATCTGGCGAAATGTTTCACAGTTTGACTTTATATCTCAGGTTATGACTTGATATATCACAATTTGAGTTTGCATATCAGTTTGACTTGAGATATATCTCAGCTTGACTTTATCTTTGACTTTGTCTTATTTGACTACATCTCACAAGGTGACTTTATATTGTTTTGACTAAATATCTTGCAAACTGACATTGCATATCACAGTCTGACTATATCTCAAATTGTGACTTTATATCTGAATTTTAGACTTGGGGATTGTTTGACAGTACCTATTGACTTCCATAGTATGGATACATGCTATTGAAGTCAATGGCTACTGACAACTGTCTGGTCACCAGCATTCTTCATAATATCTTCTTTGTGCGCAGTAGAAGAAAGAAACTCATACAGGTTTGGAACAACTTGAGGTGAGTAAAAGTCGACAGTTTTGGTTTCTGGATAAACTATGCCTTCAATATCTCACAATTTGACTTTGTGTCGCATAGTTTGACTTTATCTCACAGTTTGACATGATATCTTGCAATCTTCGTATCTCAGTCTCACAATTTACTCTTTTAGTTTTTACTCTGAGATGCAAATGCACTTCCACAGAAATCGTAAATAAACAGTGAAATATATTGGTTTGTTTACTAGCTATAGTGTCTCAAACTAAATAGGAAACTGCGCTTAGCCAGCCAATCAGATTAGAGCATTAGAAATGGCATACCTTTTTAAAACCTGTGCACATTGACTCCTGGAAACTTAGCCAGCCAATCAGATTAGAGCATTAGAAAATGGTTTTGTGGGCTGTCTGAGACCTTTGCTTAAGATTATGAATACTATGAGACAGACAGCTTAAACATTTCTTTTGCCTGTTAATGTTTGTCATCTGAAAACTGTTAGCAGTTTAAACGCAGTGTCTCTGGGCTGTTCACACTATGACAGATGAGTCTGCAGTAGAAATAGGACATTGTCCTCCAGTGTCATTTATTAGTGAGGTTCTACAGGCCGTGGCCGAGGGATACAGGCTGATTCAGAGGCTGTAGATCAGTCACACAGGCCATTTGCAGTCATTCAGCCTGACCAGCAGTGCTTCTGGACACAAGATCGTATCCGTCTGGAAAGAGACTCCGATATATCAAGTGCTTTCTAACACACCAGATGATTCCCTATAGCCTTGAATGTAAACTCTAGATCGGTTAACGGAACATGGTAGCGTACAAACATTGCGATATTTCATTCTTAAGAATAAACAAACAGATGAAATACGTTTTGAGGATCAGTTTGTCGTGATGGGTTTGTTTTGTTGCAATAAAGCCTGTCACAGGATCAAGGGAATGCATCCTCTTTGTTGAAGGGTTTGGAGTTCAAGCAAATGTGCAGCGGGCCACTCTACAATGCATGACTGATTTGAATTCAGCTGATCCATCCGGATCTGTCCCAACTGTCTAAATGAGTGAAATAGTGCAAATCATTCTGTCACCTACAAGGAGATTCTGTAATGCATCCACCTGTCCATCTTGTAGTGTCAACATGTTGCTGGTGGGATTGTTTGTTTGAATGTGTGTGCTTAGTTCAATTCGACTGACAGTCAACAACAATACGAGTTCAGTTTTAGGTCACTCACCAAAAAAAACCATTGGCACACAAACAGCATATATTACCAACATGTGCAAAATAACTTCACGTTATTTAGTAATATATATATAAAAAAAATTAAATCTTAAAATATATATTTTAAAAATACAAGATGGTTAAGTACTTCCAAGTTCAAAGTTCAGATGAAAAGTTGAGAAATTAATCTTTTATGAGAATTTGTCACTGGTGTTATGCTGCCTTCACGTGCTGCACCATCCTATTTTCCACTTCTGAAGTTGTAAACAAATGTCATGTTCATTTGTTTTGTGGTTGGAGAGAATACAAAACATGGAGGACGACAGCTTCATTCTTGTAGTTTAATTTATGTAAAAATGTAGACGAATATCATAAATTTATCTGACTGGAATTGCAACAAAAGGCTGCATTTAAAAAAAAAAAATAATAATAACTACCTACCATTCACAACCAAAACAGTCCTCCTCTCCACCATGGAAGTTTATGGGTCATCCCAAATAAATAAATAAATAAATAATAATCTCTGACATTCTCAACACGCAAAATCAGCATAATACTTCTCCCGAAAGAGCAGCTCAGTGTACAGTATGTGTATGTGCTCATAGGAAAGAAAGAGCTCTTTTCCAGTTTTTTTCTTTTCTTTTTTTTTCTTTTGTGCATGTTCAGACTTCATGGCTTCTGAAAAGGATCTTAATATTTTATTAGGCTGCATCTTTAATGCACAAATCCAGAAATTCGAGCATTTCTGCCTGTAAAACAATAAGCCAGGAATTTGTGATTACATAGACCCAAAACCCAACACAGCAGAAACTTTCCTTAAAGCATTATGTAACAAAAACACACAAGTTTATTATATTGCAGAAAACCAATTGGTTAGATGTTTGATGGACTAAAAAAATAATGCTTTTAATACCTTCTATATGATTTCCCTTTTTAAATTCTACTTTCTGTTTACCATTTCATTTAAATATATTCTCTATTCAGTTCTGAATAGCACCACAGCCCTGTCATTGCAATATAATTTAGCCACTTCTTTCAACTGTATGTATTGTTCATTAATGTTCCTGGCGTATCTATCTTAGTTACTCTCCTCTGCTCTGTCATCTGTCTCTGCCTGTTTTGCATGAGAGCAGTTGTTCTTGTCTCATTGGCATGCATCTATTTACCTCCAGGCTCTTGTTTATTTTAATACAACAATAGTACAGTAAGCACTTTGGAGAGATGCTACGGTGCCACCAGCAGCCACTGATGGAAAGCCACAATGACAGAAATTTATCAGCGTGGTGCAATTCATGGGGTGCCAAGTGCTTCACTCGACAAAAACAATCTTGTCAACGCCTGACACGTTACCTGTGCTCTGCCAAAAAAAAAAACACGCTTTCACACAAACATTGGCAGGTCTTAACCTATTTGGGAAGACACAATGAAAGGGAAAAGGAGGAAGTTTATGTTGGGATTATACTGTATGTATAGATTAGGGTAACCATGTGGTGGCTCTTTGCAAATCCAAGTTTGTGGAATTTGAATACAGCTTCTGATGTATCTGGGTTAAACAGAATATTCAGTGAGGGACAAAATGCACACTGTTGAAAAAGAAAGTGATGGCATTTGTCAAACAAACTATTTTAAGCCATTTAATATGAGTTACTTAAAATATTAAACAGCAAAAACTTAGTCAAGTTTGGTGCACTCAGGAGAAAAATGTTACTCTGGCGGTACCTTTTCAAAACCTTAAATACCCTTGAAGGGTGCATATTAGTTCCTTCCAGTTTCTTACATTTGAATGAATATAAACTTTTAGTGTATAGATGTATTTCTGCATAAACTGTATAAACAGTATGCTAAACAAACTGAAAGACTTGTACATGTTAGATAAACTCCAAATGTTTTACTTCACTGTTATGTAATCTGCAGTTAACCGGTTAACCTGAAAATGCAAGCTTTTTGAACTTGGATCAATCCTCAAGTAAGAAAAATTAATAGTTATGGGTTGGTAGAACTTATTATTTTTGATAAAAGCACAGAGCAACTTTGGTTAAGTTGATACAACATTGTTTCCCCATAGTTGAATATTCATTAAAAAGTCCTGGTTGATTAAATTTTTTGAGTTTTCATTATTTTATCCACTAAGAATTGATAGGATCTTGAGTTACAAGTTGAAAAGTGAGAGAGATTGGTGCTGTCAGAAGACAAGAAATTATTAAAATTTATCCAATAAAAAAAATCGATGCTTTATTTGTCTGCAACATCAATATTGTATTGTCATTAAAAAAAAAAAAAAAAACTTTATTTGGAGAGTTTTCTCAGCAAATGCTGATATTTGTGATTTGATTAAACAGGAATTATAATTTCATTTTTTTTCATTGATTGATAGTTCTACTTTAAGCATATAATATGCATGAGAGCATATTAAACACACTGGGATTACATTTTCAGAAGACCATAACTTGGTCTTTGTTTCTTCCCATTATTTTAGCCTTTCTTAACTCATCTTTTGCAAAAAGCACAGCGGCTAATGAATTCCTCTGAGAAAGTCCTTGTTAGTTTTAAATTGTTAATGACGACAGAAATCTCTGAAATTGTGAATACCCAAGCAGAATATAAAGTCTAAATGGCAAAATTAATGTGCCGCTGCCTGAAGTTTTGGTTTTGTTCTAAGGATTATAAAAGTGAGATATGGGCCCCTGGAAGCTGGATCACCATCTTAAAGTTTGGAGCTGGACGAGGAGGATAACTGTATTATTAATAGCTTCACGTCCTTATGCAGAATCCTCTGTCAATATATTTATTTAACACAAAATGAAGCTCTCATGAGTCTCATCTCTGCCAAGCATAAAGAGGGAAATTAATGTTGAATCGCCCGTGTGAATAATTTCATACACCATGTCAGAATGAGCCTCAATTTCCTAGCCTGAGTGTTTTCTGGATAAAATGTTCTCCCCTGTAGATGAGAATGAGGGGTTTTATAGACTCTCCTCGAGTCCACATCTATGAGGTGCAAAAAACTTGGAGAAAGCTATCCGTTAGAATTCTCCTTCATCATAGAGGGGATTGTTTGATGGGTGCAAGACACCCTGAAGTATGCAACCAGCATTTACAAACGATTTATTCTGTTTTTGCCCAGAAACATCAAATTAGGTTTTCAGCACAGCACAAGGATTAAACATTTACACGTGAAGAACTTAAAAAAGGTTTCCGAAACCTTTTAGGTTCATATTTATTATAAATGTTCAATGCCCACATGTATACTTAATAATTAACATTTACAAAGATTTTTTATAAAATATTTTTTTCTAATTTAATTACAAAGATATGCTTTATAGAATGTCAGTGCATCCATATTGTGTGTTTCAGTGTACAGTATATCTATGAATTCTTATGAAATCAGAGTGGATAAATCAATGCTTTATTATGGTGCATCATACTCTGAACAACCAGAAATATCCTTCTGTCGTTTGGCCAATAAATGTAATATTTATGGCACATTCTCAGTGATTTTGTTGCTTAATTAACTGAAGTAACCAGTAGGTTTGTTTTATGGTTTTCTCCTTGAGGGCATTATAGTTTAAACCACATAGCGAAGCAGAAGATTTCTGATCTGCCAATCCAGGTTTATTTCCAGCAGATAAACTACTGTAACTACTGTCCTTGAATCCTAAGCAGCTTGATGTATTCGCTTTACAGGTCCAATATCTGTCATGTGACAGTGGAAGATTCATTAGTGATTGGTAACACGTCTTTAAATATCTCTCATGCAGGATATTGGTGATTAGCTTTGTTGATTAAAAACATAATTTAAGGCTTTCGTTTAATATCTTCATATGTGAGACCAATATTTTAATATCTCCATTGAATGATAACCTCTCAACTGCATATGGAAATCTAAGCAGTCATTCATCACAAGTAAATCTAATGAGACCGTAAGGAGGCTTCTGCTCAGAAATGATTTTCCTCGTTCTCTATGTATTCAAGACATCATGTCTTCAGCATGGCTTCCTTGATTTTCTCATTAGTCAAATGGAAACCTGCTGACTAATATAGATTGAGGACCAGTTATGAGTTCCATGGATTGTTAATGGGGAAGGAGGACATTGAAGCCCTCCTAAGGCTTTCTGGGATAGCTTACATCTGGTTTGTATGTCAGCAAGCTGTCTGTAACCATAGTGACAGGGGGACAGATTTAATGCTTTGAGAAATGCAAGATATTCACAGGCGTCCTCAGGAGTAAAGACTGTAAAAGAGAGGAGAAGCTTTGAAATCCAAATCTGAAGACAACTAAACATCAGTCAAGAGCCATAAGAACCACCCCAAAGGATTTCCACATGCCTGATCTCTGAAATGCTCCTATTCTGGGGTTCTGTTGTGTTTCTGAGTCTGCTTTGGTTAGGGAAATGACCCATCTTCAAATGCTGAAATCATTTTGCATTAGCTGTAACTGTAACACTCTGAAAAACTATGCACTATATGGCCTTAAGTCTACAATCTGAATATTTCAATTCAAAACCATTGACGCTGGTTCTTCCTAACAGCTTCTATACTTCTGGGAATGCTTTCCAATACATCATAATCAGTAACCCATTTATTTAAGCTGCCATTCAAATTTATCCCAAAGGTGTGCAGGTCAGTCAAGTTCTTCCACATCAGAGTCAGTAACCCATTTATTTATGGTCTTTCTAGATGAACTTGTGGACAGTAACATTGCCATGGTCAAAAAGAATCCTTTCTTTTCCATAACGTTGTAAGCACACAGTTCTCTGTCATTGTATGGAATAGCATTAGAACTAATCTTTACTGGAATAGCCTTTTAATTTTAATTTAACTTTAAAATTGGATGTTCAAATACTTAGGGCCATATAGTGTATATTTAATGACATACTCTAAAGTGATAGTTCACCCAAAAATTTAAATTCTGTCATTAATTACTCACCTTCATGTTTTTCCAAACCCTTTAGTCCTTCGTTCTTCTTCAGAACACAAATTATGATATTTTTAATGAAATCCGAGAGCTGTCTGACCCTACATAGCCAGCAACACAACTGACACATTCAAGACCCAGAAAGGTAGTAAGGACATCGATAAAATAGTCCATGTGACATCAGTGGTTTAACCATAATTTTACAAAGCTAAGAAAATATGCGTTGTAAGCATGCATCATGGTACTCTAAGGAAGAGTACTCAGGAAGAGAAGAATTGTTGAATAAAGTCATTATTT
The DNA here is from genome assembly GCF_018340385.1 of Cyprinus carpio. NCBI lineage: Eukaryota > Metazoa > Chordata > Actinopteri > Cypriniformes > Cyprinidae > Cyprinus > Cyprinus carpio. The sequence goes on from NC_056610.1 coordinate 12,414,454, forward strand.
TTGTTCTCTTTGTGCACAAAATGTATTCTTGTGGTTTCTTAAAATAACGGTTAAACCACTGATGTCACATGGACTATTTTATCGTTGTCCTTACTAACTTTCTGGGCCGTGAACATTGTAGTGCAGGGTCAGAAAGCTCTCGGATTTCATCCAAACTTCCATATTTTGTGTCCCAAAGATGGATGAAGGTCTTACAGGTTTGGAATGACTTGAGGGTGAGTAATTAATGACAGAATTTTCTATCCCTCTAACATATAAAATTAGAAAGAGTAAAGAAGTAGCAACAGATCATATATATATAAAAAATGATGTGCAGGGGCTTGTTTCGATCCTTTTTGGATTGGATGGAGGCATCTGAATACGAACTTGCAGTTAATTGTAAGAAACAGATGGAGGTTAAGTGGACTAAATGACTGGAGGAGTCTGGCATACATCACCAGATAATCTGTTTATTAAAAATTACAAGGTCAAAATATGAACAACGAATTGTTCACAATAAGATCATTAATATGCATTTAGAAAATCCACTTCATGGTTGCTTTATGGACCTTGTACACCAGGGGTATTCAAGAGGTCAAACATTTGAATTTCCTTTCCAGCCAAAGGTCTGCAAAACCATTAAATACTCTATTTAGAGGCCAATATGGCTTTCATGGATATGATAAATAATGCACATTTCAGGAATATTTATACATTTACAAGTTAAAGAAAGAAAATCTTGAATTGTCACAGTAGTCTTCCTAAAACTGCTGCGTCTTCATTATACTTCATGGGTCTTCATCAAAAGAGATGCGCAGCTACAGACAGTGCATATAATTTGAGCTTTTGATTGGTTGGAATGAAAACTGAGTATAGTATCATATTAATACGCTATTGAATCTTTAGCTTTTGTTGAAGTTAATTTAAAATTGTATTTTGTTTAACACAACACTCAGTTTGAGATCAGACAAATAGGCAGACCCCCTGATGATACACTCAAAGGTTTAAGGATAATTATCTGCTTTTTGTATTTCAGTGGACAGCCAGTGGTGTTAAAATTCCTTTGTTTTAACACAGAAACCTGTGTGACAAGTGACAAAATGTACATAAAAATTAGCAGTTGTGATAAATTGCTTGTGATGTTTCTCATTTGTTAGTCGCTTTTGATTAAAAGCATCTGTTAAATAAATAAATGTAAATGTAATGTGTAAACAACTTTGTTGATTATAATGAGAGCAGTCTAGTTTTGTCACATTACATTGCACCACCAGCTTCCAATGCAGGCATGTTCTCGTTTTCTGTCCACATGGAGTATGTTTACGGATTGTATGGTATGGTACGGATTGAACCAATTCAAGGTCCCAATCTGGGCCACTTTCAGCTAATTGACCTCTGATGTACACGCTTGAGGGAAAAATCAGTAAGATCTGTGTAAATATTTGACAAATGTTTCACGACCTCTGCGCCCATTAATATTGGTCCATAACCTTCAATACCTGAATATGTTCACTTGAAGAATACACACTGGAACATGTAATTGTGGCCAACCGGGTTGACAGGGTTGTGAATCTTATACAATCTCTCTTTATGAGCATGAAAGGTGACTCTCATAGATCTTGAGAGCTGAATAGCAGCATGCATCAGTGCACATGCTGAATCCCCAGAAGGCTGAAGGAATCGAATTCTGTCCTGCATGTCAGACATGTCAGTTTTCTCTCAGCTTTATTGAAATCACAGAGTATGTGCGGCCTCTTTATTAATGTGTAGTTCTCACCATCTTTATCCGAGCATGTGGTTGCCATGGAGGTTGGACCTGTGTTCGCCAGCTTCCATTCGGTGATTTATAGATCCGTGATGATCCCTCTGACATTGGCTTTGAGCCCTGAGCTCACTAACCCGTAGCCTGGTCTGCCAAACATTTTTTGTTTTCTTTTTTAATTTATTACTTAACTTTTGTTTCATTTCTTTCAGTAACCACAGTTTTTCTACTCTTTTTTTCCCCCTTTTTATTTAAGCAATATCACAGGAGAAAGATTGTTAACCTACTGTTGCTTTGTCTGTAGTTTAATTAAAGCTGCGGTGATGTTCAGCAGCTACAACAGCAAGATTTAGAGTGTGATATTGCTTTTATTCAAATTATTTACATTTTAGGAATTAACTTATCCAGAGCGCATTTCAGTCCATTCACTGTATACATTTGTTCAGTATATATTTGATAAATTTAAATTTTAGATAGAATTTAGATAGAATTGGCAATTCCCCAAAAGGCAAAATCAAATTTTGCTTTAGACATCAAGTAGCACAACACATTTATTTATTTAAAAAACAACAATAATAAATAAATTTAATCATATTTGTATTATTGTTGTTATTATTATAACACAATGACATGATAATGAACTGAATAGACCCAATAATATTCATAATAATATTATATTATAATATATAATATTTAAATGTATTTTGATTTCCAATAGGTTCATGAAATTTCTTCTTTTGGAACACCTGTGTAGTAGTGATTTGTGTTGTAATAGTTAGTAATAGTGTAATAGATGTAGTTTTGTTAGAATCAGACATGCACAATTCAGTTGAGATCCTTTGACCTTCGTGACTTGTTGTGCATTATTTGTCCTTCCAAGATTTGATGTATACAGTAATGGCCTTAACATTTTTTCATCTGCTTTGTGTGGATCTTGTCTCTTGACCTTTAGAAGTCAAATGCAATGACATTTTTATACTGAGGAAAAGAGAACTCGTCGTCTTTTGTCATTAGTACACATTTCATGTTACACTACAGTCTTATACTTTTCAAGTCATGTTCAGCTTGCTAGTTCTAGTTGTCATTACAGCCAAACACTGAACATCCACTTGTATTCCAGGAGGGGAAGCATAAACCAAACCTCGGAAGGCTACAGCCTGAACAAACTTTAGCTGATATCGACTATCTGACAAAAATACTCTTTATTCAGACATGAGTAACACCAATAAAAAATAAGGAAGCACCATAAAGCTTTAACAACTCTCCACTAGCATGGAATCTGTTGACTTGCTTGCTCCAGCACATTTTTAGGGATTTTCAAATGTTCAAACGATGTCCGTTTAGCTGAGTAGATTAATTTACACTTGGGTTGTTGTAAAGAAATGCTGAATGCGATAAAAACTATGGATGAGGACCGCATACGGCTGGAGGAGCCATTCCGTTTCATTAGGAACTGGAGCAATGCCTCATTACCTCCATTAATCTATTAAACAAAGCATTTGAAAATGCAATATGCTTTCTATAATAACTTTTCACAGGTTTATTATGAACAGGTTTGTTCACAGAAAACATATTGTGTTTTTAATTGCTTTTACAGTAGGTTGTTGCTATGCGATTTCTACTCTAGGGTGTTGTTTACTAGCGCAATTCAAAAGAGTCTATATCCAGTATATATATGGCTTCAATGAAAGTCTTCTGGATTTTTTATTTTTTATTTTTTTTTGTCTGCAAGGTGAAAATTTCAACAAGCCAGATGATTTGCATTCTGTGCCCTTAGATAAAGTTGTGCAACACACTGTTTTTAAAGGAAAAATAAAAAAAAAAATGCAAAAAACTTACTCACCTTCAGGTCATGATGGAGATGAGTTTGTTTCTTCGTCAAAACAGATTTTGAGAAATTTAGCATTATATCACATGCTTGTCAATGGATTCTTTGTACTTAATGGGTGCCGTCAAAATGAGAGTTCAAACAGCTGATAAAACATCACTAAGTGAAAAGCTGAATGTTAATAAGCAAATTTATCATTAGGAAATTTTTAACTTCAGACCATTGCTTTTGGCCATACATAACATTGCTTTTAGTACAAAATCATCTTGTTTGAGAGAAATATGCACAGATGACACCATTTACAAACAACTGGACAAATCGTTATAGTTTATCGACTTCACAAGATGCTAATTGATGGGCTGGATTACTTGTGGATTATCATAATGTTTTTGTCAGCTGTTTGGACTATCATTTTGACGGCACCCATTCACTGCAGAGGATCCATTGGTGAGCACGTAAACAAACGTATTTAAGATTAAGAAACAAATGTTTCTACATCTTGGATGGATCGAGAGTGAGTACATTTTCAGCAAATTTGTATTTTTGTGTGAACTATTCCTTTAAAGCTTAGGCTTAAGGGTTTGTTTAGAGGTGGAAAACGTGCCTTTGACTCATGTTAGTCTGAAGGGTTTTTTCAACCACTGCCACCTCATCTTTTGACCCAATTGGAATGTTTTCTTGACCCAAATCTGATCTCCATCCCACAGGGTTGGCCTTTAACTTCTGTTAACTCTCTTCATTGACATATTCCTTTGACGTGTCCACATTGACTGCACTGATACAACAGTATAGGTTAACCTACTGCATTGATCCCGGAAAGACTTGCTTTTTCATTCACTGCACTCTCCTCTGGCTTCAACTGGACTGCTATTTAAAGCCTTGCTTTTATAAGACGCTCATTAAATTAACCTTAATGTCAAAGTGGTGTAGCTACAATTGTTTTTTTTTCGAAAGAGTCAAGGGTAGGAGAAACAAACTGTTCTCATTAATTATTGCCCGAGTGTTGTTCAGCTGATGAAATGACATTTGTGTTTATTTCTGGACTCAGGTGAATAGTCCATGCGCATCAAACGTGTTGTGTTTGGATTGTATCTAATAGATCGAAATGAACATTATCATCATGAGTGAATGGGAATGGTTTGTAATATATCTTCATTTTATGATTACGTACTTAATTTAGAATATAGTGTTTTCTTTTAAATCATAGGCCATTATGTTGCTGGTCTTCCTTTATATGCAATTGTTATTTTGGTGATGCATAGATTCTGAATATTTCCTTATGTGTAAACCCAGACACAAGTTCCATAATAAAATAAAAAACAAAAACAAGTGTTTAATTGGGAAGCGAGCACATTCGTTTGCAAAAGGAGTTTCTGTGAGAGCTTTACAGAGTTTCTGTACACTGAAATGCATCTTAACTCGAAGTGCAAGAGCTAAAATCTTGCTATATCACTTTCTAAAACCTTGGCCCAGAGGGGAAAGCTCCCACTGTGCGAAAACTTCGATTCAAGCTGAGCTTCTGCCTGCACAGAGAATTCTTAATTCGCACATATCGCCGGGAATATCATTGCAGCCCCCGAATGTCATCCCATTTAGAGATATTATGATTTTCTAGCACTGCATGGAGTAGTATGTGACATACAGATCTGATCTGATTTTAGAAAGGTCACCTGTCCATTTCAGGTAGCAAAGTAATGGAGCTGACATCCCTCCACTTTCTTCGGCCCTTACAGGCATGAGTAATGACACACTAGCTTCCAAAAAAAAAAAAAAAAATGCACACTTGTAGTCTTAGCCATGTATTGATGGCTTTATTCACTATTTTCACATCCTAGTTCCATTTTGGAGTTGTATTTGGCAGGAGCATGTGCCCCGGGCAAGATGAATGCAGTGAAACACATGCAGGTTAAATACGTCTGCAATCATTTTCAAAAACAATTTAACATGCAGCGAGCATGTGGATGCCAAATGAAAGGCATCATGTGAAATCCTGCAATTTGAGTCTTTTAAAAACGGAAGTGTGGATTAGCTTTGTGATTATGAGTAGGAAAAATGATTTAGTGATTTGATTAATCTTCAGAAACACCACAAGCTCAAAGCTGACCAGCGGGGCTGTCATTTTAGGATAATTTTAGTGCATGTTTCCTGTGTATAATAATGCTGGTCTCTCAGCTGGCTTTGCTATGTTGATGTCCAGCAGGTTTAAATAACCAATTAAAACTCATTTCCCTTTTTCTTCTCGCTCTCTTTCTCTTTCTTGTGTTCCTTCTCTTTCCTTCCTCCCTGCGGTTCGATAATTGTTAAGCACACAGCATGTAAAATTCTTGGGCTAAGTCGGCCGATTTTATTGATGGTGTTGTTGCTTGGGCTGGTAAATGCTCTGATCTGTTGTGGCTCAGACGTGACGGTGTCTTCCATGTGTAACGCTCTGCGAGGAAAATTCAAGCAAATTTTGGCTGTGAGTTCTTGCCTGCACTCTGATACGAATGCAATCTAATTATCTTGACTATGTCTTGGATTTTAGCTGAACAAAATGTTTGACTTTGTCTCTACCATCTCATCTACATTCAAATTAAGCAATAAGCCAGAGAGGAGATTCTATAGTGATTTTTATAATTTATTAAGCAAATGTATTAACTACCATTTTTCTGGCCCAAAAAAAAAAACTTGTCCTTTTATAATCCTAGACTTCTGCATGGTTGGCATGTTGCATTGACAAATCAGCAAGGAATAAGGGCTATCTTTGGCATAATGTTAGGTTCTTTAAATCACATTAATCATGGTACAATCACTATACTGCATGGCCTTGAGTGGCTTAATATATTTTTAATTCTTAATATATTATTATTACTATTATAAAGTATTTTCAAATTATTATAATTATGAACCCAAATGATATTCACATTTTGGTGTTTGCTCAATATCTTTTAAATTTAAGTGGTTTCATGACTTTTCTTCTCTATTTTTAAAGATGAGATGACTGGTTTTTGTTTGCTCTCCTACTAATGCATGATTAAATGGTTAATTATTGATCAGTTATTAATAATTATATGATTTATTATATAAAATATAAAATGTCTGCAACAGCAATATAATAAACTAATTTCTAAATTGTTGTTATTAATTAATTATCATATCAGTTATATAAATTAGCAATTATTGACTGAATAAAAAGTTAAAATAATGTACAAACTTTTGAATTTAAATGGTTTTATGAATTTTCTCCTCATTTTTTAAGAACGAGAAGCATGTTTATTTTGCTAACTCAACCAATGCATGGTTAAATGCTTAATTATTGGTTAATTATTAATAATTATATGCTTAATTATTACTACTGCTATAAAAAGGCAGCAAAAATAACAAGATTTGTTTCTTTTTTTTACATTTTACTTGCTGTGCACGTATATTATGTAAATATTAAGTAAACTAATTATTATGATTAGTATCAACATTAATTCACCATGTAATAAGTAAAGGATAATATACATTCAGATGTTAATTATTGCAAAATAAACCCTGACAGGTTGATAAAGACACCAAAGTGCTGAGGAAATGTTTGTTTTGTGATAAAATTCACTCATAAAATATTGATTTATGCCCTACATTGAGTCCTGATCAACCTTTCAGTGTGTATTTTGCAATACTGGCAGCCTGACTGTGCATTATCTAGCATATTATGCAACTACTTACAGAGTAAATAAATATTTAGACATGAAATATTGATTTGAGTAATTTTATTCTCATACTTGTAGAGACTGTGGAGAGAAAGAACACAGTTACCACATATACTATAGGAAACAATGGCTTCCCAGATTAATTGTCAGTCAAACAGTGGTGCTGAGGGCAATGGTCATTATTATGAAATATGTGAAAACTGAATACTATAACTGCCCAATCAGAATCAAGTATGCCTGTAATAACATTCATTAGTCTGTCAGCTGTTTGGAAATCAATGTAGCACGAGTGTGCGTTTATGCCTCCATCCAATCTTAATGTAGAGTTTTTATAATGAGGATTGTGATACAGTCACTAGAGGAATACTATAGGTTTCATAGACATTTTTAAATGTATATAGAAGTAGCCCAGATCCCACCCAGAAAGCAAAATAGTGTTGGCCCAGATCTGACCCGCATGAAATCCATGCATGCCAGATGTGGGCCAGATCTGGGCCGACACTGGTTACTGTCTTGGCATGGAGAGTTGTGGACGGTCTTCCATCAAAACCCATCTGGATTCTAGTGGGATGACAGAGAGGAAAGGGCAGCTTCACTAAGCTGATTCATTCTACAATAAGAGGTATAGCTTCTTTGTATCCTGTGACCTTTCCAGCTGTCTCACTCTACTCTCACACCCCCAGAGTCTGTCAGTTTTACTGATCAGCTACATTATGCCACAGCGTTCTGGTCAGGTTCCACAGGCAGCGGATATCACCGCTGAGTGGGTTTCTGGGCATCTCTTTCTCCTCTGATTGTATCATGGAGGTCTGATAGGGTGAAACACTAGATTTATAGTCTCTCTATTGCATTTTAGTTTGTTTTATTGTATGCTCGACAAAGTTTGTTGAACTCTCACATTTCTGAAGAGCATGGATGCTAATTTCAGTCTGTCTCCTACCTGTGAAACCGGATCCAATAAGTTGAGCATTTTCGCTTTAGAGAATTGCATTGCATTCGGTGAGCTTTCACAGTATATGTGGAAACTCTCAGATGTTATGATAGCTTTCCTCATCATCATCCAATGAGAACTGCCAAGGCAACAGCTCTCTGAAACAGGAAACGGCACTCAGATGGAGGCGCGGTGGCGTAATCTAACTGCAGGGTGTTTATCTGACCCCGACAGTGTGCTGATGCTCCCAAAATATTACTTGAATAGCTCGATTTTTGATGGCATTTGAAATAAATAGATTATGTACTTTATGAATAGCATACTCGAGTATACATTTAATAATGTCGTGTATAGTAAGTATTATACTTTTATGCAAATGATATGCATGGATTGAGCTACTACATTTGTCAAAATGAGCAGTATGCAACAGAACACACTTTGTAGAATGTTGTATCCCAACCTGACCTTCCTTCTCTACTCTGATAAATGGACCAGAAATAATAGTAAGTTCAAGTAAAAGTTAAAATGCAAAATAACGTGCATAATGAATAATTTCCAAGATGATGAACTTGCTGTATTAAACATCCAACAGAAACGTAGCATACTAGCATTTGAAATGTTTAAAATTGCATAATGTAGTTTCATATACTACTTAAAGGGAACACCGGATGAAAGTGCTATGATTCTTTAGTGTCTTCGTGAATACATGTAAATGTCTGCAAAATACTTTGGTTAAAATTCCTTGGACTTTTGGCTAAAATCAAGGGGGCAGTCATGGCATAATGGTTAGAGAGTTGGACTTGTAACCCAAAGGTTGAGGGTCTTCCTTGATCAAAGCACCAAACCCCCAACTGCTCCCTTGGCGCCACAGCAAAAGTGGCTGCTCTATACTCTAGGGTGTGTGTGTGTGTTTGTTCACTACTCACTGCTGTGTGTGTGCAGAGCACAAATTCCAAGTATGGGTCACCATACTTGGCCACACGTCATGTGCTTTCCCCCTTTTCACCCAAAAACAATTCTGTTCACAGTGAGCCATTTCAGTGCATGTCTCTTTAAATGAAAATGAGCTACTGCTCACCCCACCCCACCCTCTCTTTCTTTTTGTGTTGCATTGAAGACTTTTATGTTCACTTTTACATCCAAACACCAGCATTGCATACGAGCCATTGTTGCTACAGCTGCTTGAGTGTGGAGAAAATAGCTGACAGAGTACAACTTTCTTTATACAAGGGTGACAATATGCTAATACGGGACAGTCCGTCAGCGGTTGTGGGCGGGACCTGAGCTTGATAATTGGCACTTTTAAGGTTTTTTATGTGAATGGTAAATTAGGCAGTATATACTCAGTAGTAAGCTAGTATTCCTTTCTGAATGTGTTCAAAATAGCTGCTACAATAGCCAAAATGTACAGTAGCCTAAAACAGAGCACATTGGTTGGAATACTGTATCCTAATTCAGTCAGCTCAATTTGACCTTGAGATTTCAAGATGTTGAATGAACTTGAATTCAAATTATAATTTTTTAATCTTTATTTTGATCTGATCAAACTACGTTTTATACAAAATTTAATTAAAAAAGTAAAATAACCATATCTTTTAAGACACCTCAAAGCCACATTGTAGCAGTGTGCTGTTGATCAAAATGTCTACTGCATAGTGCCTGTCATTTTACTTAAATAGTAGCCAGCATGCAGTATACATTCCATTACTTACAGTCTAAATTATGCTTTTTGTCAATTACCCAGCACAAAGCAATAGGCTTATCTTTGGCAGAATATCTGCAAATGTCAGCTCCTAAATGTCTGAAACGCTTGCTTAGAGAACAATTGTTTCTCTCTTTTTGACATGTACATTGTTTGTCAAGACGTCTGCTCAAATATCACTTTTCGTGAAGTTGTGAAGTATTGGCTAAGAATAAAAAGGGTAAGTGCACATGGGCGTGGGAGAGAGTTAATGTGATATGTGTGGTATATCCTTTCATGCAGCTGGTGTGCAGGTGGCCTTTAAAAACAGACTGAGTGAAGCGGCGTCATGAGTTTCTCCCACTGAAGTCAGCCTTCAGAGCAGAACAGTGTGAAAAATCCAAACCCATCAGCCCAGATGGAGACTGTGAAAGTTGGGTTCTGTAGGCTGGAAATGTGGGAAACCACCTGCAGAAAGTCAATTAACACAGGCCTGACATCCAGCATCACAACACAGACCTACAAACAGCAGATTCAAATTCAGCAGACCTGCATGCCTGCCGATAAAGCCACGCACGTTAGAAGCCGCGCAACAATTTACCGCCTAATACAGAGCGTGAAAGTGAATCCATCACCAATATCCATTTGCGGCATGCTTTTCTTTTCAGTTTTCCCCTCTTCTATTTTCTATTTTGCAAAGATGCAAGCATTTATTTAGAGTGAGAAATAGCTAGATCGCTGATCTCAAAGTGTTAAAGTCAATATGTTAGTAGTCTTCTAAGGTTATCTGACTGGATATTTTGTAGATGATGGTAATCATAAAGGCAACAGCAGTTTTCATGCAGGCATACGAGTAGTATGAGTAGAACATACTGTATGAGTAGAACATATCATCTCTATGGCTTTCCAATACATGTTATTTCAAGCTACTTTTTCTTGCTTCCTTTTGAAATAATAAATCACAAAATGATTTAATTCTGTCTAGGTTTTAAAAAAAAAAGCTAAGCTATATTCTTGTTAAACCATAACTGATATGAGCTGTTTATTAGTAAAAGCATATAGTTCATATGACAAGAGGCAGCATACTTTCTTTAAAAAAAAAAAAAGTTGTTAAGCAAGGATGCAAAGTGACATTTATGCAGTTTCAGAAGATTTATTTTTCAAATAAATGCTGTTCTTTCATTTTGAACTTTCTAATTATCAAAGATCACGGTTTCCACAAAAATAGTTTTTTTATATATATATATATGTTTTCAGCATTGAAAATAATAAGAAATGTTTCTTAAGCAGCAAATCAGCATATTATAAGGGTTTCTGAGAGTTAGTAGACATGTAGTAGGAAAGTTACTTATAGTTAGTAGAATGTTTGAAGTGGACTATCAAAAAAAGTGTAACCAAAAATCTTACTGACCCCAAACTTTTTAGTGTAGTAAGTATACAGTACTGTACATACAGTAATATGCAGATTTTCATTTTGAAATATCAGTGATTTTTAATAGTCTTGTTTTGAATCATTATTTGATTGGATTTTTGCACACATTAGTTTCATGCCTGTGATTCAACATCATTTACTCACATGTTATTGAAAACCTGCATGACTTGCATAACTATGAAATCGCAAGCTCCAAAATGAAAAAAAATAAATAAATACAATGACCATATGAGTGGTCTATATGACTTGTGTGCTACATTTGCAGTATTTTACAGTCTTACAATAGCTTTTGGGTGAACTTTTCCTTTAAAGCATATCTGAAGTAAGCCAAATCGGGCACCCTGGGTTACAGATCCAGCAAATAGTTGCTTGTACAAGGGTCTGCCCATCCTCTTGCTGCATGGCACCTATTATGTCCTTTTAACACATTTCCTGTTTCTTTCAGAGAGCTCTAGAAAGCACTCAGAAGTCATTGTGTCACCAGGAGGCCCTTTGTGCCTCCACAGGAAATGAGTTATAATGTTAACTGTTCTCCGTCATTGAAGAGCCCTCCGTAGACGGCTCTCGCTGGGTTGGTGAATAAACTGCCGGGGCTTTAATTGATTCCCCTGACTGTCAATAACAACAGAACGTTTTCAATGGAGACCCATTTTGGCTGAAGAAAGGGAGGCTGGGATGGACAGAAGGAGAATTTCTGGGTGATGATGATGTGTATTTGGTCTCCAAACTGTAGGATTCGTCTCTTTTCTTCCTCCGAGCCCGGCTCCAAACTGAGGGTTAGGCAGATTGTCGCCTAGCACAATGGTTAATTGAAATGCTCTTCTGTGAGTGAGATTGGAGAGTGATCACAAGGGTCTCTGAATCATCCTCCTTACAATTCTGAGCAATTTATTGTCAAGACTTGCATGCTGTGCTCTAGGCATTACCAAAACAAACCATAGTGTCCATTTATAGCTTCAGGAACATCCAGCGTCTTGTGGACAGGGCAGTTTTTGGTTAGTTTTGTATAACTCTATAACATTTAATGTCACAATGTGAATCTCATTTTTGATTATAATATGTCATGACATAATATAACATTTATTCAATCAAAAAAATATATTTTATAATTTATATTTTAATCTTTATTTTGATCTGATCAAACTACGTTTTATACCAAATTTAATTAAAAAAGTAAAATAACCATATCTTTTAAGACAACTCAAAGCCACATTGTAGCAGTGTGCTGTTGATCGAAATGTCTACTGCATAGTGCCTGTCATTTTACTTAAATAAAAAATAAATAAAAAATAAATAAACTACAGTGAAAACAGTAAAATTGTGAATAATAATACTGTTTTTTTTTAAATAAATGTTTCTGAATATATTTTAGCCATTATATCAGTGCCACATGATCCTTCAGAAATCATTCTAATATGCTGATATATTCTTTCAAAAACATTTAAAAATCTTAATTATTGCAAACTTTTGGCCACCAGTATACTGTAATATTGTTTATATTTTATAAACCATATATTTATATTTACATATTTATTTGACAATATATTTCATTTGACTTTTTTTAACATTTGGGATAGGAACAATGTTATGATATTTTGGTCTCCACATTAAGGCAGTTGTATTACAATAGTGTTTAGATGTACAGTACTGTATATACCACATGACAGCTTTAACATTTAAGATTCATATCTAAAACTTGTTTTGCATTTAAACTGTTATAGCAGTTGTATTTTCCAAATTCTAAGTGTGCAACTTTCTTGCTTTTGCTTAGATACAGCATCAGATGTTGAGGGTGATTTGGTGAAGGAGGCTTTGTACAAACACTCTTTGACAAGTGCTGTTCTCCCATGAGCAACACCCTTCATCTTGGGATGTCTGGTAAGCAGTTTTGCCATGTGTCCGTGTGGCCTATCCAAGCTGCGGTGTGAAAAACGTTCGTGGCATTTGCCCCCAACTGAGCCCCTGCAAAGATGATCACAGCATTTATTATTTATTTATCATCTGTGAAATTATCTGTGTCACAATGGCAGGCGGGTGTTCCTGCCAAGATAGGACACATCCAGGGTCTGCACCAAAAGCGCGTTCATGCGCAAGATTACACTCATTACTTTAATGTGTTGTGCATAGGGCATGCACTTACAGAGCAACTTGGGTCATCTTGAATCCACTGTCCGGTATGATGCAGCACAAGTGATTTTAGTGCAGTCTCAGATATTTACTGGGCTTTTAGTTTATTTGAGAAAAAAAAACACAAAATGAGAAAGGGGCAACTGATGCCGTTTCACAAGACCAAGTTTACCAAGTGCAGCTTGTAATTAAGTCGACAGTCTGTTTTAAGATTAATTTAACCTCAGCGAAAAGCCAAACGCCTCTTATGTATTAATCAACCGAGGTCGTTGCTATTCATTAATGTACCCTTGTACATGTTGATGGAAACCCATTTTCGGGTCGGTAATGCATATGGTACATGGTGTTAGGACAAGGGGAGTGAGAAAAAGAGAAAGAAAGAGTAAAAAAGAGAGGTGACCTGAACCCAAAGAGGATGAATCTGAGCCCCTGAGGAGTAAACATCCTGTAAAAGCAGCGCAGCCTAGATCTGATGTTATGGGAAGCGGAGTGGAGCATGTTCTTTCTTAACAGGGCCAAGGTACACTGCCAGGGGATGTGAACCTGTAATTCCTTTTCCCTGTTGCTTGAGTCAACACTGCACGTACAGACACATTCTCAAAGATACAGCAGACTGGAAAGATAGGTCACTACATTCAGAGTAGCTTTGCACAAGAATATTTTTATAATTCCTGCAGCAATGTTTTCAACTCGAGACGTTTATCTATGTGAGTCATGGGAATTTTGCCCATAAGAACTTGTTAACTAGTATATAAGCTTTTAGAGGTGAAGTGTGTGATTTTTTTATCATTATGCTTTCTTTTAGTCTACGTTAATATGCATAAAATTGTAGGTTGTTTCCCCTTCACTGACTCTGTGGAGTTATTAAGAGATTGATCTGTTTGTTTAAGTCTCTTGGTCAGCTGAAAACTGCAAAACTGGCTCACCCAACAACATGGGTTTGTCTGTTCATAGTTCACCTCAAAACAGCTGTAAGTATGTATTTTTAAAGCATCTTTTTTTATATTGGTGATGTTTGTACTGTATATTATAGTAGATGTTTTGCTAGGCATTATAGATCGCCTTGTAAAATACACATTTTAACTTACAAGTCCGATTCTCTAACCATTAGGCCAGGTGGTGAATGTGAAAAAAGTACACATTTCTGTTATTGTATTGTTTGTCAAAAAGACAGTTCACTGCAGGTGGATTGTTCTGTTTTTTTTATTAATTTTTTTGTTTGTTTGTTTGATGTGTCTAGATAAATCATTTTAAGCAGCCTGGTGATTGAAAAATGATTTTCACTTACCTAGTTTTCTTAGGTTCTTATGATCACAATAGGAGCTTCAGAACATCTGTTCATTTCAAGTAAGAAAATCGCTCAGCAGCAGAGTATAAAACCACAATGGCAGTCGTATAAGATGAAAGGCTGCTATTCAGAATGAGGTTATATTAAACAGTAGCGTGCTTGCCTGAGAGCAGAAACATACTCTATGCAAGTAAGTACATACAGATGTTAATGCTTGGCCAATGCATAATGCACTTCCACAATGCATATATATTTAACAAACATTCTTGAGTTTCTGTAGTGGTAAAATCTCTCAGTTATCTTTTTAACTGTCTCTGTGCTATCCTACTGTATTTCACAATAGTTGACCTCTAAGTGAAAAGTAATGGTAGAAGATGAGTTCAAGTTCAGTTGGCAATGCTGATAATGCAGTGCATATAACAGAAAAAAAGGCTTTATTTATTTAATAATCTTGTGGTGATGGGAAATTCAATGAATTAAATAGTGTACAAGTAATTGTGCATTTTATCTCATTTCAGTTATTTTTTTGTTTCCATTTGATGTATACAGTGTTTTTTTTTTTTTTTTTTTGAAAAAAAAAAATGTAGTCCATTTCATCATGCTATATTTATTTAGTGTATAAAAATTTACTCTGACTTAAATGGGATCAAATTTTAGTTTTTGAAAAAAAAAAAAAAATAGTGCAGTTTTTTTTGATAGTGCAGTGTTGTGAATTCTTTATGCTTTAGTTATTTATTGTTAGTATATATCTAATTATTCTCATGTAGGGTGTATTTAAGTTAATTCGCTAGCAGAGCACTGGATCTTGCAGTATTATTTTATATTTCATATATATTTTTTATTTAAAAAAGTGAATTTCCATTATTTTTAGTCTCTTCTTAAGTATTGTTGAAATTCAGAAAACATAAAGAGGTCCTGTCCACTCATAGCCACATGGATTCAGGCAAACCGCTTAGTCCTACAATCACTCACAAACCTGCACACCGCGGTGAACATCAGGAGGAGGGAAAGTGGGGCAGGGGGTGTCCGTTAGTGGCCGTGCCGTCCCTGAGGTCGTGGAGCGAGGCACCAGCGAATGACACTCCCGCTGTCGCTCCCTCCAGCACAAATATAGGACAAACTGTTCCCGGCTCCATCGCTCTTCTCCTGTTTGCGGGCTTCAGTGTGTGAATCACGATCAATGGCCAAAACAGGCAAAGAAACAACATTGTGTGTGTCAGTCGGGTAATTTTGTTTACCTAGGAAGTTGAGCGTACCTTGCTGAGATGATTACAGGGTTATGATTGTTGTTATCAAGTCATTCATTGTACTCAACCTGCTGTCGCTTTCAATTATCACCGTTTGTGTCTCCAAATCCAAACCAGAGCTGCCGTGGCCCCCTGAGAGTCGTATTACCTTTAAAAGAAAATCCATACGCGTCACACTCCTTCTGTGTCTTCAAGTCGAGACAGCCGTTGTTCCTTTGGCTTGCAGGTTAGTCTGGGTCATTCTCGTAAATTGATGTGGCCTTTTCCAGGGGTCCTTTGTGTTCCCTCATCAGGGGCATGTGGGATTAGAGTTCAAGGACTGCTGTGGAGGTTTGGTGGGCCTTTTCGTGTGGTCTCTGATCTAAAATGTTCATATTATGTTCGTAAATGTCCTCTGATTTTACCGTAGGGGGTAGAAATCAGTGGTGCATTGTAATGTTGGTTCTTTTAGCTCATATTTCACATCGCATTATGAACGTTCTTCAGCATGCAAATGGTTGTAGCACTAATGAAGCCATCTTTGACATGACTGATTCTGCTGTCAATGAGCGTGGGTGTCGCGTCACTTATATAAATGGCGCAAATCAATGCAGTTGTTCTGATCAATGATTTCAGAGTATGTAAAAGATGAGTTCATAACTCTTCAGACTGGGTGTACATGACAA
This sequence comes from Cyprinus carpio, assembly GCF_018340385.1. NCBI lineage: Eukaryota > Metazoa > Chordata > Actinopteri > Cypriniformes > Cyprinidae > Cyprinus > Cyprinus carpio. Next base: position 12,431,065 of record NC_056610.1, read on the forward strand.
ATATTGGTGAAATTAATTAAGCGTAACAAGCTACGTTGCCCACCGAGAATGCATTATGCATATGCAGTATGCATTTTTCCCCATCCCGGTGTTGTTCTCAGGTGATATAACAATTTTTTTTCTTGACCTGTAATTATTTTTGAAACATTCTGGATTTTTCTTTCTTTCTTTTTTTTTTAAAGGAACTTTTCTCTCTCTCTTTTTTTAATATTGCAATGCTGCTGTCACCAATATGTGTAAGAAAATTGATATCCTGAGGTGGGCAGGGAACTTGTTACACTTTGAAAATGAGGAGAAAAATTTCAATGCTCTGGATCCAATTAAATATGAGAAACCAAGTGGCTGCCATCCCATAGTCAGCTGCTCTGGTATATCATTAAAGAGCCTCAATCCCGAAACATAGCTGACAGAATGGACAAGACTGAGACAAAACTGTCAGGCTTCCTGCTTTGTGGATTCTCAAATGCCATGTCACGCCAGCTTGTTATGTGCAACATAACTGTTCATGCAACATTCTGCAACATCCCACTAAAATTGCATGTGATTGCAGTTTAGGTAACTAGTGTGTGACAACACTTGTTGGAGCACAAATCTGGCCTGAGTGGGTGTGCAGCAACTGTAGACTCACTGAAACAGCTAGGACTGTCAATTTAACGTGTTAATTTAGTACAGTTATTTAAAAAAAAAAAAAAAAAATTTTGCCCATTAAGAAATAAAAGCATTTATTAATACCCTCTGTCCTTTAACTTAGGCTTTATTTTGTTTTCATGTGCCATAATAACATCGGGGGCTTTTCTTTGTAAATATTGATGCATGTGATTATGTTTGATCAATTAGTCAGCATAACATGTAATTAAAATGTTTGATTATATTGACAGTCTTGGGGAAAAAAATGCATGCAGTATGTGCTGTAGTCAAATTGTCCATGTTATGAATAATTAGTTTAGTAGTTTTTTTTTATTTTTTTATTTTTTTTAAATAAGTAAAATATTTGAAGAGAAACATTTAATCTTGTCTTTTTTTCAATCAGTGGGTTATGGGTTACAATGTTGTTAAAGTAAATAAGCAGCAATTAGTTCTTGTTATACTGTACCAGTAAGCTGAGAAAACGTCCAGATATAGAAGACAGCTGTGCATTAAAATAAATATATACTTTCCACAGATATGGTATGCTTTGGTGTTCCATGATTGTTTTATAGGCATTCGAGTCTAAAATCCCATGTTCATGTTTTGAGACCTATTATTATGAGATACTATGTTAAATGCTTGTTAGTAGGTAACGGCCTAATCATTATTGAGAAAGCTGCTAGAGGGGAGTTGTTCATTGTAATGGTTAGAAAACTGCTGATAACTAACTACTGTAAATTGTGCTGGAATTCAGCAAGTTTCTGCTGCATTTTAAGACTTTTAGTGAGAAAATTTCAGGGGTACAGAACCTTAAAATGCTTCAACCCTTTCGACCAACTGATTTGACTAAGAGCTAAATCATGTCATTTGTCATCTTGACAGATAGTTCGGTAATAAAGCAGTACACCTGGAAGAGAAATTTACATTTCTGTGTAATCTGCATTTTAAATGTGATTTTCATATGTGCATGTACTGCAGCTAAGAAAGTCCTATCTATAGGCCTGTGCTGGACCTAATGGAAAAGGGATGGGGGATTTCTGGATCTTTCACTAGCAGATTATAGATTTTAAAAAAGATTTACATAAAGGACAAAAGAAAGTTAGATAGACAGATAGAAACAAAATAAACAAATTAATAAATATATGCATGTGATCCTTTGCAATTCTCTCTCTCTCTCTCTCTCTCTCTCTCTCACATGAATCATAACTTTCTGTTTTGAGCACTTTTACATATTGAGCAATTACATATTCTGTCATTTCAGTTTCACTTTAATTTATAGTTCAAAAATGTTCATTATTTACGCACCCTGATATCATGTCAAATCTGAACGCTGTTATTTTTTAAGGGACAAAAAAAAGAAAGAAGATTTTTTTAAATATCTTCATGCAGGTAGTTTTAATACAGCAATAGTTCATAGCGATCAAGTCTCAAGCTCCAAAAATGACAAAAGTCACCATAAATGTAGTCCTGCTATGAGTGCTATATTCCAAGTCTTTTGAAGCTTTGTTGCTTTTTCATTTATTTATTTATTTTTGTGCTTTTTGGAGCCTGACAGCAGAGATGGAGACTCCAGGTGAAATAAATTGGCTTATTTGGATTATTTTGAACTTGTGAACAACATAGGGGAAATATTTTCTTTAAATGTAAAAAAAAATGTTTTCTGTGCACTGTGTAGTTTTTGCTTGTGAGATTGCGTTTGCTCGTATGTACTCAGCAGCACTTCAACATGATTCCATCGAGAAGTTTAGTATGAGAAAAAATATCCTTTTTACTTTAGTAAAAGTGTGTGTGTGTCTGTGTGTGTGTGTGTGGGGGGGGTTACCTTGCCTAAAAGTTGTCCAATTAATTCATTTTAAGTTGCGCATCCCTTCCTTGCCAGCTGAAAAAAATAAAAAGAAAACTATTGCCAAAAAGAATTTGAGAATTGACTTGGACTTGTGACAGAAAAACTTCATCCTTGACTTTTACGTACGGTGCACATAAATCAGGGGCAATTTCAGCAAACTGCACCGTTTCATTTCTGATATGGGTAGACAGTGTTCAGGTTGCTCGCTGTCTGTGCATGCAATAATTCATGAGAGAGAGAGACAGCGAAAGAGAAAGTTATTAATGAATAACTGTAAACACACAAAGATTCAGAGGAAATGAATCCCCAAATGAATTAATTGCCAAAAATGTTACGGCAAACTGACCTTAGCAAGGCCATAAAAGTCCAGAGGGCAGAAATAGAAACAAACACTAATGCAAAAGTTTGTTTTTTCTTTTTATGGATGTTGCCTTGAGAGAAAGATGTTGATCTAAAGCCCAGGATGGTTGTGTTTTCAAGGTTCTGTATGTGATTTAGATCACTCATGTGAATGCAGTGTGATCATGTTCATGTCTTAGCTTTATTAGTCACTGATTATTTATGAGATGTCATATGTAATATCTAAATTTAACATAACATAGCTTTCCTATGAATTCAAAGCTTTCTTGTGAGTTTATCTTATTTCTAGAAAAAAATGCAAGCCATTCTTAAATGGTTTTGATATAGACATAGACACATCCAAAATATAATATGTATGTATATGTATGTATTATTGTATTATTTATTTGATAAAAAAATGCTATATTGCTGTCAGTAGAGAGCTGTTGACAACTTCAAGAGATTCTTAAGAGAATATGTTAATTTATGGACTGTTTCCAAAAGGCTGTTGCTGGTTGAAATCTCTAAAATTTCCAAAATGCCATTACCAGTAAATTCCACTTCAACTTCCTGTAAGGTGTTGCTAATTTAATTCAAATTCACACATAAAAGGGAGCCCATTTTTACATTTTGGGTTTACAGCATTATATTTTGAATATAGAGTAGTTTTATTAGGTAAAACAAGCGCCCTTCAGACATTATATTAAGAAATAAATGTTATATTGCCTTCAGTAGAAGTCTATTGGCATCCTTAAGAGATGCTGATCTGATCATATTTCATTTATAGAGCTCAACAGCAGGGTTCCAGAAGTAAAAATCCCATTCATTGTCTCCATAAGGAAATTGATTTTAGTGCTGAAATATAAACCTTTCAAGACAGACCTATCATGATCTCTGAGGTTGTTAATTGTGGGTATATGCCTCTGTCTAAGCCACAAGTCAATGTGATTCAGCAATACTGACCTAATGGAGTCTGTCTCTGCACTCTCAAACAACTCAAATGTTTATACGCATTTGAATATTTACTGTGTTTTTTTATACTAATAATCAGTGGAGAAATTCGAAATGGTACCAAATTCAAAACAACCTCCCTTTCAATTCATGAGTGTGAGAATTGAATTTGGTACACCTTACAGGAAGTTAAAGTGGATTTTACTAGAAATGGCATTTTGAAAATGTTAACCATTATAATATTTTGGAAACTGTATAACTTTATTAAATATACAGAAATACATTTGTGTACACTTCTGTATATCTGTCTGTAATGCTTACAAAACTTTTAAACATGATCAAGCCATCATTCAAAGTTTGTCTGTACAAACGTTTTTATTTTTTTTCTTTGATAGTAACACTTTTTGCATTTTATTGCATTTTTATATGCATTTCCATTCATTTTAATTCAGTGAATTTCAAACAAAATTATAATTGGAATAAGAGTTATGCATCTTGTACCTTTGCCTTTTTCAAATACTTCTTTGCTTTGAATCAAAAGTAAAGTTGTGTTTCTATTTTATGATTCAGGCTGGTTGGTGTGGTTCAAAGCTCAGATGTCTACTGAAAAGTTTTATTGTAAATGCCTATGAAGGAAATCAATGTGAAACAATTATGGTACAAAGGCTTCTTACTGTATATTGGATGATCACTGATTTTAAAACCTTAGTTGCAACAAACGAACCAGAGTTGGTTGTCTACATCAATGGCAGCTAGAAAACATTCATAACTCTATCCAGTTGTTTCTGGACTCAAGCAGGTTGCACATATTGTTTGGACACCTGTCATTCAAAGTCATCAGAACAAAGAACGTTCTCTAGCTGACTCACTTTGGGAAACATCCAAATTCTGCCTCTGTTTTTTGATTTTAATTAATTTTTGCAATGTGGCAAAGCAGCTGAACGGATCTGGGGGTGGCTGTGAAAACATCTGCCCTGAAGATCTGTCAGGCGTGTAATCAGTAAACTGTGTGCTGCCACTCAGTTCCTCATCTCCTGCCGCCATCCGCAGAACCTTCAGCTTACAGGGTTTGTGAAGTCTTTTGAGGGATCTGCCAGCTGTAGAATTAGTGAATGCTTCCATAACTGCTGTCAGTACAGGTGTGATCTGAAAGAGCTATATTTTGGTCAAGTTTCATGTTAGCTTGTGGTTTTCATATACAAATTTTGGGCTGATCCAGGCTGTTATTTTGCAGGGCTCTTGCTCAAATGAGCTGTCCATGGTGCTGAAACCGAATGACGCTCCTAGATCAACATGCAGTTTTGTTCCTGTCAAACAAACAATATATCCATCTAACATATCCACGATTTGCTGGAAATGATAGGTAAACCCTAAACCTTCACCTGAAATCTTATTGATTCAATGTTGCTCCAAGACCAACAATATTGTTTATCCAGTAATGTGTTGTACTTTCCAAAATTACAGAAAGCTTCTCTTCTCCTCGATTCTCATTTCTCATCAGTTTATCCATTCAATATGTATCCAGTTCTCAGTGTATTTGTTCATTTCTATTTAACTGAATTCACCAAATAGCCTAAAGTAGCTTTGGTTTGTGTCATTGTTTATCTCCAAAAGGCAGTATGAATAGTCAGGTATATCGAAGAGGTTATAGATAGATTTTTTTTTTTTGGCTCTGTAAAACACATTGGTGAGCTGAAATGGGGGAGAGTTTGGGTGCGGCTTGTAAACAAGAACAAAAATCTGGTACTTTTATGTCTCATGTTAAAATTATATCCTGACCTTTTCTTTATTTTGCTTCTCTCGTTCTCTCTCTCACTCTCTAATGACAACATGACTTCAGTTTCTGCACTGGTATATGGTAGAATCTCATGAAAACCTAATGAAGCCTATTTTTAGGACCATTAAGATTTGTGCATTGCAAGATTATTTTCTTGACAATTAAACACACCCCAAACCTATGTCTCATCATCATAATACAAAAAAATCTAATTTTCATTACTTTATTGCAAACATAAAATGGTCAAGTATTTATACATCATTGAAGTAATTGTATCACAATGAACTTAAAAAGCATTGTTTTAGAATATTTTGTACTGTAATGCTGCATTATGGCAATGGTAACAATAAGAATAATAATCGAAACAAAAACTAAAGTAAAATATCTATATGCATTATGGTAATGAGAATTAGTTGGCATAAATGTCTTAAAAATAATGTTGCAATGCAAAAATAGGCTTAAAATAGGCTTCATTTTTTATGCAAAATACGAACATTTTGAACATTTTATGAGATTCACCTAAAAAGATCTTCCAAGGCGCTTGTACATGGGAAGAAAAAGTGCAAGGAAACAATCTTTAATATTTAACGGGCCAAAGTGGCTTGCATTTAATCCTCCCAAATAGTGAGCTGTAGAAGGGTTCCAGTTTACAAACAAATCTAATTAACATTTATCCTTGATGGGGCATTAGAGTGTTGGAAGGAATTCTAATGCCAACAAGAAGATTCAGACAGAGAAGGCGAGAGACATACAGAATGAGAAAAATAGAGGTGCTCTGATTGGAGGACAATTTGCAATGACAAACAGGAGAGGGCTTGTATCTATGGCCATCATCTTCCTTTACTGCTGGTCATCAGGCAAGATCATTCTCTCTCCACCTACCCGAGACTCCTCATTAAACAGATGCAAGCTAATATAAATCAGTGGAATATGAAATGAATATGTGTTTGATTTGTTGAAGTGGGTTTATGAGACTCACAATCGCGGCTGGAGTGATAAAGCAGGGAGAATTTGCAGAGTGCATTCCATTAAGCATGTTTCCTTGCGCTAACCGACCAACAGCAGTGAATAAACTGAGGCCAGCAGTGCTGTTTATGCATGCACAACTCCTTTCAGCCTCTGATGACCCCTTTTTCTTTGCTGTGAAGCTCTCAATCTATCAGCACTTTGATTCTGCTGAGCTCCTCAGTGTTAGCGTTTAGCGCAGAGTCATGTAGTCTATACTGCGTGATTCACACCTCTACATCAGCTAAGCAATTCAGTCAACTCAGTCTGTGAAGAGGTTATGCCGTTGTCCATGGAAACGACATTTCGTTCATTTTAGATGAAACTGGCAATCTATATTGTTCAATCTATCTGTTGTTCTCCCTATACATTAGGTACATTGGAAAGAAATTGTGATATGTATGTCTATTGGATGTTCTGTGATGATTTTCTGTTTGGCAACTAAGAGGTTGTTGGTACAAACACGTTTGTCCTTGAACAAGAATCTTAACCCCAGCGTACTCTAGCAAGATTGTCCTTGTAGTAAACTGTACAAGACAGTGTTGTGGATGAAAAACATTTGTTAAATTGACATCATGATTTGATTTGTGGCCCTTATCCATGCATAACCCACTGTCAAAATGCTAGGGTTTTTTGAGTGGTCGCTTTTTAGTTACTAAGGAGTTCTTAGTGGCTTTAAATGTGTTGCTACTGGTTGCTAAGTTTGGTCTCCTAAACTGTCCTCCCTCGTATTTAACATTGGAATACCTGATTTTTTTTTTTTTTTTAAAGAAGTCTCTTATGCTCACCAAGGCTGTATTTATAATATATATATATATATATATATAACACTAATTATATATATATATATATATATATATATATGATCAGTAAAATCAGTGAAATATTATTACAATACACTATTACAATGTTATTACAATTATTACAAAAAAATGTAAATGCATGTTTTCTATTTTAACACATTTTAAAATGTAATTTATTCCAGTGATGGAAGACCTGAATTTTCAGCAGCCATTACTCCAGTCTTCAGTGTCACATGATCTTTCAGAAATAATTTAATATTTCTGATCTGGTGTTTAGGTAACATTTCTTCTTCTTATAATTTTTTCAGGATTCTTTGAATAGAAGGTTGAAAAGAACAGCATTTATGTAAGATAGAATTCTTTGTAACAATGTAACTGTCACTTTTAATCAGTTTATTGTGTCCTTGCTGAATAAAAGTGTTGAAGTTTAATACTTTGTGTTCAAATCCCTTTGCTCGACTTAAAATAATAATGAAAATATAGTCATTGTTTTGTCTCTTTAACCACAGTCTTGAGTAATTTCTTGTCATGTTACCATGGTAATAATTTGGTAAGAAATAAATATGGCTTTTCAAACACCTATTATAGCTCCAGTATGTGGCATGCACTTTTGTACATTTTGTATTCCTGTAGAAACCAGGTACAGCCTGGTCTGTCCACATGTTGACTTTCATGCCGTTATTGATCCATGCTATTGATTGGTGGGCAGCTATTATACTGGTATGTATGGAGAATGTAAGTCACAGTATAGAGTGTGACTCCGAACTGAACAGCAGGGCCCTGGAGAACTGCCTCTCTGCTTGCCTAAATGAGATCCATTACAGCAGAGTTAACTGAGTATATCTTGAAAATAAGAGCATTCATAGTAATGAGGCGAAATAATGGTGCGCAGTCCATTTGGAGAGTTTTTCTTGTGTTGTTTTGAAGCCGTTTGGGTGACTAAATGTTCGCGCTAACAAACTTCAGACCTGAATTTATCATTTCTGACTTTCCCTTCATAGTTTTCAACGGCTATCAACAGAGAATGGATAACGCAATTTGCTTGTATAAAACCACTGCAGGGTGAACAGCAATTTGGTTCATTTCAGTAGAGCAGTCAGTTGATGTATTTGAAATGTGCGGAAACAATTAAACAGATGCAGTGATGGGGATGTCCAGGAGGCTTTGTTTGGAGAACAGACTTTACCAATGTGAAGAGAAGCTCCTCAGCTGATAAATCACAGATTTAGGGGTGACCGTGAAGCATAGGCCGCTTTATCACTGGGATAATGTGGTTTGACCTACAGTACGTTCGGAGATGATGGGGCGATATGCTAGTTGGACTCAACCTAACTGTTCTTGGTGCTGTCTGAGCACATTTACCTCGCGTAGATGAGCCAATGGATATGGCGTATGTGTCCAAGAGTTTGTGCTAATTTTTTTTGTACCCAGTTGAGTTGTGTCAACCACCCAGCAAGCTTGTTTTCCTTGAGGCATTAAATAAAATTACCCCGGCTGCAATTTCAAGAAAACATATTAATATTTTAAGATGCTCAGTGGAGACCTTGAGGTCCTAAGTAAAATCTGAATTATCTGTATAATGACAGACTGATTACTGTTATTATCTTTCTCCCCATCATGCGTCCCTTTAAAACCCTCCCCATCGATCTCCGTCGCCAGCTGTATTTTGCCTAAGACAATTACACATCTAATTGTAATCACTGTTTCTTATCTGTGCTACTAAAGGGCATTAACAGACAAAGATGTTCATTGATTCCTCTCATTTAATTCATCTTACAGGAGAATAGAGAATTTTTTAGCCAAAGATAATTATCTCTGAGGGACAACCCATAAGTCAAATTCTGTTTTATGTGCTTAAGCTTAATTTGAGAACATTTTGTCAGAGTTTGACTCTTGGCCCAGTTGAGTTTCTTTTTGATGCATTTGCTTGCTCTGATCACTCTTCTGCTTTCTGATTTTCTGATGTAGGAACTAATTAAATAAAAGTAGCTTCAATATTAACTTAATTTTCTGGTTTGGAGCTCATTTGAACATAGTGACAACAGGGTGCCTTGCTGTTTTTAATGTCATATAGTTTTTTAAATGTATCAATAAAGCTGTATAGCAATTAAACATGCTCTTGTAAACTGTCCTCTCTCATATTTAGTGCTAAACTGTTTGATTTATTCTAGTGAATCATTCATTCAGATGATTCTCTTAAATGAACTGATTCACAAAGTAATTCACCTATTTATTTTAGTTCTTTTTATAGCAGTATTTTTTTTTGGTAAAAATCTTCTGTTCATTACTTCATTGTGTGAACAGTTATGTAAAGTATTATAGGGTGTGTGTGTGAAGCGGTAATTAAATGTTAATTTTAATTAAACTGTAATGCTGCCTGGTACCCTTCTTATTCAGAATTCATTATCAGTTCTGAAAAACAGAATTCATTATCTAACTACATTAATGCTAATATAATATAATATAATATAATATAGTATAGTATAGTATAGTATAGTATAGTATAGTATTAAATAAAATAAAATAATATAATATAATATAATATAATATAGTATAGTATAGTATAGTATAGTATAGTATAGTATTGTATTGTATTGTATTTATCATATTATATTATAAAATATAAAAACCATAAAAAACTACTTTTTACTTGAAATAAAATAAATGTTAACTGACATAAAATAAAATACTTATATTTCAACTAGTCTCCAAGGCAGCATTTCTCATTTTCATTTAGTTAAACTTGATGTACTAAAATAAATAAAACTGAATCTGAAATAAAATGATTTAAAAAACTATATCTATAAGAAGAAAAAAAAGCTATTTAGACCTAATGACACAAAAACACAACAAAATTAGTTTTTTTTTTTTTTAACTAAAATAAGCATAAAAGCAAAAAAATCTAAAAAATAAAATCAAATTAAAAACATTACCAAAAACCATAATAGTATAATACTAAAATTGCAATGAATATAATGTATTGATATAATAATGAATATTAATATAATTCAAATACTAATTACTAATAATTATTATGTAATATAAAATATATAACAGTTTATTTTATTTATTTATTTAGGAGTTCACAATTATCTTTTTCCTAGAATTGTAGCTTGTAGTAGAGCTACCTGTAACTACTTCTAAAGGTTGACTTGACTGTAGCTGTGCTTACTGGGTAGTTTGTAGCATGGCAAAATCAAGTTTCACACAAAATGTCTTAATGCTGGTAGCCATTGATTATATGCGCTTTATTATAGCACTTTATATGCACATTCACACACAGACATACGAACGAAAACAAATCGCACACACCAGCCAAAAGGTTGTTTGTTTCACCCAGGGCAAGACACGCGTGTAGGTGACAAGGGCTGAAAGGCCTTATACATTCCAAAAAAGCCTTGTGTTTGCATCCTCATAAATATTAATACGCATCATCCTCTTTCATGTAATACTGTGAAGCAGTTACAGCCCACAAGCTGCATGGAACTAACACAGATTTCCCATTATAACTGTATTGTTAGATCACACAGGGAAAAAGGGGCCCTAATTACATCCTCGTCTTTTCACAGACTTTAGCCAAGAAGGTTGAAATGCCTCCTTGAAACAAGCACACAGGAAACAGCTTGTCCAAGGACTTGGGAAGGATTACACCGTATCAGTGCTGTATCAATGTCACCTTTATAATCTTCCTGTATGTAAATGATGCTTGCACGTTTGCAGTTTTTTGTGTGTTTTTTTCCTCCCTCTATAAAAGCTTCTTAGCTCATCATAGCAGGAGTGACCATGAGATATGCCCCAGAGAGAGGAAGACAGAGTCTCTTGAGGAAGTGCCCTGTCACTGCTGAAAGGTATCGTACCAGGGGGGCTTCCCTTTAATCTAGAACCCAAACCGGGGTACGAGAAGCTTCATCTGCTGCCGAACAGCATGGAGAAATCCTTTAGCTGCCCATTATCTCCCATTTTTGATCTCCGTCTTGTGGAGGCAGGTTTTGGAAAATGCCTTTATTTTTCATAATCCTCTCCCTGCCTTATCCATATTTCATGAAGAACACTGGGGGTATGAAAGCATCTAAAACTAATCCACTGCATGATATTTAGTCCCAGATTAAAATCTCTCGCTTCACTGCACTATAATTCTGTTCTTATTGATTGCCTGGCTTCACAAAATGCAAGTCAAGGATGTTCCATATGTTTTATTTCTGAAGTTGTATTAATGCGGTCCTTTAGTGGCCCCATACTAATGTGGTAAGAGAGCGGCAATGCTAACGGGAGGGAAATATGAAATTCAGAGAGCAATTGATTCTCAGACGAGATGGTATGCGTTTAGCAAGTTGTTTAAGGCGAGAAAAAAGACGAGAGGCTAAGACATTTATTTCCCACATCTCTGAAGCATAAACAACACTAAACATCTGCATATATTATACAGTGAGGTCTGAGACCATGTTGGAAATCTTGGAGATGAAATCCAACGTAGACCTGAAAACAAGCAGAAAGTGTTTCATGCTCACCAAGGATGCATTTACAGTATTTGATACAAATATATATGAGAAAACTGTGATATATTATTACCAATTAATATAACTGTTTTCTGTTTGAATATATTTGAAAGGTAATTTATTCCAGTGATGGAAGACCTGAATTTTCAGCAGCCATTACTCCAGTCTTCAATGTCACATGATCCTCCAGAAATAATTTAATATGCTGACTTGCTGCTCAAGATAATATGCCTAGTTGCTTATTATTATAAATGCTAAAAATAGCTGTGCTGCTTTATATTTTTGCGAAAACCGTGCTACATTTTTTTTTTCCAGGATATTTTGATGAATAGTAAGGTCATAAAAACAGCAGTTATTTGAAATAGATATTTGTAGACTATGTAAAAGTCTTTACTGTCACTTAGATCAGATTATTGCTGAATGAATAATAATTTATCAAAAAAAGATAAAAAAGAAAAAGAAAGAAATCTGTTGACCCCAAACTTTTGAAAAGTAGGGTATGCTATTAAATATTTAAAACATAATGTAGTCCTACTTTTAGAGTGCAAAATTGTAGCTAGTATAACTTTGACAAGCTACAGATTCTTTAAAACTGGTGCTCATTATGATATAAAATGAACATTATAAAAACAAACAAACAAATAATATGGAATCATCATGGTTTGTGCAAACTTGTGGAGTTCATATGACTTAAGTGTTTTAAGAGTGGCAAAAGAAATACATTTGATCTTATCACATTCCCTAGTGACAATAAAAAATAAATAAAATGTTCACTATTTCTACTTAAAAGTATTAACAAAAAACATTTATTTTGTGCTAAGTATATTACAAATACAGTTAAATATTTTTGTGCTTAATGAAAATACCCTACAGTTGTACTTTTGGTATACTAAACTGGTACTTAAAGTATGCTGAATTGGAACAACTCATTTTGAGTTTAATGCAAAATCGTAATTGTGCGGAAATAGTGCTGAGGTCCAACTAAAGATATACTTAAGTATATTTGATTGTGCTAAAGTGGACAATACAATCCTTAATAGTGATACTAAAACATTTTAGGCGTAATAGGTACATTGTGCAGAAATACTCCAAATAAAGTTTAATTACAATTTTATATCAGTATGTATTAAGTGATATGTCAATAAATATGTTAATGGGTTAGAAGTACACCTAGTATGAAAGAAATGTGTTTTAAATATATTATGGCTTAGGCTTTTTCCAACTTACAAATCCAAGATTTTCAAAGATGTACAAACCAAATACTAAGACGTTCTGATTTTAAGATATACGAACATTTCATACAGATTGTTCTGTTTGTTTTGATCAGTTGAAACTAACATATCAATTTGTTGTTATCAGCTACATTTCACATTCAGTTCAAAAAACAATGCAAAGCCCAGGCATTTTCACTGCTTTTCTCAGACATTTGGGCCCAACTTTATATATGTATATGTAAATGATAAGTTCAGTAAACCAGATAAATCATTCAGCTTATCAAATCTTCTCAGTCTGCTTGGAAGACTGCTAGGCTTCATTTGCACATCTTCACAGCTGTCAGTTACAGATGGTGGGGAAGTGTTTGAGCGGCACAAATCTATGAATTTCTCTCTCCAGTGTGCCAGTCGAGACATTTTTACTTTAATGGGACATGTCCTGCCCACTTCCCTGCTACTTGAGAAAAAAAAAATCCAGTTGAAACTAGATACGAGTTGTTCTTATTTTTTTAGGGATCAGTTTATTCCCCCAAGTAAAGAATTCCAATATTAGATGTTCAGTACTGCTTTAGATAAGTGTAAAAACTAGTCTAATATTCTGTGTTCTTTCAGCATGAATGCAACCTCGTCTATTTTGGTCTATAATGAGGATGACGTTAGAATAATTTGCCAAATTTTGCGTGTCATTTTCTGAAAGCGTTCAGCCCCTAGAAGTATTCTCTTTTATCTATTCTGTTCACTTGAGAAATTAGGCCTATTTCATTTGAAGAAATCTGTAATCTTCTTAGAAATTGGTTCTGCCATGTCAAGCACCCAGCTTGCTTGTGCACATGCTCTGCTGTGATCGGCGTGCGAATGTGCTGCCATATATCAAAGAATGTAAAGAGAGTGTTTGTTTCCAGCATGCTGCAGTAATCTGGGTGCAGACTGCTCGCTCGGCTGCTGATGTTTCATGTCTGTTTCTCTAAATGACCTAATACGCTCGCCGGCGAAGATTATGTCATTTATGAAGAGCTTGGCATGCGGACAAAGAAGGGGATTGCTGGCTTTCGTAGAAAGGAAGAGATAAACTTCCAGGATACAGGATTATTTGTTTGTGTTCTCCTCTTCTGCCCGTCTGATGTGATGCAATCCGGTACTTGTTATTCCTGATTGTCAGTGTTTTTAAAATGCCTCGCCCTTTTCCCTGATGAATACGTTTAATTGATCGTTATTGATTCCTGTCCCAGAGCGCATCCGAGTTGAAACGTACGTAATTGCATACCAACAGATGCGGGATCGGGTAATAACCTGTTTCAATGATTGAAATTTCTCATGGATAGCTTTCCTGCTCTGCCATCTCTCCTTTCCAGTGAAAGCAATCACATTGACATTTAGTGCACTTTTATTGAATTTTGGGATGATGATCTCAATACAACTAGCATTGGCATTTCTCAGTAGTTGGGTGTTATTTAAAATATAATGGTAGTCAGTGGATTTTTTCACAAATTATTTTACTTCCTTAATGTGCTGTGAATGTTTAAAAGATACTCTGTATGATAAATCAATAGATAGATTGCTTGTTCATTCATTCAATCATTCTATCTATCATTCAATCCGTCTGTCTGTCTGTCTGTGTTATCTGCCAATCTATTGTTCTATCCATCCAATATCATCTATCTGTGTTGCTATCTCCTTACATTCAAATTGCATTTTCTACCTCAGTTAAAATTCAGTTTTACATTTGGAATTTAAAGGGCATTCTTTATTAAATTCTGAATGGTACTGTCCAGATGTAATGACAACAAGATTATGACTACATTTATCATAATATATTCGAAAATGTTTCTTTATTTGCTATAAAGTGCATTGATGAATTGTTCATAATAAGCAGGAGCTTGTGTTAGAACGTAAATAAGGGCAATTTAGATTCCATGTTGACGATGACATTAACAGTCCATTGGCGATTGTATCTTTGCTATTTTTGCTTCGGGTTCATTGCAACAGTGTAGCATATTCTCCCTTGGGCTCAAGTCCTTTAACTTCACTTTGAAAGAAAGGAACAAACTCCCCACTTTGGTCCTGTAGTGCACAGTATACTGTTGATTCCTTTGTGGTGCAGTGTTTTAATGAGGCTTATGGTGCAGGCTCTCAGATTCAAGTACAGTTCAATGGGACTTCTCGTTTTTAAGGGGAAACACTTGCCTGCATATACCTGCAAATTCCCTTGACAACTGCCTCTTATAATGGTCCTGCTTCTCCTGGAGAAGGGAGGAAAAAACTGTGGAAGATCATGGCGGAGACAGCACAATTCCTATATGATACAATCAGTCTACAGCAATTAATTCACTGTTTAGAAAGAAAATACATCATTTATTCAGGATGATAATAGACTCTTTTGGAAACAAATCCAGTGCATGGGTCATTCCTGTTATGCCGTGCATTTTCATATCCCTGTTTGTTTCAGTATAATGGATAAAATAGTAGAACCGACAGTTTTTAAGAGAGGGAAATGATGTTTTATTAACAAGGTTCGGGAGGAGCGTGTCAGATACTTAGCCTAATCAACACTGGTGGACCACAATCAAGTAATCAACACCACAGTATAAATACCGCTGACTTACCACTATCCATTGACGGTTTATCAGCATCCCTTCTCCACCCCATCTCCTCACTTCTAGTTCATTTTACAACTATGCGGAGAAGGGGGGGTACTGTAGGTTCGGGCCATTCCCGAGCTTGGAGCACTTCCCCAGACAACACGCCAAATACTCATTATCATACCTCAGCTAATCATATGTAAGCTTGAACTTTTGAAATCATAGTTTTCAGTCTTAACTATCACAGTTAAGTGAACAGAGCTGAATTGTAAACACTGTACTTTATTTGAACCATTGTTAAGAAATGTTTGTCTTGGCACTAATTTGCTCAAATTTCTAATATGGAAAAATGGCAATCCATTTTCAAACATGTTCTCTTAGGATTTTTATTGTAATTACAGATTATTTTTTCTGAATTATAGGTTTCTTCCATTTTAAAGTTTCAAATAGTCCAAAGTGACACTAACTGAAAAACCACCAAAGCAGGATTTTTGTTTTAATTACAGATAATTTTTTTCTTCTTATTTATTTATTTTTTTTTCTGTCCTCAGTATCACTTTCTATTCTGTTAGTCTTTTGCAATGTCCCTTTTTCCAGGAAGTGACATCATTTTTGAGGGACAACAGCTACAAACATCAGTAAGTGTTCGTAACAGATTGGATTAGTTCTGATGTTTAGTGGAGTTATCTATTTTGTTTACTCTAAAGCTTTACATCCAGTTTGATTAGAATATAAATAAATATAATAATGTACAAATTTCGAAAAAATAGGTAAAAAAGTCAAGGAGCCATCGTGCAACTCAATCCCTCAGTGAATGGCTAACTTTTACTCTTTATTTTCATCCTGTTCATTTTCTTATGATTAATTAAGTTTAAATGCTAGAGTTTGACCAGAACATCAGACAGTCTTCTTGGAATTTTTCCTTTAATTACAATGCGAGCATATTTATTCAAGTTACAGAGATGAAACGGTACTGCATACCAGGAATGACCTGCGTAGCAGTGACATTGGTGCTCAGACATCACATTTTCAGTGTATCAAATTAGTTTTAGGTTTTGGATAGGCAATTTGAGGTCTTTTAAAAGCCTCCCTCTTCTTTGATCGTTGACTCAGTGACATTTTGTGTTACAGTGGGTAGCAAGTCTTCTTTTGTTTTGTGTGTGACAGCGCTGTTTGACGAACTACAGGACTGGTTCATTATGATTCAATCCCAGTGCCTCTCGAGCCCGGAACAGCTGTTCTCGCCTCAAACAAACTTAGAGGAGGGGAAATGTGCTCTCTGCGATCTGTTCCTATTAGTTGTCTTCTAACACAGCCTAAGCACACAGCCCTCCAACAAGAATTGAACGTGTCAGTGACTTGACATAGGTCCAAGTCTTGCAGTATATTGTAGGCCACAAATCTTGTAGACAGCTTTCAGTGTACTGTACACAGATGATTTTTCAGTTAGGAGAACTTTTCTTTCTCCTTGTATTATTTGAAAGATATATTATGATAATCATCATTTTTATAATTTATAACAATTTCTTATAAAATGGTTACTTTTTAATTACTTTTAATATTTTACAGATTAAAATTACTTTAAATTGTAAAACTTGTCGCCCACTCAGACTTGTCTCTCCATCAAAAAATGTCACTTTTATAAAATAATTTCACTTTAAAATTATAATTTGTCTTTACAAACATTATTTTTTTATTTCCAAAAACATTTTCTATTTTTAATAAGAATTAAACTATTACAAAAAACTCACATACCATCAGAGTGACAGTTTAAAGATCACAAATCTCTCACATATCAAAAAATTTACATTTATAATTAATAATAAAATATAATTTACAAAAATACATATCATTTTATTAATATACTGTATTTTAATTTAATATTTAATTTATAAAATTACATTTCATTTGGTGTCAAAACAGGTCAGCTGGTGGTTAATTTGAGAATTTAAATTAGAATTAGAATCAGAAACAACTGATTCAAAGTTTATTGCTAACTTTGTTTCTAAAATCTGTTTCAAAATCTGAAAAATATCACACACAATATCAAAACTCTAAACTGTCACATAGTCCTCACTTGATCAGATTTTATTCTTTAACACATTTTATGAAGTATCAAATAGTCCACCAATTGAAAAAACAATGAAGTACATTATTTGTCAGTAAAAAAAATCTGTTGATTTTTTTTTTATCAACACTGTCACTAAAATGACTCAAAGCAGCATTGGATGCAGATTCATTCTTTTAATCCAGCTAAGCAGGCATAAGCTCTTGCTGATGAAATTCATGATTGACATTCACAAGTCCTGAATATCGGCCTTTTTCTGTTCATTAAGATGACATTACAGAGCCTGATGAGGATATATTTCTCTGCAGGCCTGTGGTTGTGTGTGTGTTTGTTTTTTAAGGTCAAGCGCAGCAGGGAAGTTTGCACACGTAAGCGTATAGGTGTGAGCTGATTGCGTTGTGGTGCTGTGGATGGTGTCCGCTGGGACACACTCAGCCAGATTGTGGTGCCGATGGGAAGTGCAGAGCGCATCCTTCACAAGCTGTTCTTAAGCTTTCACTGCCGCCAAATACAGCACAACACTACCCGTAGCTACTGGGGATGTTTG
This sequence comes from Cyprinus carpio, assembly GCF_018340385.1. Classification (NCBI taxonomy): domain Eukaryota; kingdom Metazoa; phylum Chordata; class Actinopteri; order Cypriniformes; family Cyprinidae; genus Cyprinus; species Cyprinus carpio. The sequence goes on from NC_056610.1 coordinate 12,449,317, forward strand.
TTTTTGCTGAACACTGTTTATTTTTTCTCTTCTAGATATATATTTATATATATTTATCACAAAGACACCATGCCTTGCAGTGATGTAATTTACAAGACTCTTCACAACAGTGTAATTCATAAAAAATACATTTGTTTGTATTGCCACCACACTTGCTAGTGGCTCTCGCTGGTGAAACTGGGAGGAGCATCTCATGACAGAAGATTAGGGGCCTTTTGTAAGAAGCGTGGCTTTTCGATACTCAAAAAGATCGAAAAGAAAAAAGTGCATTCTTTGTAATGGGTCTCTGAATGAAAAATATTGCTCTTCAATACTTTTCATTTCTACTATATAATTTGACATTTTTTAGAGAACTTCTAGAGTGTTGGATGTTTGCTAGGATGTTTTGGTTTCTAGGTGGTTGATTCAGAAGTCATTCTGTTACCTAGATTTGTCACAGGTTGCTTCAGAAATACAGAATGTGCCTCTGGAATTTACCCACACTTTTAATTGTCTATCAGGCATTACATTTATGTATTTGAAACATGCTTTTATCCAAAGAGACTTGCATTGCATTCAATATATGCATTTTAATATTGGGGCGACAAGAGGTACTAATATACAATATATATACAAAAACACTTAAAATACACATAACCACCCAAAAAACTTAAATAACCTTCATACAATTTTTTTCATAGGGTTTGGATGGGTGAACTTCCAGCCCATGGACCTTTTTCTGTGGGTATGGGAATCAAACCCAAGACCTTGGTGTTGTTATTGCTATTCTGTTACTGTTTGAGATACAGGTATACAGCAAAAGTTTACATTTGATATCTTAGAAAAGTGATAGAACACCTCTCCTCAATAAGCTGCACAATTTTAAGTATGTTTCTGTATCAGAAAAGTAGCAGAATTTGCAGTCATCAAGGCAAAAGAAAAATAAATGTAGACCTAAATTGGGTGAACTTCCAGCCCATGGACCGGACAGTAAGACATAGCTTTCAGATGTTTCCAAAATCAATTTTCATAGGGTTTGGATGGGTGAACTTCCAGCCCATGGACCGGACAGTAAGACATAGCTTTCAGATGTTTCCAAAATCACTTTACAAGTCACACAAAGAGAGCTGACCAAACTGCAGTGTCACTTTCACCATACTTGGCCATGTCATGTCACTTTTCACTTTCATATGAGGAATTATGGAAAGTAAATAAGTCTTGCATAATAAAATCCATTTATCTACATAGTGAGTTCTTGTCTTTCAAGCATAAAGTAGGCCTACCTTCAGTCTTCTTCTGAGTTGCACTCAATTTAAACTTTCACCAACTGTTTGCATGTCTTTAAAACAGCCTTTTTTCTGAATTATTTGTACTTATAAAATTAATCCATTTTTAAAATGCAGGCCAGAATCTGTATGGTGAGATAACATGTTCAAGCCATTTGTTAGCTCCATGGCTTATTTAAGCCAAGACACTCTGTGGACAGAGTTAAAACAGTTAAGGGGATTTCACCTACATTGATATTTATTTTTTAATAGCTCTTCATCAGGGTAAAGAGTTTGCATGCAGAACCCAGTGGTTCATTTGCACCTCCCAGCATTTGTAGAATCTTTTTTTTTTTCTAAGCTGCCTGTGTATGAAAGCAGGGATGTTCCTGTGGGTCTATAGGGCATTCCGTTTTTTTGAAGGAAACAACCAAAAAATACTCTGTTTGAAGGTATGAAAAACAGTAAGAGGTTTGTAGTTCATGTTTTATTGAGAGATTTAATTGTACTGTGTTTTACAGAAGAATAAGTTTACCTCATAACAGTGGAAATGCTTCGGGCTCTATAAATATAAAAGGGATACTGTGTTTTATCTGTTAGTGAATTCAAGCCAAAGAATTAAAATGTGTGTTAAAGAATGGTTGCCATAACAATAGCTATTTCATAGCCTGTAGAAATATGTATAAAGAAGCAACATAAGCTTGGTTTCAAAACCTAATAGTGCACTTATTCTTTGGTGTCTACTGTCTATAAGGGCAGCTTCCTTCTAAAACAGCATCCTAACCAGCATGGAACCTCAGAATACAAATATAAAAACAAAAATTCAACTCCATACAAAAAAAAAAAAAAAAAAAAAAAAAAATGCAAAATTGATTTTTTGATGTTAGTGCATGTTATTAAAGTAACTCTGTGCAGCATGAATTTATATAAAATACATAGACTGAAAAAAAATGGTAAAGAAATATTTTTCACTCAGAAATTGCTAATAAACTTCATAAACAATTATGAAGAAGCGGCTAATAACAACATGAAATAAACAAGACAAAAAACGTAAACGGTTTAGTAAAACGTTTAATAATAAAAATTAAAAAAAAACTTAAAAAATTCATTCAAAAAATATTCTAATAATCTCTCAAAATATAAAAAAATAAATAAAATATTTTTACATTGTAGCACACATATGATTTGCATTCAAATTTAATTTTATTTAATTTTATATATACAGTGTGCATCTGTGTATTGTGTTATTTAAATATACATTTAAATATTTAAATGAAAATATAATGCAAAGTGATCCATCTTATTGATACTTATTGAAGACTGAATACACACAGTATATTGGATTATTAAATATAAATGTAAATATTTAGATTTAACTGAACACATTTTTAAATAAAATCAATAAATTTTAATTGGTACTTGATGTATTTATTTAATTTAAATATATATTTTTTAAATTGTACACACATACATAGCTCACACTAGTGACCTCAAACAATAAGCATAAATTTGTCTCTCTGCTGGTTTAATTTGCCTACAAAAGTGTCTCTTCAGGTCTTTCTTAGGATTTGCTTGGTGGTGAGTGACATGGTTGTGTAAATGTTAAAAGGGTTTGAATTTTAAAGTTGTATCAGTGGCATGTAGAACTAACACTGTGATTTATTAGGGCCTGAGATGGTGACAAAGCAAATGCTTCACAGATGGACTGTAAATTAAGAGCTAAGTGGATCGTATTAGCTGTAATAGACTGAGAACTGTGCTTTGAAGTTTCTCATTTAAAAGGCACTGTTCTTTTGCTGCAGTCTCAGGTGTTGCTTCTCTGACAGCTGCGGATGTTGGAAATGAAGTAAGTTTTTATTACCTTCCTGCTGCACTATGTCTTTAGGAGTGCTGTCTTTATATCCCTCTACAATCACAGCTGTGAATCGAACACTGTCTACCGTACTTTCACTTAATACTCCATAAAGTCTTCATAAAAGTCAGCATTCAGCTGGTTTATGTAAGGATCGACCGGAGTGCTCTGCACACCTGCTATGGCTTCATACATATAAAAGAATGAAAACATGCCACTGAGTTGTTGTTGTTTTTTCCTTTTTTTTTTAAATTGAGAGTAATTCAGTATTTATTGTAAAGGCTTTATTTCATCGGAGAGTGTGATCTTTTTCAGTTTGTGTTAAATATTTGCGGTAGCATAAACCATGTTTGAATATATTCAGTATAGATTTTGTCTGGGCAGGCATTCAAGTCAAGTCACTCAAACTGAGGGTAACTGGAGACAGTCGCTGTCTTGATATCCATACTCCATCGATACATATCAATCTTTAAAGCCATGCAGTGGCAGGTCACGAGAGGCCACGGGTCTAATTTGTTTTGCAGCATCTTCACTAAATACTATAAAAGGACACAGAGGGGAGAAAAATGAACTCCGTCAGGATGCTGTATAAAATTTCTCTGACACACTCAACCTTCACGCTTGTAAGTGTATTGCTATTTCCTGTTGATATTTGATTCCCCCAGAATCTATCTGGGATGCCTTCTCTCAGTCAAATCTGAGCAGATCTTTTCCAGATACATCATTAATCAACTTCACTCCTGTACGTGGAATCTGAATACCGCTGAACTTGATGGATGCTTGACATTCACAACAGCAGTGCATGTCTGCTATGAAATACAGCAGTTTGCAACATTTCTTTGTGATTGCAATGCAGGTCTTGTGCATCTGAGTGAAGCTTTATTTACAAGATGATCTATAAATAAGAGCCTGAACAAAAAGAAAGGGATAGGAAATACTATTATTGCAATAGTTACTTTGTTCATTTTTGGCTAAAACGGTAAATGGTGTCAGTAATACATATAGAGATGGCTGTTCGTTAGCATTCCCATTCATCTCAAGTTGTAAAACCTCCACCCTCAAAACAACTAAAAAAGCAAAACTGAACAATCAAAAAAACAAAACAAACTAAAAAAACAATAAAAAAAAAAAAACAACAAATAAAAAAAAAAAAAAAAAACACTGCAAACTTTTAACCCTTGCAGAACCATTTTTCACATTATCTGATATGATTTAAAGCAAATATTTAATGTTTTTATTTATTTTCATTTATTTATTTGGTTAAATATAGTATTTATAGAAAATATAGTATTTATTTTTTTAATTGATATAGTAAAAACAGTAATGTTGTGAAATATTATTGTGATTTAAAATAACTTTTAATATTTAAATTTCAATTTGAATTTCAAATGTAATTTCTTCCAGTGATGGCAAAGTGTCAGAATTTCCAGCAACCATTATTTAGTGTCACAGGATCCTTCAGAAATCATCCTAATATGCTTATTTGTTGCTCTTTTCTTATTACTATCAATGTTTAAAATAGTTGTTTTAAATATTTTTATGACAACCATGATATATCATTTTCAGGATTCTTAGATTAATAAAATTAAAAGAACAGTGTTTATTTGAAATATAAATATTTAGCAAGAATGTAAATAAAAATAATAAAAATAAAATTATAATTAAAAAAATAATAAAAAAAGGGACGATTTTTATTTTAATTTACACCAAAAAAATTTATAAAAAATATCACAAAAAAAAAAAAAAAAAATAAAATAAAAATCGCAGTCACATGGCCTGTGCAACACATATGACATCACATGGCAGTCACAATCAAATCAATGATGGATAAAAAAAATTTCTCGCCCTTCTCATTATATATGTCCTTTTTCACTATAATATACTTCATATTATAAAAGTAAAATAGGTTGCAAAGTATGAAAGGGCTTTTTTTCTCTTTGTTTTGCCCTGCTATATTGAAAGTCTTTGTTGAATCCAGTTTGTATCATTTTCCAATCCCATCTTCTTATAATTTCAAGTATCAAGCAGCAAAAGTGTTGGGGTTCATTCACTCATTCATGTGCTCCACTAGAGGGTTCAGCTAGGTTTAAAATGATCTGCGCTATATATTATAATTTCATGCTTCTGGGTAATTGTTGCGTCCAGTGGTTAATGTATTTCAGTGCCTTATTTCTAAGTGAAGACAGATTGATCGGGCGAATGTTTTGCTGATGGAAAGCTTCAGATGATGAAAGATGAAAGGAACCTCTGAGTACCACGGCAATGGCTCCTTGAACTATTTTTACAGACTTGTTTTCAACAATTGCAGCAAAGGAAGAACAACACGAGGATGAGCGCTCTTTAAAAAATGCTAGGGGATGCAGTTTCCCCCGTCTGATGTCAAGGTCTGAATCTGATTATGGTGTGATACTGCAGCTTTTACTGTACCATCTAAACCAGCGCAAATTTTGAGGAAATGTACTAAATATATTTCGAAGTGAAACATAGCCCAAGAAAATAAATTGCATCACTGAAATGTAATAATGTAGCTGCTGAAACAGCACCACTTGGGGCCTCTTTGTGTTTTTAAACTTATTATCGGAGTCATTATTGTTTACTCTTTACTGTTTAGCACCTGTGACTGCCCTGACAACAATGAAAGATTATACTGCACGCTGTAAGGTTTTAGGAAGCTCAGCCGCCTTTTATTTCCTCTCTCAGTTTACTGATGTAATGTATCTCCTTTACAAGATTTCTCCAGCATGTTCATTAAAGATAGGCTTTTGATTTATGTGACAGGCATCTGGATATTAAGTCCCTGTGGCATGACAAGCTCTTGTTTATCTGGATTAGGATGACTTCAAATGATGAAAAAGAGTAATAGACTTTATAATGGTTGCCTTGAAGGGTTTAGAGGGGGACAGTGGCACTAACATAAGCAAACCAATATTGACAACACCACATTAGGGGTGGCTGGTGTGACATTTTAAGCAGTGACAGCGGTGTGATGTATATAGGATCCATTTGGGTGAGTCAATGAACCTGTTGCAAATATTTAGGCCTAAATTTTGGATTTATTGCATATAAAATTTCCAAATTCTGATTACACTTTTTTTTTTTTTACATAAATTAATAAACTTTAACGTGATAAATATTTATGAGTTATACATAAATTACAATTAAATTTCTGTGTAAATAATAAAATAAAAAATAAAATATGGCATAGGTTGTTATTAATTATAACATCTATTTTATCTAGAGTCATATTTTTAAAATGCATTTATTCAGATCAAAAAATCAGCATGGATATATTCGTTTTTGAAAACAAACAGATTAAACTCTAATCCAAATTATTAAAAATGTTATATGCAATAGAAATACATAAATCTTAGATTGATGCCTGTATATTTTTGTGACTGTAGCAAAGCTTCATTCACTGTTTTATTGTTAATTGACTGTTTCACTGCTTAGCTATGATTGGATTAAAAAAAAATTCCTTGATTTTGCTTCTTCAGAAATATTGTTAGTGTATTTTTTTTTTAGTACTAATCTATTTTCTTGCAAATGTTTAATATTTATTATTTCAAATATTTTCTAAGAATTTTCTATTTTAATAACACCGGAAAGTGTTTTTATCGTATTTAATAGTGTAGTGTTTTTATATTTACTTAAAATAGTTCATTTATCACAATAATGCACTTTTTTCTGTTTAAATTTCATTATCTTTGATGAAAAGATCACATGAGGAAATGTTAATACTAACAGATAGCTTTCTCCAGCTGTTATTTGAACATAAATCTAATAAGGAATCAAAGCAAACAGGATGATTTAAAGCACAAAGATAGTTACAGCGTCCAGCTGTACGATCACTCTGGGTAGATCTAGTCAGCGCATGAGTTCAACCAGACAGGCCAATAACATTCCTGTCCAATTACACTGGCTCATGAGTTTTGATTTAAGACAATGACAGCGATAAGGAAGTTTGAAAAGAACTAACTCTGCCCTTGAGATATGATTCAACCCTAAATGGAGCCATAGCACAAAACAAAGAAGCAAGAAGGAAATTATGACCTCTCTGTTTTTTACAGTACATATATGAGATTAGAGATGTCTGCCAATCTAATTTTTTTCTTTTCGAAACAAAAGAGGAACAACAAAACTGCCATGACTTCACAGTAGTCCTTTTTTGTGCTGTTTGGCTGGTAGACTTATTTGCTGTAAATGTCACTTGGGACAAGGCGTGACAAAATAATGACAGGCTTTTTTCAAAGAGACCAATTTCCCAGAATTGAATGAGCAGGATGTGTGGAGCGTACAATATCTGCACTTGCCACTAGATTGGGCTGTCTGTCGATATCCATCTGACATGTCTCTGGAAATGTGGTCAGATAAATGGACAGGGTCCAAGAAGAGAGAGGGAGAGAGAGAGAGAAAGAAAGCTGCAAAAAGAAATGTGCGATCCAAATAATAAAGAAAAGGAGCGATGTACAGAAGGTCGCCTTCCTTTTGGTCCAGCTCTGATCTGACATATTGAATACTGACTTTTTCTTTTGCTGCTAATAGAATGTAATGTGTACATGCTGGTTAATTATTCCCTTTAGTTAGGAGATCATTTGCCTGCCATATTCAAACAAATTCTGAGATGTCTTGACACTCCAACAGTTTGATTTAGCTTGGGAAGTATTCTTTGTGGTTTTATGACATCTCTGTTTTCATTTCTGAAGTGTTGATGTGACAGGCTTTGAGTGAATATGACAGAATCAGAGAGATTTTAATTAGCGGTTACCTTGACAAGCTATTTGCTCCACATGCACACTGTCACAGTTCCAAAATCTGTCTTATTTGAGATAAAGGAATAGTTCATCCAAAAATGACTGTTCTATCATCATTTACTCACACTCATGCCTTTCAAAACCTGCATGACTTACGTTCTTCTGTGTAACACACAAAAAAGAATGTTTGATGAATATCATGGTCACTGTTGTCAATATAAGAAAAGTGAAAATGCCACTTGTTAACACAATTTACTGCCACACATTAATTTACTGAAAATATACACAGAACTGTGAGAGAAGCAAAACACTGACAGAAGAAATGACGTCTGATACTTGAATGAATCTCTCTTTTGAGTTGGATCTATTCTATGAGTCAATTGATCTGGTTTGAATGGTTTATTCATGAATCTGACTCTTCTGGTTTTCATGTCACGAGAAACAAATATGAGTGTATAACAGCTTAAAATTTGCTCTGTTCCTCTCACAAACCTATCATATGACTTTAGAAGACTTGTAATATAGTGTATGTGTAGTATGGGCTACTTTTATGGTGCCTTTGTGTCCTTTTTTGAAGCTTGAAAGCAGCAGTTCCCATTCATTGTAATTGCATGGGGGAAAATTCTCCTTTTGTGTTCCACAGCAGAAAGAAATCATTCGGGTTCTGAACGACATATGGAAAGGATAACAATGTTTCAATCTTGAGTGGACTGTGCCTTTAAGATCACAGTTCAGGCAAGTGAACTAGTACCCGAGAAGGCATTAAAAAGGGATGAAGCATCATTCTTTTCTGCAACTTTTTGAGTCATCAAAAGAGTCATCCCTAGAAGCCTGGCAGCCTCTGTGGAATCAATCTGACAGCAACAATAGTGTGAATTTGCTTATTTTTTTTTTTTAGAAAGAAAGTGACGTGACATACAGCCAAGTATGGTGACCCATACTCAGAATTCATGCTCTGCATTTAACCCATCCAAAGTGCACACACACAGCAGTGAACACACACCCTGAGCAGTGGGCAGCCATTTATGTTGCGGTGCCCGGGGAGCAGTTGGGGGATCAGTGCCTTGTTCAAGGGCAACTAGTCGTGGTATTGCCAGCCCGAGACTCGAACCCACAACCAAATACATAAAAAACAAAATCACAAACCACCAATCAAAGACTTTTCTTCCCCCAGCAGTGCCTGGTTTGTAAACCAGAATGGAGAACCAAACAGTTACTATTTCATAAAGCTGATAGAGAACTCTAGAAACTGTTTTTCCTCAAGCACACATAGCCATGACACCAAATCCAAGGATGAAGTAAACAAACTCACCAGTGTGCCAATGATTTTACATAAGCTAAAAGCATTCACACACTTTATTCAAAGAAACGAGGACCTGCTGCTAAACTAAATGCGTCACTGTCTAGTTTCTTTTGTTTTATTCTCTGTCTTTCAACACACTTTATCAGGCTGGTTCCTAAAGCCCTTCCTTTCCCAGTCAGTGGATGTGAATGCTGCAAACTCATAAAACATTCAACATCACTCAAGGTCTATGCCCGCACTTACACAATAGGATTGTTTAGAAAACAAAGGAACACTGTCTTGGGAAGTATAGCACAGGAAATACGTATTTTTTCAACCGGAGAGAGTATATAGAATACAGAAAAACAGAGAAACAAACCACAAGCTTGCATGCTTTTTCCACAGGAAGATTTCAGAAAAACAAGCAAACCGAAGCAACCGTCTTCAGTGGAGTTTTGCTTATTAAAGCATATTCAGCTGTTTGAGGAACCTATAAAAATAAAATATGCCTCTATTTTTTTTCCCAAGGTCTATGCTTGCTCAAGAATTTGACTATTCTGCTGGAAAATCCTTCTAGTATAAAACCAGTGCCTCGACCTATCCAGAAACACATGGTGAATACTAAAATATCATGTGAACTTCCTCAGTTTCTCCACAGTCTCAGTCTCAAGTTTGATAGACTTGGATGGTCTTGTTCAGGGAGGTTGACACAAATACCATAAATTCAGTATCAGCTCATGAAGACGTTTACATCTTTTGTGCCAAAAGACACTGTCTGTCATTACTGTAATCATATTGCAAAAACACGAAGAGGCACAGCGACTAGAGACTTGGATTCACATGCAGTAACAATCGACTGTCAGTACTTACATTCTCTTACTTCCCTCTCACACACACATACACACACATATGTGTGTCTTTATCCACTGATTTGGGCAAGGAGCTGTCACCAAAAGCTGTTCCTGCTTAAGCGTTGACATGTTGTTACATTTTCTATGCGTTTTGATGTCACCACTTGGAGTGTGAAAGATCCCAATGAAGTTCTTGCAGGCGACATGTCTTGAGCACTTGACATTTTTATTCTGTCTCTCTTAGAAGTTACTGTTACAAATGAGCATATGTGTTTCAGAGAAAGGCACCTTTTTTGTCTGATCACATCTTACCCACCGTTCACAGGAGGTAGGGTGATGCTGCCATCTTCAACTGCAGAAAAAAAATCACCCAAATGTAGAGGAAAAGATAGGAAGAAACGGCGTATTTTTCCGGATTCTGCCCTATAATTGAAAATCTGGTTAATCCAGTGATTCTCAACTAGGCACGTGCACCCCAGGGGGTACTTACATAGGATCCAGAGGGTACTTGAAGAGGTTTCTGTTTTTGGCTTTGTTTAACCTATAAAACAGAAATTATAACCTGCAGTAAAAAGAGACGAGAGAGAGAGGGGGGCTTTGAAATAATTAATGTAGTGATGCCCATTTTAGTGACAAAGTTTAAAAATATTTACATATTTACACTGTACACTGCTGAATTACATTTTATTTTTATATTTTCTGTTTTTACTTTCATTTTTGTTGTGTGTTGTAATTTTAGTATTCTTTTAAATGTTTATTTAAATGTTTATTCTTTTTATTTATTGGTTTTAGTTTTTGTTATTTTAGTAGTTTAAATAAAAATTTGAAATGTTAATGGCTGAAATAAAATACTTTTTTTTTTATATTTAATTTTATTTCAGTCAGCATTTTTGTTTCAAGTATGTGTGTGTGTGTGTATATAAAATATTAGTGCTGTTAAACGATTATTCGCGATTAATCACATCCAAAATTAATGTTTTTGTTTACATAATATATGTTTGTGTACTGTGTATATTTATTATGTATATATAAATACACACACAATCAGTATATATTTTGAAAATATTTACATGTATATACATTTATATATTTATATTCTTATATTTTATATGTAAATATATTTAATATATAAACATAACATATTTTTCATAAACATATATATAACATGCATGTGTTTGTATTTATATATACATAATAAATATGCACAGTGTACACATCTATTGTGTAAACAAACTTTTATTTTGGATATGATTAATCGCGATTAATTGTTTGACAGCATATATATGTGAGTGTGTGTGTGTGCGCCTAACAATTAACAATAAAATGATCTTTCTTGTGTTTAAAAGGAAATCATTTTAATACTAAACAAAAAAAATAAATAAAAAAAAAACATAGTATATAAATATTTAGTGTACACTTTTAGTTTGGTGCAGATGGAGTTGTAACACAAAAAGGAAAGAAAGAAAAAAAGCTTGGGAAACACTGGATTAAACTGTTTGTTCTGTCTGTTGTACAGCAGCACTCGTTTCTAATGTTATTACTTGATTAAAGGATATTTTAAGGCTGGGAAGTAGAACTAGGAACATCATGAGCCCCCTGATGTGGTAACCTCTTGCTGAACTATATCACCAACAGTAAACTTGATGAATTCAGAGGTACTGGTACTTCATTCTTCTCAGATGCAAATTTATTTACAATACTGAAGACTGAAAGAAAATTAAATCAGCATATCTTCTAAAACAACCCTCTGGTGTGCAATAGTAAAGAAATCTATTTTGTGATAGATGAGCATTCACTGAATGGATTGTTTTTCCCGTTGTTCAAATAATGTAAATGGAGTCTATTAAAAAGAAAGAGAGAGTCAGAAACGACGATGGCTAATAATCAAAAGTCTATGTTTGACTCCCCAAACCAATTTCAGTCAACCCAACACAGGAACTGATGTCATAGTGCCCTCAAAACTACAGGCAGGCGAAACACTCTATGAAGGTCAATGGCCTGAAGATTAGATAAAGGAGAACAAATTTAATAAGGTCTGCAAATTGAGTTTCATAGTTCACTGGTTCAGAAGCCCATTTCATAAACAACAATTCAACCTGTTTTATTTCTAAAATGTATTTATCAAATATGTTCCTTTCTTGCTAACTCTGCTTTTAAAAATAGTGGGAAAAGATACTTACTGTATCACAATGTATTTAAGGAAGAATATGATCTGTGTGTTAAGTTCAAAGCATTAAAGAAAACTTTAAATAGCTGATTTTGGTGTTTATTTTTTTTAGGCCCTGCAGCTATAGAATCTAATTAAACCTTATATATGGAATTTAAACCTTAGGGGGGAGGTGGTGCTAAATTGGTTCTGAAAATATTATAAGATCACTCCAAAGGATAACAAGCTTTTAGGATGTAACCTGATGTATTATGACTCAGCAGGACTGATGTGTCAAAAGGGTCCACACTCGATAAGTGCCAAATATGAGTAAAAGTTTGCTTTAATGACATGGCAAGTAACTTTATTAGGAACTGCAAAAGAATACAGGGTTGTAGAATGGTAGGCTGACTCTTGCTGGTGTAAGGACAAATAAAGCACAAGCAAATTGTCTATTAAAGAAACATCTTTTACAATATGAAAGGCTTTTCCCCTTTAGAACACCAAGTGGCATATGTCTCAAAAAGATAAGTAAATAAATACATACATACATAATAAATAGTTATTAAAACCTTGCATTATATTGCAGTTACAAAAGTTAAAGTTATTTACTGTTTATTATTTATATATTAGTCATGTGAAGGAGGCCAGTAAATGTTCTTAATTTACTCATTCTAGATTCTGTTTGAGCATCCAAGGGATGTAAAATGCTAAATATTGGTGTTGATTCTTTTGTATGTTTACCAAATAAGATTAGGACAACATATATGTGGAATATTTGTCAAAGAAGGAATGAAAGAAAAGAAAAACAAAGAAAGAAATGTTCTTAAAACCTGGCATTATATTTCAGTTCACAACAACTGAAGATAAAGATTACCTTCCATAGACTGTTGCTTCCAGTGTCTTCCCCCTTTTTTTCCATTCCATGTCCATATCTGTGAAAGTGAGAAATTGCTGTAGAGAATGATTGGATGTTGGAATATGGTCTCATCAGCAATCTCCAGACTTCAAAAGTGCTCTAGAGCAGCCATGATCAAGGCAGAGCATGCTGAAGTGCCACAGATCCCTTAGAGGTCTTTTGTTATTGGATACTGGTAAATTGCATGCCTTCTGAGACGTAATGGTGTTGAAACGTCTTCATAATGACAGCAATAAGAGGACATAACTATCAATTTGTAATCTTTTATAGCCCTTCTGAGGGCGTAAAAAATTGAAGTCAAATATTTATAAAACTAGAACATTTATAAATTATATATATATTAGCACTTTTGTTTTTACTGTATGCGGATAATGCTAATGTCCATGCAGCAGTAATCTGTGGCAGGCTGTATAAATATCTACTTTCTGTTGGTTTATTTATTGCTTTCGCCCTTCTCGTATTCGCATCTCTACTGCATTTTTTATTTTTTATTTTTTGGAATTTAATCTAACACTAATATGCCATTACACATGCTATGCTAATGTGCAGTTACACATTACCCATGCTAATTTGAGGATGGAACACAACTAGAGTAAAAGGGAAGTATGCAAATTCAAACCCATCATTTTCCTGCAGTCTGGTTAAGTGACTTTCACTATGATGTGCAATCCACTGACTAGCTATTATGATCGCACAGTCTCTCAGCCGCTGCGACGTGGCCATGAAATCTAATTTGATAAAACACAAGTACAAACTGAGAGGCTGCGAGCACAGTAGAAGATGATATGATGCAGCTAATTTGCTTAAAGGTGATCAGTGTGTAGTGTGTGTCCGCGTGTGTGTGTAGGTGTTTCTGTGGGTGTTATTTTCTTTTTATACCTGTTCTAGTCAGGAAATGTTACCCAGGTCCTGTGGTTTCTTTTTTTTTTTTTTTTTTTTTTTAATCAAAAAGTTTTTTAAACACAATTTGTAACATAATATTGCAAATGTAGGGTAAGATGACTCCCCCACCTTAATTTTTTTCTCTTGACCATAGATGGCATAGAATCTCATCACAGTGCTTTTGATGAATGGGGGTCCGTGTATCTTTTGGTCATTTGATTTTCTACTTAAAAAGAAATAAAGAGAAATTACAAACATTTTGATTTTCGTTTTTTTTTTTTTTTTTTTTTTTTTTTTTTTTCGCTTTGTTTAAAAAAAAGGAAAACGAAAATGTAGTTGGATTTTTCATACTTTTGTTTATGGTAAAAATGAAATTATGCTTTAATATTTTTTACAATTTTTTTTTCACAGCTGCTGCATGTTATTGACAAAACAGAAATGATTTTATTCAATGGCATTTGAATTTTACTGTATGTGATCTACAACGACATGGAATAGGCCTATGATAGCTTACTGATTTTTAGCCTACTCATTTTATTCTTTGCCTGTAAGGAAAACCTCACAGGTAACAGGTCTTCATTTGCTATTACAAACAACAGCAACTGAAGCTATATCTTGTAGAGCGCAATAAGTAGGCTACTGCACTTCTCTGGTAGGCAGATACCGATCTGCACGCGCCATCCCAATAACAGACAGTAAAACACCCTCAATAACAAAACGTTACAAAACTCTGTTGTAAAATAAAGAAACCTAACAGGGTGTGCTTTCTGCCATTTCGGTCTGTCTCCCTGAACTTCTTTCTGAAACGCGTCAGAAATGAACTTGGCTCATGCATCACAGACACAGAACCATGTCCATAGATAGGTCGAAATGTCTACTTCTAAAAGAAACAATTTAAACAGAATAAAAAAAAAAATTGTTTATTATGTAATTCATATGAAACCAACAAGAGGTGCAAAGTTTCCCATCTGAACTCTGTAATGTGGTCACACCCACACTCTATTCATACTGTCATCATCCACGGAATTTGTGAATTCAGTTCATAATTCCAAAGTATAACCTATAATTTGGATTTAAGAATTACAGTAGTCCAATTATGGTAAAACTTAAGTAAATATTTATTATTTATTGATAATTATTACAGTATTTTATTATAAATATTTATGTGGGGTTAGGTTTTTCACATGAAACTGTGTTATGTAAAAAATAAAAATAAATAAATAATTTCTGTTGTTGTTTGTAATGAAAACATGTTACTTGTTTTTCTAATAGGCCTAGAATAAAACGAGTAGGCAAAAAAATTGTAGTATCATATTTTAATCCATGTCGTTGTAGATCACATAGGCTAAAGTAAAATTCAAATGCCATTTTATTGGTTATGAATAAAGTAATTTATGTTTTGTCAATAGCATGCAGCAGCCGTGAAAAAAAATTATATATATATATATATATATATATATATATATATATTATTATATATTATTAATAAACTTGGCTCGCCTGCCGATTCTCTCCTGTTGAAAATGAGTTTGCGGTTACTGTGTATCGGTGCAGTACAGAAGGGATGAAAGGGGCGTTTTAGTGCCGCACACACATTCAAAACAAATATTAAAGCATAATCTCATTTTTTACCCATAAACAAAAATACGAAAAATCCAGCAAAATTTTAGTTTTCCATTTCTTAAACGAAACTAAAAAACGAAAATCAAACCGTTTCTCATTTCTCTTTATTTCTTTTTAAGTAGAAAATCAAATGACCAAAAGATACACGGATCTTAATGGCTATGCAATTTTTAACTGTCATTTAATCAGAAATGTCAAAATTTGGGAAATTTAGTCGTACAAAACAATTTTGTGGTTAACTGATTTGATTTTGTGCGAAAAGTGATCTATGACATGATGTTTTTTGTGTCTATTTGTTAATGGGGGATTTGTGGACTCACGTTTTTAGATTTTTGGAGGAAACATTATAGTTTTCATTTTGGAGTAAAAAGATGGGCCCCTTAGAATTGGTACAGAAGGCCAATTATTATTATTTTCAAATTAAATACTTATTGTAGTTAATGGGGTTATTATTCAGTATTTCCATTAATTAGATGCACATTTCAGCTTTTCATAAAAACCTACAGGTTAAATGAGTGAAATCACTGAATTTGAATTCATATTGTTGCTATGACATATCTTCAATTACAATATGAGCAATTAAATGTGTAAATATTCATAAGCCTGTATATAAGTCACAGAATAAATTTACCTTGCAGATGAATCTATTTTACTGGGTTTTTGCTTTGTCTGTCATCATTTAATATATGATAGTATAATTTAGTAAATATACAGATTAAAGATGCTCTGGGAAAATAGCATTTTTTTTTTTATTAAAGTATTTCATGTAGTCTGGGTCAATTTTCTATTTTGCTGTACCATATTGTTTTATTAGATGCATGGGCTTTGATGGCAATATCTAAAGATATTGGAAGCATTTTCTTCTTTTTTTGAAAAGCTGAAAAGCCATTCTAACTATTCTATTATTCTAACTATGCATGATTACAAAATGGCATTTTATTATTTGCATTTAGCATTGTTTTCCCCTGTTCTCTGTGACCTTCTGTGAAGAATAATTTGAACATTTTGTATGTTGGCACAAAAGAAAATATATAAGAAGCAAACTAAGACAGAATTAAACACATTTTTGATGTTCGTCAATTTAATTGGATGAGCATGTCTATTAAATAGAGCACTACATTTAAGCAATTATATAATTTTGTTTATTGAATGCCCTAGTTACTGCCATGAAACATCTTAAGCAGAGGTTCAGGGAAAATTGGAAACGCAGCCAGTGAATACAAAGAGACATGCTGACCGCTTCGTACCTCACAGCTAATTGCTTTGGGGAGCAGATAAATATTGCCAGTTCAGAGAAGCCTATCTTGAAAAGTATTGAAAAGTACATCAAGGCTGAAGTAACTTCTACCTCGATACAAACATTGACTGAACAGATGCAAAACACCTTAAGGAACAGGCTGCTGGCAAAGCATCTAGGAATGCTGTTATTGATCAATGGCTACAGCTTCAGCGGCCTGTACAATTCATTATAAAGGTGGTGTCTCTAAATCTTTAATCATACTCAACTCAAAAGGCCCAGATGTGTAGAAGTACAGTGTTTTCTGCATGTTTGCCAACATAACACCCGAGTACCGTTTTAATTTCAGTCAATGGACATGAGATCAATAAACAAACAATTCATATGCCGTTCTTGCTAATTAGCTATTTTGCTTTGAAGAATCTCATCTTACACAAATTGAACTTGATACTCATGCACTGAGCAGATATGGCAGAATATCTGGCTCAGTATCAGTTCATATTTTATGAATAGTTTTTTTTTTATGTAATCCATTTGCAGTCCAGGCGGTGGTTTAGTGCAGTGTTCATGTTTGCTACTTAAACTAACCTGAGGGAACTGTCAACATTGTTACTAAACCATTCAAATCAAGCAAACCTTAATAAGCTGTGCATGCTGTTGGTCAGAAATCTAATTGTGATGTGCAATACAGTGAAATGATTACGTTTAATGCTATTTTGCTTGCACTTAGGTCTCTTTAATCTGGTGAAGTATCTAAATTTCATGATCCAGATATGTGGAATAAGATAATGTTTGGGTGGAAAGCGCTAAGCTCTTTTTGATTTAAATGTTATGTGTAATCATTCAAAACACAGAATTGGGGAGATGTAACCTGTAACCTTCCTAATCTGACAGTGTCCTTAATATCTCTAACTACCATCCATTGGCAATAATAGACAGACAGCACATTTGTAAATTTAAATGCACTAAGTTTACTTGCACTGTATTTCCCCCCATACTTATTTGTGCTATTTGTTTCTTTTATATGTTATATATATATATATATATATATATATATATATATATATATATATATATATATATATATATATATATATATATATATTCGATTTGTCCTCTTTAGTGTGTGTGGGCAGGCAAAACATTTAATGAAGAAAGAGATTATAGGTAGATTGCAAGATAGATATGATTAATAATTAAGCTTGTTCAATGTTTGTGCATTTGATGGGATATATCCTTAAAATATACTATATAGGTTGGACCGGGGCTAGTTGTCAAAGGGAGACTTAAGTATTTCTTAAAAGGTATTAATTTTAAATATTTGTACAATAATAATAATAATAATAATAATAATAATAATAATTCTTAATAATGACGATAATAAATGATAATTGTATTATTTTTATTATTCATTGGCCAAAACATATTTTTCCATGTAACCTTTTTTTTAATAATTCTTCTTCTGAATTTTGTGTTTCATACTGAGCTGAAAAGTCTAGAATAGTCTCTTTAATGGAAGGTTATATTATGACAACCTAAACCACATGCAACGCTGTTTACACAAAATGTCAACGTGTTTAATGAACTTGATCTTTTTCCTGTGAAGTTACGGTGAAAATGTTAAGTAGCCTAGCCTTTTTTTCTTTTCTTTATTTATTTTATTTATTTATTTATTTATTTTTTGTAGCCACAACTAAACGCTATAAACAAACCTATCCTTAAACATATTCACTTTGGTGAAAGTGTGACAACTAGCCCCGGTGTCGTCTATTTCTAAAACACTTAAATGCGCTTTTATTCACTTATTCGCTTACATGACGCGTCGTTTCCAAGGGTCTCCGCACTCCATTCCGGTGAAGAGTCTGGACTCCGCTCCGGGTTTTGCTCCCTCACTGCTCTATACATCGCGTCTCCTCACTCCTGCATTGCTGTAGCAGCAGATGTTCGCGCGCTGAAGCCAGTATCCACCGTTCTCTTTATAGGAGCAAGTGTTCTGCAGCGGACAGCGAGAAGACGGAGAAGAGTGAGGACGTTTGCTCTCTCTCTTCACACGTCTGGTGTGTGTGTGTATGTGGGTGAGTGAGGTGAAGAAATTAGAGTCGCGTCTTTATTTACCACACCTGTGATGCGCTGCTGTCTCTGAGCAACGAAGACGCACTGATGGCCAAGGTACAGGAAGAGGATATGTGTTGAAAGAGGACTTATAAATGCGCTGCTCGGTGTAATATTACGAATACTAAACCTAGACTGACAGCAGATACTCCTCGCAGCTCATTCAGCAGATATTACTGACTTAAACGTGAACGAGAAGGTGATAAAGATGCCGTTACACCTGGGTCCCTTTGTCCGCTGGAGATCCGGGCTTGTACTCACATGGATCTGCTTGTTTTCGTCCGGATTTACCTTCACTGGTGAGTTTCATTCGTTTTGAAACGCATCTTTCAGTTTCGACTGATAAAGCCATGTGTAAGCCATGCGTACTTGCTTTTACACACAGCAGCTGTCTCCCTTTGTGGTGTGATTTCCCGAATCATAACACAATATAATATTTCACGGGGTTCATTTGTAGGCGAAATAAGCCGTTTGCTCCATATTATTGTTACTTTGTATAACGAGAACGCGCAGAAACAGAGGTGAGGAACCTATTCATGAACTTGAACGTGCAGTAAGTTTGATTGACATGTTACTGCGAGCATGAGTCTCGCGGCGCGCCTGAGACACATACGGCGAAATGTTTAAACGAATAGAAATATACGAAACCAAGGGTTTGTCTAATTGAAAATGACTTGAAATGTATACCATGGTGCTTAAACAAATAAAAATAGTTGAATATTGCGTCCTGTTATCCCCGTTACATTTCTGTGTGCGTCAGCTTGAATGAAGTACTCTACGGGCGCACATTTCCACGCGCCGACGTTCATCCGTTCCTGCTGCATTGCCAGTGTTTGTGACAGCTTTAAGAAGTAAAGTGAGCTCCGGCGGTCACTGAACGGTGCAGGGTACATTTGTTGTGTGCAGATATATAAAATGAGGTAAACATGCTTTCGTGGACAGCTCAGTGGAAAAGAACGTGCACAAATAATCGTGCTCTCCTCCCATCACACGTCGTGCACTTGTCTTGGTCAGCTACCCATTATAGCCTTACAAGGAAAGAAGTGAAGATTTACTATATGTGTAAAGCTTCAATGATTAATAAACATTTTAAATTGATGTTTTCATTATGAATACTTTTGCTTTTTAATTGTATTTATTTGCAATGCCAGAAATATGACACATTGTCAGTACTGGTTGCTCAAATAATGACTCCTTGTTATGACTCCCACAACCAAAATTAAGATTGTCAATTCAAAAATGGCAAGCTTAAGGGTTTTTTTTTTTTTTTTTTTTTTTTTTTACACATAAGAATCAGTGTGGATATGCATTTTAAGATTAATTCATGGTATATTTTTAATAGGAGAGATTTCATAGTGCATTGCAAACCTTTGTTTACTGTCCTTTACTGTTTTTCCAAGCTTCATACTGTAAAAGGAATGAAATAAAGACGGTTTCGTATTAACAGATATTAACCTGTTGTCCATGCCTGGACATAATTACAGTTACAGAATCACAGTCACCTAGCCTAGTGTTTCCCAACCAGGGGTGTGTGTAGCCTAGAGAGATTTAGCTTCTTTTTTTTTTTTCTTTGCTAAACCTGGAAACCAGACATTCAAGGCTTTAGATTAAATAAATGCATTTGATTGGCTCTTACGCACTGTAATTTAAATAACCATTTTAATAATATTAGTAATAATTATAAATGATATCCAGCATAATATCAGCTAAAACTTATAACTAATAACTTATTCTATGCTGCGTTTGGTATGGATGAAAGGGTGTTTAAATGTTATTTAGGCTGTGGAGGTCCATAAAGCAAAAAAGGTTGGGAAACACTGACCTAGTCCACCCACAATGTGTTTGTGTGGACCAGTTTGGGCTTGTAGAGATCTGTATTACATTGTGTCAAGAGAGTGAGAGGAGTAAGGAAGGTCTTGGCTGTGGGAAACTTGACTGTGGGAAAGTTTCTAGAGGTTTTATAGTAATCATCACCATAGAGCCCAGCTGGGGACCGCTGATGAGTATCCTCAGAGCAAAATTTCACACTTGTCTCTCATTGTTCTGCCCTCTCTCTGCTGTGGACAGAGGGCTGACTTGTGCAATTATCAGTCTTGCTTTAGGAAACTCTGCATGAAAGCTAAATTAAGAAGGTATTTTCTTGTGCATTAATTAGTGAAGGATTTTGCATACATTAAGACTAGGTAAACAGTCATACCCAAGGGAATCATATAAGAAATACAGTGGCATTTCTTAGGTTTTTCAAACATTTGTTCAAATGGAGCATATATATATATATATATATATATATATATATATATATATATATATATATATATATATATATATATATATATATATATATATATATATAATTATTTTTTTTTTAAGTAGATTGCAGGGCATCACAAAAAATGCCCTAAATTCCCACCATCTTTTGCATGCTCTGTTTAATTTGTCAAGGACTTATCTTGCTTCGCTTCCGAATGCAAAAAGATCAGACAGGAATTTTCTTATTCTCCAGACTTGTAAGAGGAGGAAATGTAAATTGGATGGAGGGGAAATAATGTAAGCACACTTGCTCGCAGACATTGTTAGTCCAAAAGATCATAAAAGATCACACAAGGTGCTCTCGCCAGGGAGAAACAGGCTGACGGTGCATTTTCCTATTAAAAAAAAAAAAAAAAGCCAACTTGTCTTTCCCTTGAAACATAATCCGGTCAAAAATAAAGGTCGCTCTGTCAGTCTTCATCAGAGAGCACACAAGAGACAGAACAGAGCTCTTCCTCAAACAATGTGGTGGCTTCAGGGAGATCAGCTACCGTTGAGCCGACAGGAGGGTTTTTATCAGTATGTAGACAAAAGGAATCAGCACATTGTGTTTGTGGTGTGTGTGTGTGTGTGTTTCATACTATAGCCTGTGTTAGTGGCTCTGTTTTGCTTCAGGATTTTATACTGACCCAGTTCAGTACTAAAATTATTTATTGTAGGAAAGTAAGTCATTAAATTTATACTTTTTTAATTACAAGGAACTGTGTACTGTCATAGTAATATTCAAAAGTATTATGAATAAACTTGCATAAAAATAATAAAACAAACAAACACTGATCAGATGCACAGCCTATGATGTCAATAAAAATGATACGGGAATGCTATTTTCCATTTTTAATGTTAATAATCCTAAATATTTTGCTATCCTAACCAAACAAGATTATGTGGTTTATTGCATTTTCTAAATGGCATTGAGCATTTTTTCCCATCTTTTGTCTGTGGTCTTATCAGATCTGCAATCCTCCAACCTTAGTATTTTAGTTTTTGTATTTAGTATGTCACAGGTAAAAAAAAAAAAAACACACACACACACACAAAAAAAACAAAACACACAAAAAAAAAAAAAGAACACACACACACACGTCAAACATGGCAAATCGTATTTCTAGGAATGTGTTTATGATGCATACCTACACAACTTCAGCTTCATCAAATTCAGTGCACACTTTTAAAGTACAGGAATCATTCATGCAATCAACACAACCCTAAAAGTAAAGTATAGTTTCTAATTTGTTCCCATCCTTTTGGAAAGAAGTGATATAATGGGTTCGCTGTTTTCTCTGTGTGTGTGAGAGAAAGAGGCAATGGATTTTTGTGGTTGGAGTTTGTGGTGGGCTTTCTGAGATTTTTGGCACTGTTGTCAGTGTGCTTGGTTGTTCACTGAAAGGGATGGGTTTTGGGGTGCAGAGAAACTCAAAAGCTTTCTTATGTGGTTCTCAAAGCTTCTCAAAGGCCTCTCAGACCCCAGAGACGTGATTTTACTGTCGTCATTTGGATTATTGCAATTAGGATGAAGCAAGCTTTTTGGTGTTCTCGACTTTTTATGTTGAGGGGAAATTATTTTAATTGAATTTTTAAAGTTTAACATTAATTAGGCCTTTCACTAAACCATACCAGATTTTCACTGTATAGAGTGTCAAAAAAAAAGAAAAAGAAATGAGTTGATTTTTGCCCTTCTACTTGTAAGCTATAAACTCAAATGATGCATGCAAAGAGACTCTGCTGTCATGTTGGGCTTTTGATGCCTTCAGGATGTACAGTACAAGAACCGAAAGAATCAAGCAATGTAGAATTTCATTGGAAGATTTGAACAGATTAATGTCTGAGAGCATAGTTATTTGGAGTTGCGGCAAGCGTTTGGAAGCGGAACATGATTAAATCCGTTTTTGTTGTTTAGTTTCACTCAACACTGGCCACATTGCAATTTCACAACGATTCTAACGTTTTTTTTTTTCTCAAATAGATGGTATATTTCTACCACTCTCACAGTTTCCACACTTATATATGTATAGCTGTATTTGAGTTTGATGAATGGAGAGGCGTGAAATGGTGTAACAGAGATGAGGAACAGGCAAACAGTGTAAGTCAACAGCAGCTGGCTTTCCATAATCCAAGAGCATGCTCCATTTGATGACAAATGTGGTCTTTTCTTATCTCACGCTGCTATATATGTCTTCTCCATAAGTGTCAAATGCAAATGGAGAAGGAGAGGCGAGGCAGAGAACATGAGAAAGTGTGACACAAACCTTTGGGGTGGGGGACGTCTCCTATCAAACAGCATCATATCTCAGAAATGTGCCCTTTTGCTTCAGTTAAGCACATACAGACTAATGATTATGGGGTGGACTCGGGGCTTTAGGTGGGTCCTTAGCCTTTTGAAATGGCTGTTGTGCCATCCAAGGGGTCAAGGTTTAGATGGTTAGCATGGTTAATAAATATTTATTTATTTATTTAGTTGTATTGATAATATAATACTAGATGTCTTACAGGACTCAATTTCAGTACTGAAGGTTTTTAAAAATGTAAACAGACTTATTTTTTTTATTTTATTATAGTTCAGGTTGGTCTCTAGCAGGTATTGTAGACCCTAGATATTGATACGTAGATATGATATACTTGCTCAATGGACCAATATGTATATTACATACAGGAACAGTTGCTAATGAGGAATTCTGTGTTGTAGTACAATCTTTATTGTAGGCCCCTTTGGTCCTGTCCTGGTCTTCAGCACCTGCTCCCTCCTGCAAGCAGCATGGAGACGCCCTTCAGAAAGGATGCGGTCAGCAGGAGGAACCAAAGACCAGCGCTGTCACCAGAGAGACTAATCGTGTTCTTCCCCGAGGTGCTGTCAGTGGCCAGAGAAAGCTGGAGTACTGTTGACCTTGAGAGCAGATGCATTTAATGTGCAGACACTGCTTCTCAGCACATTGTGAGCACTAGAGTCTATGAAAGCCTTGGGTGAATGCCCCTCCCCGAAGAGATAAGAGTGCATTTCCCAAGGTGCTTTTGGCTTGACTTGCAGTCTGTGAGATCTAAGTAAGATCTGTCCGCTTTAATGATGAACCATCTGCTTGAATACTCAATAGACTCAAGCACTTTGCCTCGTCCCGCAATAGTAACGCAACAAAAGGGGTAATTTTTTTCTTCCAACTGTTATTAGTCCATAGGGTTTGTTCGGTGGCGACGGAGAACATAAACATGAAAAATTTGCTGTGGAGCTCCGCTTGCTCTCAGCCCATCTGTGGTTCATCACCCAGAATATTTAAGGTTGTTTGGGGACGCTCTTCATTCTCCTGTGATCAATAAACCTCTAACTGTTTAATTGGCCATCAATCAACGACAGGGTAGAGTTAAACACGGAGGTGCTCAATCCCTGCCTTTTATGCAAGTCCTCTGGGTCCTTTTGTAGCCTTGAAGTTTGTCTAAGATGCATCCAGAATATTGTTATTGTATGCGCTGCACAGCAGCAGCGGCAAGCACACGAGACTTCCAGAGGGCTTCCACGAGGGAGCATTGTCTTGACTACTACCTTGTAGACTGAACGCTCTGCCAGCCCATAATACAAGTGAGGGCGGAGCTTTCTTTTGAACTGCATAACTGCAGCATCAAAAGCAATGACAGTACATCATATTGATATTTGCCCACTTCAAGGTTAATGAAACTCTCAAGTTCAGCCTATCTCTTTTACGTATGGCTGATCTGGATGAGTTTTGTTGAGTTGTACTCGGGCTGACCCTTGTGTCTGTGAGTTTGAAGTTCAAAATTGTTTGCTGTTCTTGGCTAACCTCAATTCAAAACCTGCTTGTTTATAATCATGAAGGTAAACAACAGGGCTTTCAGTTATTAGAATACTGGGTATCAAAGCAAAGCTCTTTGGTCACTAAAATATATTGATATTGGATATGATTGAGGTTTCTTTGTGAACTTTGTTTATATTGCAGTTGGAAAGTATAGAGGTCGACCATACAAGAATATTTACACTCTACACACATAAGCATCTCTATTACTATTGCTCAAGGTTAGAGATTTGAAAATCAAAATAGTATAAAAATACTATTAAACTACAAGGTGCATGAATGATACCCAAAAGTGGCTTTTTAAAGGAAATTTTAAATGCATGGTGAATTATTTAATGATAATATTCAGATTTTTTGGGGGGAGGCGTGGTTATATTTGTGACTTAAATCTATAATAAAGCAATACATAATGACAGTACTTGTGATAGTACTGTGTTATGGTTACCTCCTCCTCCTTCGTAAATCTTAAAGAGGGTGAGGTTTTTAAACTTGGACAAGTAAGCAACTACTCAAGTACCCTAGCAACTGCATATAGCAACACTTTGGGACTGCATTGCAGCACACATGGCATTTTATGACATTTTATTAAGAAAAAAAATGCAGTTAATTTCTTTGTTGTGTATGAAAGATTTCCATGTGGCATATTTAGCACATAAACTGTATGTTGGTGTTTTTTTTTCTAGCATTACTGTGTGAGTGTATGAGCATGTCTCAAGTCAATACAAAGTACCTCAGGCAGGCTGGAGGTGGTAAGCTCTCTAATGGCAAGGATATTTGAGGGCGGCTTGGCTCAGAGACGGCCAAAACGTGTCCTCTTGAAGTGATGATGTTGACAGGGAAGGAGACCTATTGACCTTTGCTCATTACGTTCATATTCCATGCGGTTGTGCCTCAGGCTAGCAATTCAACTGAGTCAACACTGGCCGTAGTTCAGCCCTCACTCAGCAGTCAACAGGGAATGCAACGGCCAGCTCAAAACATCTGCTCAGCTCAAAACATCTGCTCACCCTTTTCAGAGACACGGAAGATGTTTAAAATCTAAATATATAATTGTACACTTTGCCGGCTTCTGAAACCTAATTCTGTATTTAAATATTTACGCTTTGTGATTTTAAAATTATAGAATTCTTAAGAAATGACCTTTCTGGAGTTATTGTTTGTAGTAAATGATTGTAATTTGGTTATTAGCTACCACTGTCATCAGTAAACAGATAAATAATACGGAATCTAAAAGCTTCTTACAAAGTGCCTTTTGTGCCAGCTCCAGATACTGTGTAAAAATGCAGTGTCGCATAAAATTAAAGTTTGTTGTCATGACAATCAGTGCCACCTTGTTTCCTGTCAGATCACTCAGATGTTTGCCAAAATCAACAAGCAGTAGCCAAAACTAATAGTCTCATGGCTCTGTTTGTTTTGAGAAAATATCTGGCAGTAGGGGAAACAATACTTTTAATAATGTACAGTAATGCAGTGTTTATTACAGAAACTATTTTAATAGGAAAGATATAAAAAGGTGGTGATTAGTCACAAATGTGACAATGTGATATGAACTGTTCACTGAACATTAGTTTAATTTTGTTTTTGTTTTTATTTCTGTATTTAGTTTCATACTTACATTTATTTTATATTCAGCAAAATAAATTTGCTTTCTTATAACACATATCTGCAACATGTTGTGCATGGTACAATAGTCCATTTTTACAGCAGGTTTAATTTATTAGGATTTATCAGTAGAACAATAACAGTCGTAACCAGTATTTTGGCAGAAGTTACCATGGTAAATTCTTTGTGAGGTTAGATGTCAGCATCACACTAGCATTTGTAATGACAGTATATTCATTTGGAAGACTCAGGGTTGGCAAAAGTAGCACGTTTACTACTTCCTTTGGCAACCATTTTTATTAGCAGCCTCTAGCTTGTGAAAAGTGTGTGGGTAAAACATTTAATTTTCTTCGTTTAACTTTAACGGAGAATAAAATGATGCCAGCTCTTTGTGTTAAACTCGGGATGTTTATGAAAAATGGTCGTAGCTGACAAGATTTTAGATTTTGAGATGAAGAAACATTTCTCGTCAAGGACGTTAAGAGCAGTGAAGCCACTGAAATAGATTTAAGACATCATCCTTGTATAATTAATCATGACAGAATTGCTCATTCTGGGCCTGTGCACAGCCTATGGATTTTAATGAATACTGTAAATGTGTCATTTGCTTTTTCTTATAAGCCTATACTTTTATTTAATCCCTGGAAGCGCAGGATTTCAGTACGTTTGAAAGACCTTTAAAGGTGGTCCTCTCGCCGCTTTCTCTTTGTTTATAGTAACCCAGGGGGCTCATTAGTCATACAGCCGTTCTTTAGAGACCTTACTGTTCGTGCCTTTGTGAAATGGCATACGGAGACAGACAGTCTATGTGTTTACTGTAAATGTGTTTGTGTGTGTGTGTGTGGTCTAAAATGACTTTGATAGTATTATTTCAACCATAAAACATGTTTTCTGGTTAATTTACAAAAAGATTATGAGCTCAGGTAAGTGTTTGGCTCTCATGCATGTTGAATGAGCTGTAGTGAAGGACATTTGTGGTGTCTGTTAGCACTGAGAGGATACAAGCAACATCGTCTGTTTGATTTGAAAACCTGTTAAGGGTAACATTAAAATATTACAAAAAAATCACCTCATAATAGTTAAAAAAAGCATTATTGCTGCCGCCTCTCCTGGCTTCTCCTAAACAAAGCCAAACATATCGGATTAATTTTCAGCGTAAATCATACACATTTTCAGAAACGGCCTGCCGAGATGTTGCGTGTTCAGCAGGAGTCTCTAGGGGCAAAAGGATTTGAGAGCTGGATCATATAAATTAACAAGGCCTTCTGTTAATTTCTGCGCTCGCTGTGGAAGCGAACCTCTTCTAAGCTTTATGTGAGGTGTTTCTAACCCAAGGATATGATGTCACTGCAATAAAAGGCTCTACAGTGCCAAATGTTTCATTATGTCACATCCTGTCCTTAGAGGACAGTGTGCCATCTTCCTTCTCAAGTGATTGTCATACATCTTTAGCACATTTTAAATTAGAATATTGAAGTGCAATGCAGAAATGGAGTGTTAATAATGATTAATGCATACTGAAGAAAGTGAGAGAGTTTGCCAATGTAAATGGAGTTTTGCTGTTATAATAACTTCGAAGCCTTAAAGGAATATTCCTGCTTATTTACAACTTAATGTTTATTTTAATCGTTTATTCGTGCCGCTGTCAGCTCGCCTGCAAGGCTTTCAGTAAGTGCATTATGATGAAATTATTGCTGTGGTAATTGACACCATGCCATAAATGCTGTCTTTAGACATTAAGTTGTAGTTAACCCCGAATATTCCCTTCAGCTTCAGTCATGGTCTATACACAAGAAGTCGCTACGGGTTTACAAAAGACTTTTCTTTGAGTTTATGTTTTAATAGGTCTGTGAAGCTATTTACAACTAACCTCAGCAAGGTCAACATTGTTTTTGAAGATATTTTAAGTGTTAAAGGGATAGTTTGCATTCAGTTTTCATTTTCTTACTCTAATGTCGTTCCAAACTTGTATGACTTTCTCTTTCTTGTGTTGAAGACAAAATGGGAGTTTTGAAGTCACCATAAAAGCACTTTGAAAGTAGTTCATATGTCTTCACTTTTGTGTCAAGAACAGGCTGAAATTGAAGTTATTTACTCAAAATCTTACCCTTGGCTAAAGATTAAAAAAAAGAAGATTTTTGTAACCTCACTCTAAACTTTAGATTTGACATTTTGTAGTTTTAAAATAATAAAAGTCTTGGTAGAAATTGATTTTTTTTGGGGGATTTTACTCTGACTCTGACATGGTAATCACAGTTTTTGCCATTATGCTACAGTCAAGAGTTATTAAGAGTTACAATAAAATGATGAAGCAGTTCTTAGATTCTGTTCTTTTATGGGGTCACTTTTGTGTCAGGAATAGACGGAAAAAGTTATTACCCTCATTTGACGTCATTGATGCCAAATGTACCTTGCTTCAGAAATAACTCAACAATATGAATATCTTGTATAGATAATTATATTTCAGAGCTGCAGGAAAAAAATAACGATTTTGTGAATAACTGAAATTCACACGGTTGTCATATGGCTTCAGAAGGCTTAAAAATATAGCACAAGAGTAATATGGACTACTGTTTTAAAAATGTATTTGTCCTAGTTTGACTAGTCAGGATACTGTGAACCAGTGTGTGTCTCAAAGTAAATCTCTGAGGCCAAAATAAAGCTTACAGGCTTACAGAACAACATGTGGATGAATAATGTCAGGATGTTCAATTTTTCGTGAGCTATTTCTTTAAATGTGTCTAAAAATATCTGTAGAGTCCACCATGATCCAAGTAGGGTGACTCCCTGCCTGTAGATCATGGTTTGCTGCTATTTTAAAAACAATTCAATTTTCAGCCCAGACTTTCACAGCTCGCAGTGTAAGAAACATTTCTGTCTTGCTTTACTCAATGAAGCGCCTTCATTGAGAGCTCTATGAATCATCTCCTTTCTTCTTTCCCTGACTCACTGTGGTTACTCAAGACTTCACCATGCTGGGAAGAGTAGAGGTGTTCTGGCATTGTCTCAGTCTCAGTGCTCGGGCCACCTAATTACCCAGCCGAGAGCTGGTAAGCATGCGGCTTCACCCGCTGAATCATTACAATAAATCTCACACTGTTAAACTTAGATGCAAACATTTCTCCAAATAGTCAAACGCTCAGGATAGGAGGTGTTTTGATGCCAAATCAAGTTATGTATAGCTCAGGTGATAACAGTCTCAGTACAAAGAGCTTTGAGATTCACTGGTGCTTCACAAATGTACTCTATTATTGCTGTTTGGCTGAGATAGACATATGGTGAAAAGCCTTTATTCAGCCTTTTTCAGAGATTGTGTTAAGGTTTTTAATGTGGTTTAAGTGTAACATTTTCAAAAGCAGACTTGGCTACTTTTTATTTAGTCAAGCCTTTTCAATGTACACTCTTTCAGAGACAATATAAGGAGGATGGTTTACTCGTACTTGTCATTGTGGCAGCTGTAGAATGTAAGTCCTGTCTTTTAGTTGAAATAGCTTTAAAAAAATAGAAAAAAGATCAATGCAATAGTTAAATGTATGACACATTTGATGTTAGATTTGATTGCAGATGTGACACAGATGTCCTGTCCTAAACTCCATTGCCATTGGTTGAGATTGGCAAAGACTTGTGTTCTGATTGGCTAGCATTTGAGTGCTGCAGTCAGATTCTTATATTTGGTTGATGCTGTCTCTCACATTTTATGTTCATAGCAGCATTTATTTATAATGTGCTATAATAATTATACATATTTAGAATTGTTTAAATTACATTACCAAAAAGCTTTTTTTTTTTAAATGAATGTTTTCATTTAGCAAAAAAAATAATTGTTTAAAAGTGACAAATCTTTTGTTACATTATAAATGTCTTTACTACTTCAAATTCTTTTCATCATAGATAGATAGATAGATAGCTAGTTAGATATTAGGCAAAACAACTGTTTTCAGCATTGAAAATAATAAAAAAAAAATATTTCATAAGCAGCAAATCAGCAAATAAGAATGATTTCTGAAGGATCGTGTTACACTGAAGACTGGAGTAATGATGCTGAAAATTCAGCTTTGACATCAAGGGAATAAATACAATTTTAAGATATGTTATTGTAGAAAAAAAGTATTTAAATTTGTAATAATATTTTACAGTATTACAGTATTTTTTTTATCAAATAAATGCAGCCTTGGTGAGCATAAGAGTATTCTTTCAAAAACATGAAAAAACCTTGCTGACCCCAAATTCTTAAACAGTAGTAATGCATTTAGTTACACAAGTTATAATAATTTCTTATTTTTCACTAGTATCTTTAATTTTGGTAACCTGTGACCCTGTAACTTATTAAATATTGTTTAAGTCATATTTTCTTAGTTGTGTTCATGGGTTTTGAGACTGAATTTTTACCCAGTAGGCTCTTATAACATTTTATAGACTCATAATGCTGTCATTATGGGTTTTCGCCTCATTAAAAACAGCAACAATTTCTATTTATATGGAAAATCTAAATTACTTTTCTGAGAGGTGTGGTATGACTGATTCAGATTTGCTTCAGGAGTTTTGTTGTTGTTTGGCTAAACACCACACTGCCAGCAATGATAAATGACATTCTTGATTAATTCTGCTTATTTTTCTTCCTCTCTTGTTGGGCCTCTTCGTACCCTCAACAACTCTCCTACTTGGATTTACTAGAAAGTAGCAAAGGATTTGTCTCAGCCAAACGTGAGAGATTTGTTCTGGGTTTAAAGGATAAGGAATTAAAAATTGGACGCTGAAACAAGCAGGAATGAAATGCAAACCCTGTCATTTTTATAAATGGTTTACGGTTCCCCATAGGCCTCTCTCTTACCTACAAGCTTCGGTCTTAGTCTAACAAGCATGTCTTACCTTTCAGATTCTATGAGGTTAATCAATGCCATACATTAGCTGTCCTTATGCATTAGACGAGACAGTGTCTCATAGAGAGGAAGAGAGATGTAGGATAGTTGGCTTTATATTTCTTTTCTTGAGCCATTTTGTGCTTTTATCAGTGACTGTTTTTTCGATGAAAGCAGTTGCTTACAAAACATATCAGTGTTTTAATGAAAGGTATACAGCTTCACTTGGAGGAAAATGACTTGGTTTATTTATTTATTTATTTCAGATCAGTATCTATTAAGATTATCTAGTATCCTTTGTTTGGCTACAAAATAAGATTTTGCCAACACCATTTCTAAGATTTAGCCTAAAACCGTAGCAGAGCTAGTTCTTTAAATGTGTCAGATGGCATTGATATAAACCTCTGATTGTCTTCAGTTCTGTTATCTCTTGCTTGGTAGTTTTATCTACTGTAGATGCCAAAATGCTGAGTTGTATGATTGGAATTGGAATTGATTTTAAGACTTTTCTGATTTTTGGTGTTTCTTAGTTATACTTACATGGTTCAGGGATGGGATCAGATGATAATACTATAGTGCATTTGATTTGTATAATGTGGTGCTGTGTGTTTATCATATTGATATGACATTTGTATTTTCATGGTACTGAATCTTAAACAGAATCAGAACTCTGTAAGAATATCCAGGAAACATTGGTCTGACCATTTTTCCAAACATGTTTATTAATTATTTTGTTTATTTGATTTTGATCTCAGATAGCAATAAGAGTTTCAAACTCTCTGCTCCATTTCACACATTAAACAATGTTGCAATTAATTTTGCAGAACTTAGATTTTCCTGAAAAATTAGCAGAGAAATGTCTGCAGATTGCATCTGTGCCTACTCATAACAAATCTGCAGTTATCTTGTCACGGAGTTGAAGATCTTCAAATACGATCTAATTAAAACCAATGTTCTGCTTTAACGTGTGTCTTTTTAAGAAAGCATTAGATTATACCTTTTTCTTCTAAAGTTAAACAGTGTTTTTAATGATGAGCAATGTAATATGATCATTTGATTATGCAGTAAGTGAATGTTCCTGGAAACTGCTAATCCTCTACTATACAGACAACCGCTTTTGGCAGGAGCACTCGAGAATCACTCGAGACTCGGGATCGCTTGATACGGAGAAAACTGTTTTAAGACGGCAAAAGAATAGTATAGTGTTGTTCTGCCATTCACATGTCATTCCCGTCTGCTTGGTTGAACAAAAACCAGTCATATTCCAGTCCATTTCCTCCCACGTTTCCCTCCAGATCTCAGGACAGCAGAAGTCAACGCGAGTCTTTCCCCCTAAAGAGCGACTAAAGCATGTCTATGGTACGATATCCCTCAAATGCTGAGATATGCCATTTTTTCCTCACCCTAGAATTTTTCATTCTTGTGGATCACTCCGTGAGAAGGTGTTATTTGACAAAACATTAATCAACTCAGAGGTGTTTGATATATGCTGAGTCTTTGCTATCACCTCTTTCCAGGCCTTGTAGAAGCCGTCTTATCATATTAGCCAGCCACTAGACAAAATTGCCTATGTGTTCTTTTCACATGGCATTAATTTTCCCGACAAAGGCTGTGTACGGAAATAAATAAATAAATTCTGTCAGTACAGAGAAAGGGCACACGTCTTTAATTTTGCCTGAATTCCCTCACTGTGTTGAACAAGTGAAGCTAACATTAAGCAAACTACGGGTCGTCTGGACTACCCCCTCCTTCGCCCGTCTTCTGTCCTCGACTCTCGGTCACACAATTAGCTGTCCTGTTGGAAAGAGCTAGAACAAAGGTGATCCCTGCGAGCCAGAGTCGGAGGCAGTGACATGTGAGAAGGCTGGTGACACACTTATGGCTGTAGGCTGCTCTCTTGACCAGAGAAGTCGCTGGCTGTCAGTACCCATCACTGTCTGGCTTGGCACTAATGGCATTTCCTAATAGTGTGGGGTGGAACAAAGGGCGGATTTATGGGGGCGAAATCTCAAAGATCCTCTCTATTAGAGCATCCGCCTTT
Organism: Cyprinus carpio; assembly: GCF_018340385.1. NCBI lineage: Eukaryota > Metazoa > Chordata > Actinopteri > Cypriniformes > Cyprinidae > Cyprinus > Cyprinus carpio. Next base: position 12,482,825 of record NC_056610.1, read on the forward strand.
GTTTGTGCTCACACAAAAAGGTGTGGTCTCAGACATGGAGACGAGACGGGGACGGAGAGAGCGGACGAGAGAGATAAAAACAGGAAATAAGGAGCACGGGCTCAACCTCTAATTTTCGGTGGCAGTTTGCCCACAAGCTGAATGTCTCGAAAAGCTCAGGCGCAGAGATGCAGGTGCAGCCAACCCAGTATAACATGGGTGTGGAAAACAAGTGGAACATTAAAGGTTCTGGCTGAAAACAGCCATGGCATGGTAAACTGCACGTAAACAAACTGTTAGAGGTGAAGTGTGCAAGTTCTGCAGCAATAGCAGCCATTTCCTGTTATTTTAAATTGTTCAGAAACCTCTTAAACCACTGGTTGAGACAAAGTTATCAAATAAACAGCAATTCCATTTGTTGCCACAAGTGGTGCTGAAACTCTTGCTTTTCTGTTAATAGCAACATGAAATGACATTTGCAATGCATTAATTACATTAATTTAAAGCCATTTGTGATACAAGCAGACTGTTTTTGTACAATAAGTTAAAATAAATTCTCATACTGTCTCTGTGAAAATGAATCTTAAAATACAATTATTCATACTGTTATATATTATTTATTTTTTAAATTTTATATATATTTTATGTGTATATATATTTAAATTTTATATATATTTTATGTATGTGTATATATATATATATATATATATATATATATATATATATATATATATATATATATATATATATATATATGTACATACATATATACATTCATATGCAGTGCGTACAACAGCGCTGTGCTTCTAACATTAAAGGTTCTGGCTGAAAACAGCCATGGCATGGTAAACTGCACGTAAACAAACTGCAATGTAAAAAAAGGAACATTAAAGGTTCTGGCTGAAAACAGCCATGGCATGGTAAACTGCACGTAAACAAACTGCAATGTAAACAAACTTTAATAGCTTCTTTCTCTTTAAATGTTTTGTTCAAATTCATTTTAATTGAAGTAAAATGTTGATTCAGTAAGAGCCTGATTAAAGACAAATATCAGTGTCTCTGTCTAATATTAATTAAGTGTTTTCTATTTACAAATATTAAAGTTCTTAGTTCATCATTTACTTAACATCATGTCGTTCCAAACTTGTATGAATTTCTTTCTTCTGTGGAACATAAAAGAGAATATTTTGAGAAATTCAAGAATTCAATTCATCAAAACCACCTAAAACCAAAATTTGTGCTTGTCTTAAGACAACTTTGATGAACTTATTTATCCACTTTAAATGTTGACTGCTGTATTTCGTTATTTTACTTCGTGATGCTTTATTCGTATTCTCATACCAACGTTTTTATTTACATTTTCACATTAATATTTTTAGGGTTCATTTATTGACAGCCATTCACAGCGAGTCTGTGAGAGAGCAAAACGTACTGTGTCTTTATGTCGATGTGCACTTGATTATTAGACTACAATCTGTGGTCAATCTGAATATTGCATGTCATGTATTGAGTAATGAGACATTCAACATTCATTGACAACTGAATTTCAAAACCATAATGGTCTCACACAGTGAACATTCAATGCCTGTGTAGTGGACAATCATGTGATGGTTGCTCTCCACTCTTTTAATGATACTCTTTATGTTGATCCACAATAGATGTCACACTCAGTGCTAATTGGATGAAAAGATGAGCTCATTTGCTCAACATGTTACTGTTCTTGCACATTAATGGATCAGTGTATTAGTCTATTACAACTGGGATAATGAATTGTAATAGTTGGATAAATGGTCTAGTGTGAGCGCATGTGGTCCATTACATTCCAGTACACATTTGTATCACATGGGCTGATCTGATGCCGTTGACTCATACTTGCTATTTTAGAGCATGTGGTTTGCTAATTTTTTCTTCTTCTTCTCTCTCTCTCTCTCTCTCTCTCTCTCTCTCTCTCTCTCTCTCTCTCTCTCTCTCTCTCTCTCTCTCTATCTATATATATATATATATATATATATATATATATATATATATATATATATATATATATATCTTTTATAAAAAAAGCATTCAGCAATTTTTCTGCCTCAGTTTTTAAGGGTGATTGGAGAGAATCCGGAGAAATGGCATAATGTTTGTTGCTAATTGGCTTCCGAATAATGAATGCATAAAAAAAGAAGTCTTACAAAAGTAATGAATCAACTTGTCTCATTTGTTTCTTTCTCTCGTCTCTGCATGACAACGAGAGCTCTGAATATCATCACATTAATGCAGGTTTGTAAATGAGTTATAAACGAACCCCATTTGCATTATCCGCTCGTCATTTGATTTCAGTATCTGAAAATGTCTGTAATCTCCATTTATGCATGAGTTGCTAACGTGATGGTGATGCCTAAGGCTGATGATACACTGGGCAACTTTTTGAGCAATGTTCCCGGGCAACTTTGGGAAATGTTGCTGTCAACGGGCAACCAGGTGAGACACAGGGCCCACAACTGATCTAAAATATCCAGATAGAAATTTGTCACCCATTCTCAATGGAAAAGTGCCCAAGCAACGTTACTCAAAAAAAGTTGCCAGGCAAAATTGCTAAAAAGTGTTATGAAAGTAGTCTATATGACTGAAGATTTTCATAGATTTTCAAAGACAACAATATTTTCATATTACTTGAGAATTAAATGAATAGTTCACCCAAAAATGAAAATTCTGTCATTAATTACTCACCTTCATGTTGTTCCAAAACTGTAAGAAATTTGTTCATCTTTGAAACACAAATTAAGATATTTTTGATGAAATCTGAACCTACATAGACAGCAAGGGAATAACCACGTTCAAGGCCCAGAAATGTAGTAAGGACATCATTAAAATAGTCCATGTGACATCAGTGATTCAACCTTAATTTTATGAAGCTATGAGATAACTTTTTGCGTGCAAATAAAATAAAAATAATAACTTTATTCAACAATTTCTTATGTTCCGTGTCAGACTCTGCCACACATTCAGGAGAGTTCCATGTTGCATGAGGATTCAACTTGATTTCTACTTTTTTTTTTCCTACAGAAGAAAGTACAGTATATGGCTTTGGAACAACATGAGGATAAGTAAATAAAGCTGAGAAATGTGGGATGGACACTTCATTTTTATTCTTGTCCTCATTAAATTAAATCAAACTTTCAAGTTACTGATGTTCCAGTAAGTGTATGATTAAAAAAAAAAACATGTATGAATTTAATCATCTTCAATTTATACCAGCATATGGCTGTGACTGCTAGCAACTCTTTAGTCATGAAAGTACATATTAAGATGATAGAATCTATTTGTACCCATCAACATCAAAGATATATACGGATGTTATCAATCTCATAAAAAAGCCTGATGTCAGCTGGTTTCGTATTTGAAATCTGCTCTCAGTTCTCATAACCGATTTACACTGTAAGTAGATGCTAAGATTATTCACGTATTCTGAATGAATGCAGCTGCCAACTTTTTTGTGCCGTTTTTACAGTTCATGCAAAAGCTTTGCATCATTTCATAGTTAAAGTGCAGAGCGAGTCAGGCATGAGCGCTCTAGATAAGAAATTCCAATTCCAGACATCTCCATATCTTGTTTAATCCCGAGAACTCTAGAAACATAAAGGAGCTTCAGAAGTAAGGAATTCTGTATGGATAGAAAGTAAGCTTAACGGTGGCCTACACTTCAAACTGGCTTTGCTGAAACGACATGGGATCTGCCATTTAGATGTGTGTTGAGATTGTCAAGCGTTGAACAGCAGCACATAAGCTTTGCATTGTGAGCACTTTTCTGGGGTTCTACGCTTATAGCTTTTGCCACTCGTGTCACATCCCATTCAAGTCACGATGACAAAGTGTGTCGCCTCTGTTCTGCCGGGATGATCGAGGCAAGGAATTACCATCTTACATCTACAAACCTGAATATTTGTGAACGTCTCCACGAAACCGCCCATTTGCTGGCTGTCTGATGCATATTGGACTTAAAACTTGTACTTGTTTGCAAAAACTTGAATATGAATTATATTTCCAGGCCAGCTTTTTGCCCCCATTTCACCTGCAATCAAAGTTGTGTTCACTAAAAAAAAAAAAAATTTTTACACTTTACAAGTTTCAAACAGTGGTCAGTCACTTTTACATGCTGATTCAAACTATCTATCTATCTATCTATCTATCTATCTATCTATCTATCTATCTATCTATCTATCTATCTATCTATCTATCTATCTAATGCCATTCTTTTTTTGTGCTGTATCTGTTTCAGACAGTGGTCAGTCACTTTTACATGCTGATTTAAATGGGCGGTTCCTTGGCGAAAATAACCTCAGTGTGGACCATGTTTTTTCGTTTAGTCAAAAGTGTGGCTACATGAGGCTACACATGTGCCAGTTCATCCAAATCCTACTGGTTTATGTTTAATATCCGAGTAACACCCTCAATAGCTGGAACATATCGTGTTATTTCAGCCCAGTGTGGTCCTGCTGTGCTCGTGTGTCTATATCAGCATCTGGGCTGTCTTTGATGGCTGGTGTTTCAGCATGTTTCTGAAGTGTTATTCACATTCTCCTCCTTGTGCCTTTGTGGCCCATCTGTCTGTGTATGTGAATCTTGTTTTTCACATTTTCATTGTTTGTGAACATACTGAGAGGGGAATTATACTGTCTGTGCTTTTGGTCATGTATTCCCAGTTGCATCCTTGTGCTTTTGTGTGGTATTTTATGAATTTTGTGCAACTCAAATAATGCTATTTTACCATATCAAACAGAACAATAAGAAATGTAGTTCTTGGATTATATGGTACTTTGGAGACCAAAATAGGATTGATTTTTGGCTTCATTAAAGACCCATGTTAACTCTGTGTTAGTTTTGAGCTGATATACAGTATATGCTAATGTACTCCTAAATGGTTACAGAATTATTTTTATATTAATCAAAATAAATCCGCAAAAATAGTCAATATTGAAATAAAATCTAAATGTTCAATGTTGATAATATTGATAATGTTTCTTGAACATGAAATCAGCATATTAGAATTATTTCTGAATTATCATGAAGACTGGATTAAAGATGCTAAAAAATCCAACAATTCAGCTTTTTAAAAATGTGTTTTTCAGATAGAAAACATTGTTTTCAAACATCGAAATTATAATAATAATTAACAGTATTAATGTTTTGTTGTATTTTGTATCAAATAAATATAGAAGTGACTACTTCTACGTTTATCTGAGAGACAACTTCAAAAACATGAAAAAATCTTAGTTTTAAAAATTTTGACTGGCAGTAGGCCTATGTAAATGTATTTTTTTTTTTTTTTTCAAAACAGTGCCATCTAGATTGAGAATACACACCCTGCTAGTAACAGATAACAGATATACCTTTGACTAGCGAATCATGGTTCATAGTTGTGATGTAGACTGTAACCTATTAACTATTTAAAAAAATATATATAAAAATATATGAGACTTTGAAATGCTCTGCTCTGCCTTTCTTCCTTTTTTAAAAGGAAAGAAAGGCCTTTTGATATTTTATTGACTAGATAGGAGGAAATAGTGTGGTGCAACAGGATCGTGATATGAGGAGTGAACTGTTGCCTAGTATTGTCTTATATAGTTATTAATAAATACAGTATTGCTATAAATCTGAATGTAATCAAATGTTTATCTGCAAGTTTTTCTTTTTTATACCTCCTATATGATTTTTGATAATGTGAATACCCCTAATACCCCATGTCTGTGTGCCAAGACAGAAGTAACAATTTAAACATAATCGCTGTTAATCGTAGGGCTTGGCAACGGTAATTTTGCTGCTGGAAATGCAGGCTGATAAGATGAGGCTGAGCGCTGGTAATAATGGAATAGCATTGCAGGAACTCTTGACCCCATGATAGAGGCCAGATGGGCTGATATACTAACCCCATCTCCATCTCTCATTACTCTGTCCGATCACAGGGTTTCAAACACTCTTCCACTGCTGCTATCTCACTATCTTTAATTTAAAAATGCAGCAGGACTGCTAGAGAGGGAGATAAATATCAGGACCGGCCGTCCGTCTTGTCTCAACATACATGTCTTGTCGAATGCCCTTTCATTTTTAACCTCTAGGCTTTAAATCAGCTCCACTGCTGTTCCCATCTGATTGACTTCTGCTCATCATAGTGATGAAGAGAAGAGCTGAGAGAGCCATAATGGTGGGTTTGCAGATTCATTTAGCTCTGGAGCACAGTCTTGGGACTCCTCTACACACCCCAAATACCGTGAAAAAAATATAACCGGATCAGCACAAGATGCTTCAAGAATCTGTTTTAAGGGCTTGAATGAACTTCTTTTTGAGGATACTCAACTTTCAATGTTTTGGCATCAGGGTGAAGGGGTTAGTCTTTTGAAAATGATTTAAAGGCAAAGTGTTTAATTTCTAACCAAAATTGCCAAATGAATGACTGCTTTCTTATACATTTTCAAATTTCTCTCTGAATGGTGAAACTATAGTTCTTTCTGTATAGGTTCACCCTAAAATGTAAAATGGTCATAATGTTTGTCATTACTCACCCTCATGTTGTTTTAAACTTGTGTGACTGTCATGCATGTTTTGATTATTTTTTTTTTTATTAGTATTATTTTTTATAAAAATGTTTTTTTTTTTTTGTTCTCTCCATACAATGAAAGTTAGTTGTTTGGACTCCACTGACTGTCTGCAGAACACAGAAATGCATATAGATTTATAATGAGAAAATATAACAAGTCCTTTTTGACTGAACTATGCAATATTTTTAACAACAACAACAAAAAACGTCAAGTAAAACTTGTAAACAATGTTAGTTATTTATTACTAATTACTTATTATTGATTAATCATTACAGATAGTTGTTTTTTTTCTAATTAGCTTTTTTTTCTTGTCATACATTAGCTTTTGTTTTTCAGTTAGTTATATTTTGAAGTTTTTATAAGACAGAGAGTGATGATTGACAGGAAATTATTAGAGAGAGAGAAAGGAATGAGATCAGGATGCATAACAGACCTGACTCAATATATGCACATTCACTGACTGCTGATATATATTTGCTTTTATTCTGACAACAGAGTTCACATCAAGTCAAGTTTATTTCCTGAAAGTAAGCAACTTTTTCCACATCAATTCATTTTCAGGGTACAAAAAACTGAATTTTGTATAATATTTCTATTCATGAATATATTATCACAAAAATAAGCAAGAAACACAAGTATTCTGCCCTACATTTTGAAACAAAGGGCTTTGTGGAAGTGCTTGAATTAATTAAAACAAAAAAAAATCACAAAATAAAAAACCACTCTTCCCCTTTTCTACACAAAAAAAAAAGAAAAAAAAGAAAAAAAAGTTGATCTGACATTGAACAGGAAGATCTAATGTGACCAGCAGAATTGTTCAGTAACGCCCTGAAGGTCAACCCTTTTGTTGAGCTGTAAAACCGCATCTGTTTGCATTCAATATTGCCACTTGTCATTGTTGACCGTCAGTAAAGCTATTTCTAGGCAATGCAACAAAATTTTCCTCTCTAACAGCCTGGAGCGCTGAGGCAGAGTGCAATTTATGTAAGCAGAATCGACGGGAATCAATAGGATTTTCATCAGCGTTATGTTTTCATACTTCACAAGAGGCCCAGGCTGCCGTGAGGATAAATGATGTGCTATCAGTTCCATTGCGCTCCTCTCTTTCTATCCCCCCACCCTTCTCTCATCCATCCTTTCACTTTGTGCTCTAACGACAAGATGAGTTTCAGCACCGGGAAATAATCCACTTTACCGCTTTTCCCCGTGTCGACTGCTGTCCAGTTTGTTAAAGAACATTTTAGAGGATTCTTTTGTCTTTTGTTGGGCTTTCATTTCTGTTATACCTAGTGGTTTAGAAACTGCTGCTCAGATTTATACTCTGTATATTGTCTATGTATATCTGTCTGTATATTTTCCAGCAAAGCTTCACTTTCAGAAAGATAGGCCTATTTTTTAGGTTTGTGAAGAGTGTGTCTTAGTGAGTAGAATGCTTTAATGTGAATTGCTTCAAGGAGAATTGAGCTTTTAATTGATTGAACTTAACATATATTACTGAATCAGCTAGCAAGTGGGTTTCTCAACTAATCTATTCTAAACAAGTCCCTAAAAGGAATATTTTTTAGGTTTAGTAGAAGTGGTTTTTGTGGAGTAATGTTCATTGCCATACAATAATAAAAAAAAAAAAAAAAAAATTGTCAAAAAGCAAAAATGGAGGTCACGGGAGCACTTACAATGGAAGTAAAGGAAGATTTTTGGATTTAAACGCAGAATTGTGAAGCTTATTTTTTTTTTTTTCAGCTAAAACTAACTAATGTATTATTTAAATAATAATTTTTACAGTTACGTTTAGGGTTTGTGTCCTTGCATTGCCATGGCAACAAAGTTGTAAAATAATATCAAATAAATAATGTCAGGTGAAAAAATAAAAAGGAAATAATTTTGCTTTGTTACGCAAATGCTAACAATATAGTTTAACTTGTACTATGCTAAAAAAAAATTAAAAATTAATTGAAAATCTAAAAATAATTAACCTCTGTCGATCCATGGTTCTTGTTTCTCAGGGCAATGATTATGTTCTGTGTTCATATTATTCACATTTCACCATAATTAGATATCCCATAGAAACATTCATCAATAATAAGCTGTGTGTATTGAATAAATTGCCTTCATAATCTCCATATCACTTGAGTTACTTTTTTAAGACCTTGAAAGGAAAAAATATAAAGATATATTTCCTGCAAATGCAGTCTTTTTATGATCTGGAGTGTCTTCATGCACTGATAGGAGTATAGAGTGCTTGTATTGGATCTATCTTTCTTCAACAACAATTAAACCCAGGAGAAAAAAGAGCTTGTCTCGATATTCTAGTGTGCTTTTGATGTACTCGCATGCAGGGAATTACAGTAAACTAACCGTATCCCTCCCAATGTGATTGGAGAGAAATGCACATAATGTGGTCTGTCATTTTAACTGGCCGATATAATTGGCGGCAGCAGCTCTGTTAGCAATGCATCATAATCATCTTATTTTAGCTCATCCATTGCGCTTCATGCCAGAACCTCATTGTCCTCTGGAAATAACCTGATGCGTCTGGTCTGACCGAGAAAAATGTCCATTCCTATTTCAGAAATTTGCATGCTCTTTTAAACGAGAAACATGATGGATAATTTTTGAAAGCCATGTCTATTGCATGCAAGGATGTGGGAGGGCTTATTTTGGTATGCCTGTGCTGGCTTATGATGCTTTATTTATGGTCTATGAAGTACTGTAGGGACGGTGATACTTAGTAAGATTTTGATTTTTAAACCTGGACATCTTTACTTCTCATTAAAATATGAACAAATGACTGTATTCACTTGTGGGTGATATTTCATACCTGTTGAGCATCTATGGTATTTAAATTTTACCATACAAATGATTTTCCTTTGTTAATGTCCCATCTGGATTTCATCTTAAAATAAATTTGCTGTTGCAGTAGGTGTTTATCAGGAAAAATTGCCACCACAGTTCTAAAAACTTGTGATACACTCACAAGCTCAGGTATCTTATTTAAGAAATAGTTCATCCAAAAATGAAAAATTGCTGCAAATGTAGTCACCCTCAGGCTTTGTTCCAATTATTGGTTCATCACTGGAATAGAAATTTAGCATTACATCACTTGCTCCTCTGTAGTGAAAGGGTGCCTTCAGAATGAGAGTCCAAACAGCTAATAAAAACATTGCATTAATCCACAAGTAACCAACATGAATGCAGTCCATCAGTTAATGTGTTGTGAAGCGAAAAGCTGTGCGTTTGTAATAAATATATTAATTATATATTTTTTTAAAAATGCTACAAGACATTCAAATTTAAAAAAGTTAAAGGAAACACATTTTTGTTGTTGAAGGGGACCATAAGGGAAACACTGCTGTAGAGGTCCCTCAAAGAATATTTGGTGCTGATAAGCCCAAGTTACCTCCTGTTTTATTGCTTTCAGCAGTTATTTGTGGTCCTTCACAAAGATGATTTATTTCCTCTGTAGAGGAGGTAAATGGCAATGGGGTGGACCCCCATCTGCACAGATCAGAGGCATTACTCATATTTTCATTATCTTTGATTTCCTTTTTCTTTCTGCTGGGGTCTTGTTGTCTTATCGATTATTTTTGTTTTATTTCATTTTCTTCTTAAAAAAGAAAAAAGAAAAAAAAAAAGCATTTTCCCATGCAGTCCTTTCAAAAATCGACTCATGCATCTTCAGGTTAAAACTGCAGTTTTGTTGACTACCATAATCTGGCACTAATTTTATTCCGATAATTATTTCTTTCCATAAGGCACTATTCAGTGCAATGGCAAGTTGATAATGTGCATTCAAAGTATTCACATTTCAAAAATATTTTCCATAGTCAGTCTTGTTTTCCGGGAAAAATGACTGAACATCCACTTGATCCACATGCATTCACTTAAAAATCTCAAACGTCATGAAAGGGGTTACGAACAATGCAATTAATTCAAAATATATTCCCTGCAAGTATTTATCTCATGCACTCATGCCTCTCAAGTATGTTTAGCTATTTTTTACAGGGGAAAGAAGTGATTAAGAATTTATTCTGTGCAATCAAACCAAGAAATGAGCCACACATAAAACTGTGCCTTTGTCCATATTTTAAACGAGCGTCATTTGGAAAATCTCATTTCAAACGGATCCTCTCCTGCTAACCAAGTGTCGGCTTACCAGCAGTCGCCCACAGTTGATGGACATGTTCCTGTTTGGCAAATATAACATCATTTGGATTGGTGTGCCATCTCAGTGGTGAGAGAAGAACATCAACCTCTGGCTGTGAGTTTTGTCAGAGTTATCTGCCGCCGAGGCATGGAGCGGACAGATAAAACAGTCCTGAAGGGGAAATGATTCTACTTCTAATCAGATTTGTTGTATGAGGCCCACAGAGGGAGATTGATGTCTTATCTGACGCAGAAGATTTCAATTCTCTATGCTACAACACAGATAAACAATCAGCCTTCTGTCTGGAAAACATTTCTTTAATTGTCTGAGTGTGTTTCTCAGTGCTTGTTTTGTCTGGGCTTCTCTTTATTGTGTGTTCTATGTGTATTAGGGCTTGGCGACGTGAAGCATTTCTCTATTTTTCTTTCTTTTCATGTTGTTCAGTATCTCTTTACATATTTTTGAATCTAATTGGCTCTAATGGCTGTTTGGCTGAAATAATGTTGAATGTAAGAGCAAAAACAAAGTAAACATCTAGTTAAAAATAACCAAAGCATGTTTTCCACACCATTTTTTACCACTTAAAGCATTTTTATTTACTTTTACTTATGATACCTTAACATTTACCTAAATACACATTTCTTAAAACATCTCAGTAATTGAAAGTGTCATGCAGAGAATGTTTTTGAGTGCACCTCATAAATAATTGAAATTACGTTCATTCATTTTCGCTAGAGATTAAATCATAAACACTTTGTTAGCAGTTCTGTAATTACGAATCATGAGACAAATCCTGCAAAATCATCATGCAGTATGCATATGCACAAGCATTACATGTGTTTCCGTGTGTATGGACATTTGCATGACTCATGGCCCGAAATGCATCTATAATAACTGCAAACAGCTAGGTTAGAGATACTCCCTGTCTGTTTCCTAAGCCTTTCGTGGATATTTTGCATGGTTATTAAATTCCAAACATCTGCTTCTGCCTCCCTTGACTAACGTCTGAAGACAAGAGCTCAAATGGAGATCCAACTAAAGCTTGCCTATCCCTCCATGTTTACAATATTCTAATCAGCGCATGAAGTACCAGCCACCATTTTGAACGAGAGTAAGTTGAATCCTCACATTTAACCTTGAAATGTCCCTGCTCTAAAGCTCACACTTACAGAGCACTATCAGACTGATTATACGGCTGCCCTCCATCAAGACTGATTGGATGACTTGACTGAGATATCTTTAAGTGACTGCATTAAACAAATTAAAAGAGAAAGAGAGAGTAAAGGATTTTCTCATTTTACCACCCACTTTAAATGGCCAATTAATCAAAGACCAGAGTATAAAATGACCACAAGATAATGGTAAACAAATCATGACAGTTAGAGAGAAGTGCAGACTGCGGTTTTGGCCTCTAGCTGCTTTTCTGATGTGTTTTTAACTTGGATTACAGGACAGTGCCAATGATGGAGCATTTCATTTGTAAACACATGCATTCGTTGGCGCACACTGTGAAATCTTTAAGTTTTTTGTTTTGTTCACACTGTTTGGTTATGAATAAGTTGACAAACACATTCTGTAACAAAAGTGATTCCTTTTAGGTCTCACAACCATACTGAGAGCGAGATTGGTTAGCAAGTGCTGTGGAAATGCATATGCTGAACACACACACACGTTTAAAGTTACTGTTGCTTAATAAAGATTTGAACTTTTTTTTTTAAATAACATTTTGTCATAATCCTTCCTGGTGTTTATGGAAGCTGTCGTCTTGCATATTTACTGTAGTCATTGTCACTATTGGAAAAAAAAAGGGGGCTTGACTTGTTGTTGTTTTTTTTTTTTTTTTTTGCAATTGTTTTTTTTTATTATTATTAAATTTGCTGAAAATGTACTCACCTTCAGGGCATCCAAGATATACTTGAGTTTGTTTCTTCATTTTGAACACATTTAGAGAAATTTAGCATTACATCACTTGGTCACCAGGGGATCTTCTGTAGCGAATGTGTGCTGGCAGTTTCTGTCCATAATTAAGACGGCACCCATTCACTGCAGAGGGTTTATTGGGGAGCAAACAATGTAATTCTACATTTCCCCAAATCTGTTCTAATACAGAATGATATTACTATCATGAATACAGAATAAATTTTAGTAACTTGTTTATACACTGAGTCATATTTGTTAGTAAATTCCATTGTAAGTCTCCAACACCTACTGTGTAAAAGTAGACCCTTTGAAAATCTGTAATCAGGAAGGTATAAGATGCTAGTGTGAAAAACTGTTGGGGGAAGAAAACAGTGATGTGTAACTGTCAAATGCAACTACTGTTTCTTACAAATCATGCCAACCCTCTTTTCTTACTCTCTTCCTTTCCATCTCTGTCTCTATGAATACAAAGAGCATTTTTACACGCAGTTCACATTTTTTATGGAAATAAAAAGCTTCTCTTACTACTTTTTTACCTCGGCTCTTACAGAATCAAGGCTGTGCCGGTTTAAAGTGATATGAAGTGTGCGACATATTGAAGAGATCTAAATGTCTTAAATCTGCCATCACAGACAAAAACTCATCATCTTATCTTCTAAGACGTCTAACTTGCATCTTACCACAGGGTCGTAACCATCCCCTTTCTCCAATGAAGCCTGCAGTGAAAAAAGCCTTCTAATTATACATAAACGCAGGTTAAGAGGTTGCAAGAAATATTTAACGTGTGGCATTTTTATGCAGATAATGATGTGGTGGATTTTAGGATTGTCGGATCTGTGTGGGAGATATTAATTGCCTTTAGTGGGCTCTGAGGCTTTTGGTTCCTCTGGCAATAATATAAAATTTATGAGGGAGACTTGTGCTGATCTTCCACTCTGAGCACCATTTCTTTGTTAGTCTCTACACGTTTAGCATATTCAACACCTTTTTTCACTGCTCTACCCCCTGCTTACTCACCCATCGTCATACCTTGGTGCTGTTTCCTGTGTGAATGGCTCTCACATTTCATCTTGGCTACGTAATGACGCCCGGCTTCAGGTTTTTTTCTCAGAAATGAATAAAGCTAGAACGGTTATTTCTTCTTCACAATGCAAATTGATTCACACATTTTGAATAGTCACTAATGAGTGAACATTATAATCATTAATGATTGAGAACTGGTCCTCCTCCTCCTCCTTCAAATTATATTCAATTTTTTTTTTATACAAAACGCTCTTCAGCCCATATCTTAGTCACGCTTAAGGACAAAGTGTGTAATTTTTTTTGTGCTGTTGAAGTACTCTTTCTTATCCCAATTTAATGTGCTAAGACCAAATGTTCAGAGCTTGACTTCTTGTCCTGAAGAATTTGTGGTGCTTCTAAAGCCTGGCTCACACTACAGGATTTTTAGCCCGATTTAGCCCCGATTTCCCCCTCCCGAGAATCGGAGCCGGTCCCGATGTTCGGCGTGGATTATGTGGTAATGTGAGGCGTTCACCGATCGAATCTTGCACCTCCCGATCTGCTCGCACACAAATCAGGGCAGCCCCGATTAATATCAAACATGTTTGATATTTAGGATTTAAATCGGGATGATGATGGCTATATGATTACATCAGTACTTTCACAGCCAATGTGCAAAAAAAACGTAAAACAGCTGATGTATGGCTCCGTTGGATAGTGGAGACAGAGGAAACTGTTTCTTGACATTTTGTAGTAACACATATAATGTGTCGAAAACGCATCACAACCGTAAGAAGAAAGAGAAGCGCTGGAGTAAAATCGCCTCAGTTTTGAATGCACCGGGTGAGTGCAGAAAGCTGCTAGCACGCTAGCTAACATATGTAAACAAATATCAGTGACGAACTGCTGCATGAGATCACGTGAGGCGCTCCCTCTGGCATGATAATATTAATGATATCTTGCAGTGTGTGATGCGCCACGATGTTCAAATCTTGTAGTGTGTGCATGTTTAAGATTTTGAGGGAAGATAATCTGCGAAGATTCTCCTAATGTGTGTGCTGCAGACAGATTTCATAATCGGTTAGGATTTAAAAAATCCTGTAGTGTGAGCTCGGCTTAACAGATTTCTTCACAGAAATCAATGCAGTATTCAGAATTAAATTGAGAATGCTTTTCAAATCCAATTGATTCTTACATTTGAACATGATTTGAAGTTGCAAACAGGATGCAGATTTGCAATTTAAATTTAAATGCAAGGAATTTGAAATGAATCGAAATGCATAACTAGAAAAGCAAAGTTTGTCAAACTCTGAACAAAACCTTGTTTAAAAGTTTTGAAAAGTTTGAAGAAACTTGAAGTTTGAAAGTTTACAAGCCGGATGGATAGATATTCTACCCAGATCTTTTATTCTGAATTTTGCATAACCCTTGTACAGTATTTGAGTAGTCTGACATGTCAACTTCATGTGAGTTACATATGCAAGCCTGTTGAGTTGCCTCAGGGTAAAAAATACATATGTTATTGTGAGTTAAAGTTTAAAATAAGAAAAAAGTCACAGTTGTTAAAAAATGCAGTTACTCTGAGACAGAAACAGGCTTCTGTACTTTCAAAAGCTCTAAATTTAATTATTAAACATGTTGGGGAGAGATATGATATTTTAAAGCTTGCTTATTATGACTGGCAAAATTGATAGGCTGACATTGATGGAGAGTGAGATTGTCTATATATCTCTAGGGATTAGAATATCTTGGTGGTTGGGCTTCTTTGACCCATAAGTAACCACTTAGCAACCACTGAAAAGACTTTAGAAACCACATAGCAATATGTAGCAAAATGTACTTATTGTACTTATTTATGTGGTGTAGCTCTTGGTGCAAAATAAAAATGCACACTTCACCTTTAATAACGAAAGCTATACAGTCCCACGTTTACCTTCACAGCAAATCTTGTTGAAATTCAGGCATGTCTGAAAGAGTCAATAGAGCTACAATGCTGAGGACAAAATGTGTTTGTGTTGAGCATCTGTTCTGGCTAAGCTGTTTTTGTGCTTTTCTCTGTTGTTACTTTTCAGTGTCGGCTGTATGCAAATCCAGTGAGTGGATAAAGACTCAGCCCTAAAGTAAAACTCAACATTTATTCAGACTAACAAATGACTGAGGTAATCTGTCAGCCTATGTACTGGATGTCATATTTCTCTCGCTGTCTCTTGCGTAATGCAAATAGAGGAAAGAAACC
This sequence comes from Cyprinus carpio, assembly GCF_018340385.1. Classification (NCBI taxonomy): domain Eukaryota; kingdom Metazoa; phylum Chordata; class Actinopteri; order Cypriniformes; family Cyprinidae; genus Cyprinus; species Cyprinus carpio. The sequence goes on from NC_056610.1 coordinate 12,498,690, forward strand.
CGTACCGTTGCCAGATGTTAATAAACTACAGTTTGAATGGAGATCCTTCAGATATTAAAAGTAGTTGTAAGAACAACTAGAGAGAAAGAGAAAGGAGCATTTTGCCTACTTTATGATTACGTAAGCTACTCTCTAGATGGTGTATATTTCCTGTGGAGCATGAACCGAATCGCAGATAGATTAGATTTAGAGCCAGTGGGAGTGATAAATCTCTCTCCCAAGCTTTCTGTTCAGGGACGCCCTCTTTTTCTCACACCCCTGCACCCCGTGAACGTGGTATGGCCTCTTTTTGAGGCTTTGTTTGTACATGCTCTTGCTCTGTGTAATTGCGCTCAATAGGTAGCAAATGCATCGTCGTAAATCAGCACTTTCCTAACGCAGGCAGGTCAGGATGGAGCTCGGCCTCTCTGCTCTAGCGGAGACAAACATTTACCCAGGTTCTCCAACCCAACCGCTCACCTGTCGGACAGCTAGGGCTCTCAGATCACGGACCCTTGCTGGTGCTGCACCCCAGGCTACTGGAATGAGTTCAAGGATATGGAGCTTAATGTTATAATTGCTCCGGAGATATCTTGATAAATATTCTTCTCAGGACGCTTCATTTAGTTACAGTAGACCAGTGGGATCTGATGCTGTCATGCAGTGGTTTTCTGCAGGGCTGTATGCCAGCATTGAGAGGCCAGGGAAACAAATAACCACAACTCCAAGTGGAAACAAATGTTTTGAATCGGAGAGCTCCCGGACACATTATTTACCTTATCTGGATATGTCCCTATTCTCTGCTCTTCCTGAGGGAAATAGACCAGTCAAACTGTTCTACTACGCTGACAATTGTGTGCTTTGTCCAAGATTGACCAAAGGATGTTCAGCCAACACTTATTGAAATATTTGTGAAACCTTGTAAATTGGAGTTAAATAATATTTTAAGACTAATTTCAACCTGAACTTGACATGTAGTTAGAACAACAGGCAAAATTGACAATTCTGACTTTTTTTGTCAGAATTGAAAGGATAAAAATCTTTGATTTTTGTATTGTGTATTGACATGCCACTGGCCATAATACTGTATAGTGCTAGTTTCTTTTTTTTCTTTCTTTTTTAAATAAATAAACTGAATATAATTTAATTTAATTTATAGTATTTTTGTGCTTATCACAATTATTTTTTGCTTTTTGTGAAATTGTTTTTCACCTGCATATTTGGACAATCAGCACATATCATTGTCTCACAGGCATAATGCACAGTTTAATTAATTTATTTATCTATTTTTACAATTCAGCTCAAGCCATGTGTTATATTGACATAAGGCCGTTTCCTGCAAATTGTTTCGCTAAACAAAACGTTTCCAGCTTGTTGAGTGTTGATTTTGTACCTTGCATAGAGGTGTTCTGCCTGCTTTCTACTAGCATTCATGGCTCGTCTAAGAACTGGCAGCACATTTGCTTTGTTAGGGAGAACAATATGCATTATCATCATGGTGTTAAGCAATCTTGCTAAAAAAAAACTTGTTGAACAATATTTCACGCCCATCTTTCAGCTCTGACGGCTCACACTTAATTTATGAAGTGATATTCTTATACTGACCCAACAAAGAATGAGCGTTACAGCTTTCAATCAAAGAAGTGAAGTGAGATTAACCTTTTCATAGCAGCGAGAGAGAAATGAACCGCTAACTAATGATGTAAGATACTTAATTACGGCTCAAACTATCCACCGGAGAGTTGCATGTGACACTTTAATTAATCTAGCAACTTGTACTCGTCATTTTCCTCTGATGAATAATAGTCAGTGATGGCTGTTGTATTTAATCATATTGAACATTGGCAGGGGTAATTGGTAACTGCAAACACTGTAATATGGGGGATTCAACAAGGGAATTGGGGTCACGCAACGTGCAGTCCTCCATGTGGTGAGAAGGGAACGGGAAGTCATGCGGTGTGACATGCTATACTCAAACTGAAACGACTTTAAAGAGCATTTTTCCAATTCTTCAGTGATTATGCATGCAGATTTTATGACTGCTTATTTATTAAAAGGCTACAAGGAATAGTTGTATATTAAAAAAATATTTGTTACACAGCAGGACCATTTAAAATTAACAGTGGTGGGGAAAAAATTGATATGAAATTAAATGAATTAGTGAAAATGAGAAAACCTAATTCATATATTTGTAAATGTATATATATATACACAGTGAGATCAGTGCTGACAGTGCCTTTGGGAAGTGAAGACAAGGTGTTTGATCCTGAGGCAGTAGGTTAGGCGGTCACCTTATCAGTGACCTGGCTGTGACTCGCTGCACCTGGAACTGAAGGACACCTGGTGCACGCACAGACAACAAAACACACACGTAAGCTGTGGTGAATGGCACAATGTGTGTCAGGTGTGCTTCATCATGCTGCCAGCAGGGGTTCTGTTGTCGCTCCCCTTCTCTTGGCCACCCGCTGTTGTTGTGAGTGTGGATGTGGGATGACGATCAGTGGACTATGACGGCAATGACTTTGGGGTACACAGATCCTTTGTCATCTCCGTAATCATCAGTACCACAGTTAGCTTGAGCTTGAATAGTCTGTTTAATGGCTAAGAAAGTGTCAGCAGATGAAGATGAAGTGGATGAAGGCAGGTTAAAAAATAATAATGAAGTTTAATTCACAAGCAAGCGTAACTGTGTGTAAAACACATACACTTATAACAACCGACATCTGAAGAGTGTACAAGGAGGAACTAAAATACACAGTGGTGATGAACTAAATGATGATAAGCTGCAATGAATGGTTAGTGTCCATGGAAACATTGACACTGATTGAAACATGATTGGCGGGAAACAAACTGAAAGTCCATGAAAACAGAAACTAACTGAACATAACTGTGACAGAACGATGGGTAAAGTGAATTTATGCATCTTGTATGCTAGTTTTTGTAAGAGACATGCACTGTCATCAGGTTATTATTGTAGAAATTAACTTTTGATGGAGTTTATTTTTCTTTAATGATCAGTAACTGTACATTGAATAAAATATTTCGTATATATAGTTATTTGCTTCAGAAAACATTTATCTCTTCTTTTACAATATTAACATACATATCACAGTGTCCGTGCTTAGGTAGCTGACATATATAAAATGTAATTTATTTCTCTGTTTGCATATTTTCTATATACATTATATGCATGTACAAATACTAAAAACCATCATGGTACCACACATGACACTTAAAATTTTAGCATGGTAATGGATATGACAATGTTAGTGTATTGGTTCGTGGCAGATCTGCTATGCTGCTGAATTGCTGCTGCTGTTAGTTATTGCTGTTGTTGTAGATCATTGCTGCTGCTGCTGCAAAGCAAGTACAGGAACTTGCTACTGCCAATACATATGCCGATACAGTGCTGTGAGTATTTAAAACATACTTCTGCTGCACAAATAGCATATAAAATAACCAATAGTCTATACAGGTGGAGCTGGGGAAGGTGGAGGGTGCTGTAAAATACTGTAGTGAATGCTAACCAGCTATTTAAATGTTAAGCAGCAGGCTCACTGGCTATGTCCATCTAGAGTTTTATGACAGAACTTGGCATTTACCAATCAACCACCAAAAACCATTTAAAAAACAAAAACAAAAAAAACTACAAAAAACTTCATCTAGAGTTTCATGACAGAACTTGGCATTTACCATTAACCAGTTAAAAGTCTTTTACCAATAAAATTATGAACAACTGCAATATGTTTAGTGTCATTATAATTTTGGCGCTTTGGCCAGTCAGAATGGAATAATATAACAAATGTATCCATTTAAAAGAAGACACTGTGTTTGTACGGTGGGCTGTTGAGGCGAAACCTAGACTGGACAGCAGACTTTGTGTTCAGTATCGGATGCTGTGCACCATTAGTTGAAGTTCTGTTTCACTGGAGCATTCTTCATTACCATCTGCTATCAGCAGTGGTGGAACAACATTAACAGCAATGCTATAGGGACGACCTACCAAGAAAAACCTCCAGAGAGAAATTTAACAGAGTTGTTTTATCACTCTCAATTTACTCCGAATACTCCTAGAGTTGTCTTATAGGGTAAAGCTGCATGCACATAGACCGTTTGCAGCCAACACCCGCTTTCCCAAACAGCGATATGGTGCTAATTTGTTGTTGATCAATTGGTTGAGATACTTCTCAATATGAATCCGTCTTCTTATGCTAACTCGTGCCTTTAAATTGAGCCAAAATGAGAACAGTTGTCCATTTTTGAAGTAACCGTCTGTTTTCCCAATGATAATGTTCTTGGATAAAGGACTGTGGGAAGACAATCTGTTGGGCGTCTGCTGCTCTCCAAATAGAAAACAATTCAGTGATGAGCAGAGGCAGTAATGAATGCGAATGCTGAATGAATGAAGCCTGACTGAATCACTGATTTGGAGCGCTAACCTTGAAAACTTTTTTGGCATGCTACAGTATATTGACCCTGTTAAGGCATAAAAATGAGGTATGTTACCAATTAAATGCTAAATCTCCTGATTAACTGGCGTGGGACACTGATTCAGCCCATTTAGTAGATTACTATTGTTTAGATGAGTTCTGAGCTACGGTCTCATAGGATAGTTGTTTGGAGTAGCATAAAGCATTAGCAGCAAAAGCATTCATGTGAAATAAGTGCCGCGAGAGGAATTACAGACTGACACATGTAAGTCTAAGGCACTGTTGACAGATGGATAGTATAATCCTCTAATTGGCACACACTATGTTGTTCAGTAGTGAAAATTGTTGGCCATTCAGAAAATACGATCTAAACATAAGCGCAATGTAACATCTCAAAGCATGTGATAAAATAACATAATTATATATGAAGCATTTGCCGCCTCACATATTTCTTTGATTCAGTGGTTGTTTGCTACAAGAATAGAGGTAGAAAATGCATGCAATTTTGTTTGATGTTATCCGCTTGAGTTTTCCTACAGGGAAGCTTTTTTTTTTCACTTCCCAGGAAACATTTGCCATGTTTTGCAAGTAAATACACTGAAACATTTTGTCCTAGACTTCACAATATTTATTTTTAGAACTTTAATTGGTTTTTGGAGCTTACAGGGGATATTTATGCATATGCCACGTTGTGTAGTCGCTGTACATGATTGTTGAGGTCTAATTGTTAGCATACATCTTCAGTCGGTGTGCTTAAATATCAACAGCGTACTTCTCATATTATTTCTGCAGTGTATAGCTTGTATACTGTGGCCTGTATGAACATTTTCTGTATGCATGGAATTACTTGCCACCTTGTGAAATGTGCAGAATGCAACAGAGCACTCTAAAATCTCACAATGCAATGCACTCAATTATTTTTTCTTTGTGAAGAATGAACCACAGGTTGTAGCTGAAGTTTTCAACATATTTTCTTGACTCCTTATATAGTTAGACTTCCAGACTTTACCATATTTTGATTAGGGAAACATTTATTGTTGCATAATGTTTACCATTTCACATAGTGCTACACCAGGCATGGTGCTCATACTCCTACCAGGTTAGTGTGATGCTATTCAGAGGCAGCAGCACAAGACGTGTTCATCATTCCCAGTTTCAGTCAGTGGCTCTCAATCTGTCGTTCCACAGATGGCTGGCGTGGAGGTAAGGATGGGTGCATAGGCCAGGTGGACCCAATCAAGCTGCTAAATCAAATGTAAATGGCGGAGACAGTGCGGGGCAGGGCAACATATCCTGCTTTGTAATGCATTGGCGGAGCGTGTAGTGTGCAGGTGCTCATCAAATGACACCCTTGTGCCGAGGCGGCGGGTTGCGACATCTGTATGTGGAACTGAACAATTGAATCAGGCGACGCCAGGGGAGACGGTAGAAAAGGAGCGATAGTTCACAACGTTTCGCTCGGTGAAGTTTAGCCAATCTCCTGTGAATTTTTTTTTTTTTTTTTTTTTTTTTTTTTTTTTCCAAACATGGAGATGAAAGGGCTGAACCTCACGCCGGAGCTTCAAGGTGTTGTGTAATTACCTTTTCCATCGGCATGCGATCGGAGCGGATTGCTCTTGGAGCTTTGCCAGTACGGCAGTGTGAGACACTTCTACATTAACCCTGAAGATGTTTCACATTTTTTCATCTTCAAGCTTGATTATTTCACCTTGCCTCTGCTCTGCACATTCACAAACACATGCTGTATGTATAAGGTATTCAAATCAACAAACAGCACTACGGCAGGTTGAATTGTCTGTGATTCTTAAGGATGTTTCAAGGATGGATGTTTTCATTGTCATCGGCACTTTCTAGAGAAAGTAGCTTTCTCTGAATGTCTTTTAAGTGGCGGGAAGGCCACTAATTGCATGTTAGGACATGAAACTATTTGTTACATAGATCCTCAGTCATATTCTTTTTTATTTCCATGTTTCCTTGACATTCCTCTGAACATTTGACTGAGAAATTACCAGTGCTTGACAGTTGCATTGTTTATCATTCTGGGTGTTAGAATGATTGTGACGCTAATATGTACAATTGCTTTGACTGACAGATGAATTTACATTACATCCAAGACAAACAAAAAGCACCCCATTCACTTTAAACACCCCTATTTCTCTCACTCTCGAAACATGGCATGTCCCACCTTAATAACACATCAATCCTGGTGACATTTGGACATTAAGACATTTTTTTTCTCTCTCTTTATTATCCTCTTTTTCCATTCAAAGAATGAAAATAAAATTAAACATTGACCAAAAGATAAATGGTGACAACCACCAGCACAAAACAAAATGCTCTCAATGTCTATTTAAAAAAAACATGTTTGGATGAAATGTATTTTAATATTCAGAATTTCTGTCTTATTGTAATTGGAAAACAAGACAATTAACTTTTTAAATAATTTTTTTATTGTTATGAATAATGATAAAAGACGACAACGGAAAAGAAGAAAAAGAACAACTCATTGTTTAGAGTATTTATTTATTTGTTTGTTTGTTTGTTTTTGTTACCTTTTAGCATAAACCTCAGCTAATTGTAATTTATCCTTCAAAATTTATAACTTATTCTAAATATATATCACAATATAAAAATATATATATGTGTATAAATTTGTACTTATATATATATCTTGATATTTTTATTGAAAAACAAATCTATCTATCTATCTATCCATCCTATCTATCCGTCCGTCCGTCCGTCTGTCATCTGTCTCACCCATTTTTAATGATGTGTATAAATTTGTACTTGAAAACAAGTTCACTATCTCAGCAAATTAGAATATGGTGACATTCCAATCAGCTAATCAACTCAAAACATCTGCAAAGGTTTCCTGAGCCTTCAAAATGGTCTCTCAGTTTGGTTCACTAGGCTAAACAATCATGGGAAAGACTGCTGATCTGACAGTTGTCCAGAAGACAATCATTGACACCCTTCACAAGGAGGGTAAGCCACAAACATTCATTGCCAAAGAAGCTGGCTGTTCACAGAGTGCTGTATCCAAGCATGTTAACAGAAAGTTGAGTGGAAGGAAAAAGTGTGGAAGAAAAAGATGCACAACCAACCGAGAGAACCACAACCTTATGAGGATTGTCAAGCAAAATCAATGCAAGAATTTGAGTGAACTTCATGAAGAATGGACTGAGGCTGGGGTCAAGGCATCAAGAGCCACCACACACAGACGTGTCAAGGAATTTGGCTACAGTTGTTGTATTCCTCTTATTAAGCCAGTCCTGAACCACAGACAACGTCAGAGGCGTCTTACCTGGGCTAAGGAGAAGAAGAACTGGATTGTTGCCCAGTGGTCCAAAGTCCTCTTTTCAGATGAGAGCAAGTTTTGTGTTTCATTTGGAAACCAAGTACCAAGAAATTAGAAGCTCATAGCCCAAGTTGCTTGAAGTCCAGTGTTTCCACAGTCTGTGATGATTTGGGGTGCAGTGTCATCTGCTGCTGTTGGTCCATTGTGTTTTTTGAAAACCAAAGTCACTGCATCCGTTTACCAAGAAATTTTGGAGCACTTCATGCTTCCTTCTGCTGACCAGCTTTTTGAAGATGCTGATTTCATTTTCCAGCAGGATTTGGCACCTGCCCACACTGCCAAAAGCACCAAAAGTTGGTTAAATGACCATGGTGTTGGTGTGCTTGACTTGCCAGCAAACTCACCAGACCTGAACAGAATTCTGATTTGTTGCCTATATCCGATTTTTTTGGCTGTCCGTTTACACGTTCTTTTAATTGTGACCCATATCCGATTCATGTGTTTACACTTGCCATACCATCTGAAACATTGCGCATGCGTTGTTGTCATTTAACGCCTCCACATGTGCTTCCTCAGGATAATAATGTGACTTGTGCTGACAAAACGAGTCACAATGAGCAATTAAAACAAAAATACAATAAAAAAGGGGGGAAAAAATTTAATTCTCCATTAAAAGACCTTCAAAATGATTTATGATTTGTTGGATTTGTGGAGTCACACCCAAGTCGATAGTGAAGTCCTACATCTTTTCTTATTATCAATTACTATATTAATAATCACAATACAGCTATTTTTTTATTTTATCTTTGATATTATAAAAAAGAACAGATGCAAAAAAAAAAAACAAACAAAAAAACAGTAGAACAAATAGCCTAGAAAGAAACAAATAATGCATTACCTTTATCATTTTATATCTAAACTAAAGCATTCATGTGCAAAAAAAAACAATCAAATGTAAAAATAACTTAAGTGTGTTCATTACAAATAAATTGATTATTAAAACTACAAAAACAGTTCAATGAAGTGCAGCGAGTGAGATCTTTTCTTTTATTGTTAGATAAACATTATGATAATGATACAGACGTCCTATACTGTAATGCATGGATCTAATTATAATGTTACACATCAGATGTTTTCCCCCAACAGTTCCCTAAGCGTTCACTTAAGACAGAGCAGCTTATGTATGCGTGAATTCTGAAATACTGCAATACTGTATATGTGTGTATTTATTGGGATCACGCACCGTCAGAAGCGCCGTTATATGCACACACTTCGGATGACAGTCAGCGCGAGAAGCGAGCGGAGAAAATGTACAAATAAAGATGATAATTTTTATTTTACATTTTTTTTTGCCTGTAGCTCAAAATAGCCCGTGCGAATTTACACTCATTTTGTCAGCATGGGTCACATATGACGTTGTTAAACCGCGGAGAAGTATCAAATTGTCACAGTTTTGATGACGTACAGAACGCAATGCCTCAGAAAATCAGATCTGCCTGTTTACATGACAGTCGCATTGGCACGTATCTGATTTATATCCACATATGAATGAGGCCTGAAACCGATCTCGAAATATCCAAATGCATGCGTTTTTTTCCCGTTTACACTGTCATAGAACAGATCCGATCTGTCACATATGAGCAACAAATCGGAATTGGGTCACATTTAACTGGCAGTGTAAACAAGGCCAAACTGATCACCTCCATGCCACGCCGAATTGAGGCAGTAATTAAAGCAAAAGGAGCCCCTACCAAGTATTGAGTACATGTACAGTAAATGAACATACTTTCCAGAAATCCAACAGTTCACTAAAATTTTTACTTATGAAGTATTCTAATTTGTTGAGAGAGTTTATTGGTGTGTTTTTTGTTAAATGTGAGCCAAAATCATCACAATTAAAAGAACCAAAGACTTAAACTACTTCAGTCTGTGTGCACTGAATTTATTTAATACATGAGTTTCACAATTTGAGTTGAATTCATGTCGGCTCCCACGCTCTGCTCCTTACTCGAGCACTCCCACTGGCTTCTATTTGTAAACTCTGTTCTCTGGAGCCATGCTCCTAATAAACTGGCCTGATTTGATTTCCTGTAGAAGAAACCACACTCTTCCATGGGGCCTCTCTTCCTCGGCCTTTCTCTCACTTTGCACTAAACCACCCCCCCGCGGGTCCCGGTCCTTCACAGCCTCGGCTCATTATGAATCGCTGTTGGCGTGTCAGCGCAGTGATGGAGTGTTGGGGAAACACTGCCCCTCTCTCAGCAGGAAGGGAGATGTACCTAACAGGTTCTCCTTCAAAGTGCTTCCCTCGTCTTCTCCAACAGCAGTGCGGCCAGAGAGATGCAAAGGATTTCCTCGATGGAATTGGTGGCGGGGGCTGCAGAGTCCCTTCTTTTTTTTTTTTGAGCGGTATAGTAGGGATGTGTACAGCTCTTGGTTGTCTATGCGTTTTATTATTATTATTATTATTTTTAAATATAAGAAATTTCGTGAATTTTAAATTTAAATGCATGAAAGTGGTGAACTTTGATAGTTCAAAATTAGCTCAAGTGCATTTTCATTGCCCAAACTAAACACAGTAAAAAGTCTTTGAATTGACTTACATCTGGATCTTAAAGTGGATTCAAACCTATACGGACACACTGGTGTTTTAGAAAACTAAACAATTACATAATAATAATAACAATAATAATAATAATAATAATAATAATAATAATAATAATAACAATAACAATAAATGTCATTATAATAATATATGATTATGTATTTTTAATAATAATAATAATAATAATAATGATGATAATAAATGTCATTGTAATAATTTGATTATGTATTTTTAATAATAATAATTATAATGTCATTGTAATAATTTATTATTATATATTTCTAATGATAATTATTATTATTATTATTATTATTATTATTATTATTATTATTATTATTATTATCCATAAAAAGTAATATATTACTATTGCAATGTAATTGCACTTTGAATAATGTAAATACAAATAAATATTAAGTATATTTTAGAGTTTATATTTTTAGAGTTATGTTTAACTCTACTCCACAGTAAGGAAATGTCAATTCATTGTCTAAATGTCTTCACTTGATAGAGTTTGGGGTTTTATTTTGGTGGGAAACAGCAGTTTCTGTGAATTCAAATTTGTGAATGTGTCTCAGTACAAATCTGTAATTTTGTAATTATCTGTCCACAAAAATGTTGGAATTTATTAATCTGAAAATATGTAACTTGTGCCCAGTGTGGAAACAGTTGTGCTGCCTAATATTTTTGTGGAACCAAGAAGCTTATTTTTCAGGATTATTTGATGAATAGAAAGTCCAAAAAAAAAAAAAACAAGTGCGTACACTTATTTGAAATGGAATTCTTTTGATCAATTTAAGTATTTTATTCAGTAAAGATAAATAAATAAAACAAACAAACACTATATAATTTAAATTCCATTAAAAATGATTAAAAATATTTGAAGTGCAAGTATTACTCAGCATAACTTATGCATAGTCAGGTATGTAAGCTGTAAACTTTTACTGCACAAAATTATCATAGTCCTCTCAGACCTGTGGATTAAACACAATAACAGGAACACGATTCACAGCAAGTTTTGAAAGTAATTATCTTGAAATATCTTTAGATGGTGAATTGGTTTCAAAAGTGCTGCATTGATGGCTCTAACAGCAATGTTTTGGAGAGGCTGATTTAAAGATGCAATTTCTCAGAGAGAGTTTTAGTTTGCTGACAGTTAAACAGCACGATAAATCACAGCACGCTGTCAGCACGCTAAAACCCTCTCTGAGAAGTGGCATCTCTTAATTTATCTCTTTTAAAACCTCAAAGCTGAAAAAACCTAAATAAACTAGCTGACATCATGACTTGTTGACTATCCTGACCCTAGTTTGAAGGCAGAGATGAGAGAGGGCACACATGGCAGTCACACTTTGTTAGATAAATAACACACGACTCGTGTCCTGAGGTGATAAGTGGCCTTCATTGATCTCCATCTACGGAGTGCTCTGAGCCATTTTGGGCTAATTCCTCACAGTTGTTTTTTCGGCAGATGCCATATGGTGAGGGTTTTATGCCACCTGCCTTTGGGCGGTGTTGTTGTTGGATTTGGAGGTGAAATAGAGTGGCAGCCTGATTTTAGTTTTTTTTGGCAAAGATTGAGCAACATCACCTTGAATCAGCTAACGAGCAGAATGGAGCTCATCTCTTTTACATCTGATCTACACCTGCTTTCTTCAATCGCTCTCCTCTAGAGGGTGGAGCAGGTGTAAGCTGCGTAAAATTAGCGCAAACAGATTAGATTTATGTGAAAAGCTATGTCATTTACACTCTTTTAATGTGATAGACGCACTTGGGGGAAATCTAAGGCTTTCTATTATCCCAGGGAGCTGTTTGCATGCTTAGTTTATTAAAAGTATTTTAATGCAATTTTATTTGGGAATATTAAAGGGAAAACTCATTGAGTGAGACATTTGAAAAAAGGCCAACGCATCCTGTTTCTTTTGAGGTGTTTGCATAATCTAATGCTAGATGCAATGCTTGATGGTTTGTAAGGCCTCTACTTGAAATATCTTTGTGAGTCGCTACACGGATGAGCATGAATTCATGAAAACAGATCAGAAATGTGTACTAGTATCAATGCACCATCTTAAATATTTAGATGAATATTGGGAATGAATCAGTGAAAAGCAAAAAAAAAAAAAAAAAATGCAGAAACACTTTACTTTCAGGAACTGAAAGCCTTTTCCGCACTGACTTTCTGTGCTGCAATTGAAACGCAATTATCTGCTTTTTCTAGGTGAGAATTCAAGGAGAAATGTCTCGCAATGACATTTGGTTTAATAAAGCAATCTGTATACTAATTTTCTGAGCACTTGACCTTAGAAGTCCTCCATTATGAGTTGTCAAATATTTGTGTGTTTGTTGCAGCAAAGATGGCAAATACAGTTTGTTTTTGTGTCAGGTGATGAACCACGAATCATCATTTTTAATGCACTGCGGTTCAACACATTGTCATTTGTGGTGTTCTGGTAAGGTTGGATGTTATTCGACAGCTCATGTGAATTTTCTTTGAGCGTGTTTGTGATTGTAAATACAAATATGTGAATATAGTCAGAAATGAATGCAAACGTTGCTGCTGGCAGAGCAGAGATTCTCACAGGCGTTTATCCTGACTCTCATGCTCTGTGTTTTTGCGAGGGTTCCCACAGGCTTCTGTTTATATAATAAAATAATAAAAAAAATGCAACCCTTGATACTACAAGATATGCCTCCGTTATACTGCGGTTCAGCGCAGCACCCCTGTTTCAGTACCTCTAGACCTGACAAACATCTCTGGAAGCTGAAAGGATTTGGTGCATATGTATGTTTATTCAAAACAGGGTGAGCGGTACATGCATGCACACTTATTTTTCGTTCGCATTTTTTTTCTGTTTGGCAAGAGTTTTTGTTTTTACTAAGAACAGCAATGCACATATTTTCTCTCTTTGTAACATTGATTGCCATGAATTCACTGAGGAGAACAGATGGAGTTAGTTACTTTATCTCAGAGAAAAACAATGTGTTGTGTATTCAAGGTACCTAAAGGACTGTTGAATTTTCTAACTAAATCTATTCATTGCGTGGGTAACTTGCTGTCTGTCAACCTCTCTGCATGGTTTATTAACTGCAGCTTTGCAGAGATGCAGCGATATTTTTCTTTGTGCAACTGAAATACGATTTTTTTTTGAGATTTCATATGTGAAACGGGTATGATTTATGAAGGTAAAGTTTTCAAAGCACACAGTATGAGTGCACCATTCAATGCAGAATTCATCATCTGCAAACCTTCCTATGCCTTCGCATATATTTTCTATTAAATATAACTTGCTGTTCTTTTGAAAGTGTTGTATGTACTCGTTCTGTCAGATTAGACCTGTTAAGAACCATGAAATATATTCACATTGGTAAAGCTTTATTTACCCCCCCCCCCTTTTTTTTACTTCTAAAGTAAAGATGTTTGTAATGTTAAAGATTTCAAATAAATGCTGTACTTTTGAACTTTCTATTTATCAAAATTTTTAGAATTACAAAAAATACATATTCAGCAGAAAAAAAAAACGGTTTTCAACTTTGATAAATGTAAGAAATGTTTCTTTAGCACCAAATCAGCATATTAGAATGATTTCTGAAGGATTATGTGACACGAAAGACATTTTAAAATATAAAACAATTAATTTAAATTGTAATCATATTTCACAATATGCAGACTTGGTGAGCTTAAGAGACTTCTTGAAAAACATTTGTAAAAAAAACCTTACTGACACCAAACTTAATCAGTAGTGTAAATATGTTGTACATATTTACACATGTTGTAAGGGGCTATTATTTGTAGTTTTTGGCTGTGTTGATATAATGGTGCTATATCAGCAGCTGTTGGTTATATCCCAAAAACTGGACATGATGAAGCCACAGTCCTGGTCATTCACCACTGTGCCCATGAGCAAGTTATTCAGTCCCACAGTGCTGCAGGGAGGACTGTGTCTGTAATTAGTATTGCTGTGGATGAAAAATGGCAGTGTCAGCAAAATGGCTGGAGCACTGCTGCAGTAAAGTGAGTATGGTTATCTGTACTGGAGGAACTTGTCTGTGTAAAAGATTGAAGTGGAGAGCATTCACTGAATTAGATTGAACACACAGAGCTTCAAAACTACATTTTGATGTCTCCTGCTCGGGACTTGTTTGCATCCAGATAGGATTAATGAAAGAATTTGCTTCTGATTCAATTATTAGTCTTAGTTTATAGACTTTCCCCTGACAACTTAATGCATTACTCACCCTCTACCACATACAAGCCAAGAGAAATGTTCCTTATTCAGCCTTTAACAACTTAAAGAGCGATTGATAAGAATTTGATTCAGATGCAGATACAATATGGGCTGTTCTAATGAGCGTTATTGGAATCTGAAGGCTGGGCTGTAGACTTCAGGAGCGGTATAATAGAGCCGGCTGCTGCTGGTAATGAGATGCCTCTCCCAGCTCCCCTAATTGCCGCCCGGCCCCTGGACTGCTCATCAGAGAGAGCCTAATTGGCCATCACTGCCCATGCAGGCACAGGACTAGGTGAGAACACCATCCGTCCTTCTTCCAGACGGGAAAAGAGAATATTTAAAGTCATACATTCATTTATGCTACAGCACGTAATGAATGCCGTGGTCTCTGATGCCTTCATGTGTTTGTTTTTGTGTGTTCGTTGTCTCAAATGTGCGTTCTTGGTTAACTGTAGCTTGTACACTGATAGAAACACCAAGGTCAAGGATTTGGAATAGTATGGAATGGAATAGTAGCATAATGTTTGCAGCATACACTGACTACTGAATGCTATGCAGTATGTGAAACAGTATGTGCTTCAAACCATATTTGTGTAATTTCACCACTCACATCTAGTTATTTTGCAATTTCATGTGCAAATGTCTAAAGTTCAGTTAGATGATGAGTCCAGAAAAAGATTTTAAAATAAGTGATCACATTTCAGATTCATTTGTCACATTGGAAATCGAAGATCAAGGCTTTAGGCAATATTAGTAAATGCAGTGTACTATGTAATGCAATACTGCACTACAATGTATACAATATATACAGTTATAAACTGTACATTTAGTATATTTTCAAATTTTGTGAGTGATCTGGGTATTCAATGCATATAGAAAAATTGCTGTATTTTTGTAGATCATGATCATGCTCATGATTTATGCTTCTCCCAATTTTTTAAAAAAGTATCATCTCTGATATTTGCCAGCTGGTTATTTATCCTGGAAAAGTTTTATTTTCATTTTCAATTTCATTTTCATACAGCTTGCGGTTGCCAGATGTCAAGAGTTTAAATCCCCCAGCCAGAGCTTTTCTCTGTAATGGATACCTTTTCAGTTCAGTGGTTTACTAATTCTTCTCAACCTGCCAACCATATGCATGCACTCTTAGTACATTAAAGAAAAAGCACTGATTAGCTGAAAATACCGGCAAACATGTCAGTTGGAGTTTTCTTTCACGCAGTCGTTTGCACTGTTTCCTGCGACTAAATCTTTGCAAGTTGACCATGCAACAGAACCATGGTTTTGTTGAACAAACCATGCAAGTTGACGTTTTCTTGATTTGAGCCAATGCGAAAGTACAATAATCCTGGTGAAATGTTAAAAAAAAATCTAAAATGACAATCGTTATTATATTTTTTGACCAAAATAATAATTATTAACAGATTAACCATTGTCGTACAGCCCTATAATATTGTATATAGTATACTTGGAGTAGAAACTAGGAATGTAGATACTATGCACTACTGATAAAATGTACACCTTAAATTCAATGTTGCTTTAAAGCATCTGCCAAAGAAATGAAGGCTTTCATGAAGTCATTGCATGGTTATTTTAGATGTTTATGTTCTGAATTTGAGTTTGCTTGTAGAAGTGGGATATTTGTGGACCAAAAGTGCTAAATTTCAAGGAGCAGAAAACCAATATAGTCTCTCACTGCAGGAACAGGTAAATAAATACCTAAGCATGCATTAATGGTTTGGAATTATGAGGCTTCTACAGCTAGTCAAATATTCTGTAAACTATGCAGAAATGAATGCAGGGTTCTTGTGGTTTCAGCAGGCTTCCATTAAAGCTTTCCATTAAATTACCTCAGTCTTATTTCTCTAATGCATGCTTTGTACACGGACAGACCAATTAATTTGCGCTCACCCGCACAAACATGCTTACACGTGTGTGTGTGTGTGTGTGCATGTGTAGGTCAGCTGTAAGGACCAACGAGTCCTTTGAAAAGTTGCGTCAGCTCAGCGAGAGAAAAAAGGGCCAGTAATGTGATATTGATTGATGCTTAAATCAGTTTAATAACTGCTTTGTCAAATCAGCTGTTTTAACAATCAGATTAGAGCTTTTAGCGTCATCGATTGGATAATTTCGAACCTGAAGGATGACAGTCCCCGAGTAACGTTCGTCATGTTAAAATCACCCATGCATCAAAATGAAAACGGTTACGAGATCACATTAGTCACCTGTCAGCATGTACAAAAACGTGTTTTGAAAGACGATTAAATAGATTGTAATTGAAGGAAACAAGAGCGATAAATACACAATAAACATGGAGAAAATAGCAATTACTGCATTTTGAAGAAAATCATAATATACGTTTCCAGAGAAAAGTGAGTAAATGAATTCACTCATTGTAATTGCTAAATAATCAATATTGCAGACTTTGTCAAGGAGTTCCTTAAATAAGCAGATTGGATTCTAGGTAGCGTATAATTTCAGCTTGGGGTCGTGCTAACCTTATGTTTATGAATTGAGACTGAAGGTTCATGCTCAAGTAGAGGTGACCCAGGAACTGGAGAGCTACTGAGATTGTAGTCCTGCTCAGTAAGCATTGTGCCCTTCAGCAAGGCCCTTGGCCTGGGTCACTCAGGATGAAAAGTGCCTGCTATATGCCAAGTGACTGAATGACTAAGCTTCTGTTCCATCAATCAGTGCAGCCTACAGAACCGCAGAGGACAAGGTGCTTAACCCTGCATGCATTTTGAGTTTAAGTTCCTCTCTCAAAAAGGAAATTTCTCTTTATGACCAAGTTGAGTGGGTAAAGATGTGAGCCGATGGCACCGCTGTGCCTATGGCAGACTACTGACCCCAGCTTGAGTTGAGAGAACTGTGCGTACAGTGAATGTGCTATAAGTAGGAGTTGGAATCGTAAAGAATTTAATGATTATGGTTTTGATTGCAGTTCCACTTAACGTTTGGGTTATGTGATTCTTTTAGCATTTAAATAATCCCTATTGGATCTAACTTATCAAAAATACTAAATTAAAATATTTTTGCACTGTAAAAATGACTAAATACATCATAAGTACATAAAAAATTTAATATATAATTTATATAATAAATTATGGCTAGAAATATAAAATAAAAGAAAGGAAAAATGTAAGCACAATAGTAAAATCAAAAGATAAACAAAATAATACATGTAAAATAGGGAAAAGGGCTGCCAAGTACATTTAACACAATTGTTACTCTTAAAGTTACAGTAGGAGATCTTGGAAAATGGTAACTTTAACCTGATAGCACTGAAAGTGTATGTCCCACCCTCCCTGCAAATCGGCATCCAAAGCCACGCCCCCGGAACACATTACTACAAAACATCATGTGTTATTCACCAGTGAGAAACCGTTATAGTACAGTTAGTACAAGTACTACAATACCAGGAAGGAAGAATAGGTTGTTGATGTTTGCCTGCCATTCTCGCTCTGTCTGTACAGCGTACGTGAACGTGCTGATGATGTGTCCTGTCTGTGCAAACTGGATGCGCAGAGGTATGCAAATGCATATTTTGACAGGCAAGTTGGAAGGTCAATCAAAACGCTCTGAACAAGCATTTTGTTGGTGTAACCTAATGTATTTAGGCTGATTAATTGACGTTATTAACATCTGAAAAAAATCTTATAATTGCCTGCATAGATTGAGATGATTGTATTTTATTGTATTGGTTAGCTGTACTGTAATGTTTAGTACTGATTTATTGTTTTGTACTGCTACAGAATTTTTGTATTTTGTTTGTTTTATTTGCAAATGTTTGTAGTGCTTTGGGTATTATAAGTGCATTATAAATAAAGTATTGTTATTATTATTAATATACTGTAGATATTACCACATGAAGCACATTTTTATGGTAACTAATCTGGTGAATATGAGTCATGAGATTGATTCAAACCAAAAACTGTCGGGTTTGAGAGTGCCTCTTTTTACTTGCAGATTTTTTTGTGTGCAACTGCAATGCATCTGTAAAATGCATAATCTGTTTGTTGTCTTTTTATTTCACGGTGCCTAGTCTTTCTCAATGCATTCAGTTTAGACCACAAACTTTCTTTTTGTGCTGCTGTAGAGGTGCAGGAAACACTGTCAGAGTATTGAACCTTACATTTTACATTTACATTTAGTCATTTTGCAGACGCTTTTATCCAAAGCGACTTACAATTGGGGGATACATAAAGCAGTTCTTCTGAAAGAGGTAAACAGACACAGAAAGTGCTTGTGAGACCAAGTTTTAGGCATTGTTCAAATAAGTACAAGCTAGAAAGAGAAGGAATAAAGAGAAAGACAATTTTTTTATGATACATAAATGTCATAATGTCCTACATAATGTCCTGAAAATTATTTGATTTCAGTTTTTTTATTCATTTATTTAAATGCCCAACTTTTATTTTGCTTTGTGTAAAAAGCATCAAATGAGAAGTCATAAAAATTGGAAATTTGAATAGCTTTATGTTCAGTGAGATGTATCATACTCCTGACTACTACATACTTAATGATTTCATAGGTTGAGATTAAACCTAGAAGGTGTGGGAGAGTCATATTATAAGTGTGCATGAAAAGCAGTGACTGCATTTACAACCTTCTCCTCATCCTCAGGGCTCGTCTCACAGCTTGAGAAGGTGAGTGAACGTTGCTATTGCGTATTCCTCTCTCTCAGAGGTCACTTTATGGCCCATCAGGCTCGGAGTGCTGCAGAGCCCAGCATGGGGTCCCTAACGCCATCGTCACTTCTACTCTGCTTCCCTGTTCTCTTAGCAACACCACCTCCACCTCTCTCATCATTTGCTTGCGCTCTACTCACTCGCTCACTCTCAGAGAGACTCTGCATTCTTGCCAAATCCATCTGGTTTGGATGAGGGCAGACTGGGTGAATCTGGAGAGTCCTACTGTGTGACCCAGGTTCAGCTTCTTGTCCTCTCCACTGGAGGGTGGAAGGAGGTCTACTGGCTGTTCTCCAAGCTCCTTTCATTAAACTCTGGGAAATATTGTCAAAGCACTTGATTGTTTTTTAAGACTTTTGTAAAGGTTGAGCATAGCCAAAGCCTCTTTAAGGCAAGTCAGTTCACTTGGCGACCGTCTTGGCAACACCTCCAGGCAGCTCTTTTCTAGAAAACTGGCATACAAGTATAGCTCCTGTGTACTGAAATGGAGAATGACAGAAATCTCAAAACAGTTCATGATTATGTATCAATCACACATTTCACATTTTTAAATCTCAAAGTACTATTGTAAATAGTTGTATCCAGCTCAGTAAATTGCTTGCTTATTTATTTATTTTAATGTTGTTGTTTTTAGTTATAAATAGGTGTTTACAATTCGCACATTTGTTTAAATCAGATTTCTATTATTATTATACATTTTTTTTAGTAATAATTTTGTTTATTTTTGCATAATTTAAGCATAATTTTTGCATAAGTTTATTGTGCATAATTTTAATTTACACACATTTATCCACCTCAAGCCAAAGTATACTTCTTTTTTTTTTCTGATGCACATTTTGAAATAATATATTAGCACCTTAGTTTCCATCCAGATTCTTGTAATGCAGTATCCCAAAAAATGTGAACATGCAGTTAATAAATAAAGCAATATGTCTGTCAAGAAGCTGCTTGGCTAGTTTAACTATACATTATATGTGAATCTGGACCACAAAACCAGCCATAAAGGTCAATTTGAAATTGGGATTTATGTATCATCTGAAAGCTGAATAAATAAGCTTTCCAGTGATGTATAGGATAATATTTGGTTAAAATAAAACTATTTGAAAATCTGGAATCTGAGGGTGCAAAAAAATCTAAATACTGAGAAAAAAAATCACATTTAAAGTCCTTAGCAATACATATTACTAATCAAAAATTAAGTTTTGATGTATTTACGGTAGGAAATTAACAAAATATCTTCAAGGAACATCATCTTTACTTAATATGCTAAAGATTTTTGGCATAAAAGAAAAATCTATAATTTTTACCTATACTTTGTATTGTTGCTGCTGTTGTTACAAATATACCTATGCTACTTATGATTGATTTTGTGGTCCAGAGTTACATATTAACTGTAGACGCCATGTTGAGCACTTGTTCATTTTTCTTTATGTGGTTTTCATATATAACCTTTTCCTCCTCCTATACTCTCTCTGGTTTAATATTTTTTGCAAAGTATGGCGTGCACAACTCAATCTTATTATACAAAGGTTGTGATTTTAAGCTCTGTATTGCTGTTTATACCCCACTGAGATCACAATAAGCTGTAATATTTCTCTTTAATTATTAGCTACAAAACATAATAAGCTATAATTTCTTCTCTTGGTTTTTAATAGCTATTATCACTCATCAGGTATGCACTTATAAATGCGCGCTTTCGCCTGTTATTCACTTCACAATTCAGCAAACTCTAAACCACCGATGAGACCCGGTGTTTACAATTTATCCAATGAGGCCACGCTTGGGTTTGCAAATTTTGATTCCCAACCTAGCAGCCGCCACACAACAATTATCACTGAGTGTTTGCGATTGGGTTGAAAAAAGGGACTGTGAAGCTGGCACAGCCAGCACAGCCTGGCTTCACGCCCATCGTACTGACCTATTTTCACGTTCAGCTGTGATTATGACTATCGGAGAGGCCACAAGCTTTCTTTTGTCTTGATGTGCCAGAGTCTCGTGCGCCATACGATACGTGGGTGAGAAAGCATGCGCTGGAAGGCCGCGGTGCAGAGGAATTTGATTTGTAAGCATGTTGCACTATTTTAAAAGTTCCAACGTACACCGCGTAACCTTCTCGCACAGAAAAGAGACGCTTCCTCTGAGCTCTCGACAGCCAGACTGCTCCCGTTTGAGTAAACAGCTTTGGGGTCCATCTGTGGAATTAAATTTGCAAATGAGTGTTGCGAAGATCCGCTGTGTTCCTTTTGACACAGAATCGATTTAGCAGCATACAGTTGGGGAAAGAAAAGAGTTATACCTCATGTTACACAGTTTGAATTCCCTCTTTCTCAGCTTTGTAATTCCCTCAATAATAATTGACTAGTGCATCAGATTATCTTCAGAGAGGATTCGGCTAATTCTGTATGAATTATTGAGTCTTTTGTTTTCTTGCCAGAAATAATCCTGTTTATTCCTAGTAGCTTTAGCTCATAAATGCCAGACTAAAAAAAACGGACAAGCTCTGCATAATTTCAGGAGTTTGCTGGAAACTGGTGTGAGGTTATTGATGGCAGTTGTATAGTCCGGTAATCTCCTGTTGATGAGAGCGATTAAAAACGCCGGTATTTTGCAATACAAATAACAATAATTTCAGAATATCGGACATGAATGTAATCCTATCACTAATACAGCTGACCGCCATCTGTAGATGATGAATGCTCATAGATTCGACGTGAAAAGCCATCAGCTGCGTGCGAGCTTATTTAAAGACCTTTGTTTGCGGCAGATGCTACATCAAGAGCCATTATGATGAATACGAACGTGAGCGATCTCCGCTTCGGTTTATCCAATCAGTGTTAGGCAGAACTAGTTGAGCACATCATCTTGCTTTCAGAAATTTCTGTTTATCCGCAGAATGGAATCAGCCGCTATTTTTCCACGCTGGCGTCTGTGCAGGTGCTCTGAAAGCCAATCGTTTTGACCGAATCAAGTATAATCGAGCTGTCGGTGAGGCCTGTGCTCTGTCACACACATCATTCTGGGCACATTAGTTCTGAGTGCACCACGGTCTCACATTAATGGAGTGGAAAGGAGAGCGTAATTGAATTTCTCCAATGTATGAAACCGTGAGCCATGCTTACGTTTAATTCATAGCTTGTGTCATTGTTTTAGAATAAGAAGAAATCATAAAGCGCTCAGTATAATTCAGGATGTCCTTGTTTCAGGACTCTTGTTAATGTTTTGAAGCTGATACTTTAACTTTTGAAATGCTGTCACCATTTTTATAGTGGTTCCTTGATGAAAAACACATAAACCTGCTTGGTCAGGTTTTTGGGGTACTGTACTTTCCAATGGGCAAACTAGCATTTACCATTTAATTTCATGCACAATATTTTTGAAGGACAAAACTAAAATCAGTATACTTTAGCAAGGTTTGCTTACTTAATTTCTGCTTCAAAAACGTAATATAAAATTAATAAGTAACCATGTGGTAAGAGTTTTGTTCCATGTGGGTTGCAGTGTTAAATTTCATATAATAAATGCTTGTTATTTTAGTATTATTTATATACTATTATAGTTTTTTTTTTATGTTCTACCTTTATATTTTGCATTCATATTTTAATTTAGGGTTTAGTAATTTTATCGGCTTTTGTCATTTTTATTTTGTTATATATCTATATTTAGATTTAATTTACAATTAATTTCAGTATTAATAATTTTCAACTTCATCCTACAGTATTTTATTTCAGGTAGTTGCCGAGGCAATATCTGTTTTTCACTTACATTTTTAAAGTTTAAGTTTATATATATATATATATATATATATATATATATATATATATATATATATATTTAATTTAATTTATTTTGTAAGTATTTTATTTTATTTTAGCTTTATTTCATATAACAAAAACAATTTTTATTAGTTTTAGTTAACAGTAGCAACACTAGCAGAAATAAAGTTTAGTAAGTGCTACCTGGGTAAAGTCACTAAATATGAGCCAGAGAACTATAGAGCTGAATAAACGTTTAATATGTTCATTGAGGTGATCCTTACTATCTGACTACACAAAAGTGAATGCATCTCACTGATATTAAGTGCATTTTGGGACTGCAAATCAATACGCACAGTCAGCAGGTGAATGATGCTTCACTATTGAGGAGGACGAAGAGAACAAATCTAGACAGCAATTTGAAACTGTCAATTGTAGCATTACTTTGGGGCGGTCTATTTGTTTTTTCTGCTTGTCTGGGATGCTAAATACGTTGTCCAGCTGACAGGCCATTTACATAAGTGTTTAGTCAGTTCGTCCAGACTAAACAAAAGATCTTTTTAATCCACGATGACAGAGAAGGAAACAATTGGTTGATGGTGTTGTATTGCGGTTAAGTTTTACATTAGTATTTATCCATTTCGCATATGCTTTTTTATGCAAAGCAACTTTTTGTCAGTTCATGCATTCCCAAGGGAATTGAACCCATGACCTTGGCATTACCAAATGCTATCTGTATTTTTGATCCAATAAATCCAGCTTTGTCAGAATAATAGATTTATTTCAAAATAATAAATAAAACATCACCAACGCCAATCATGTATTTCATATTGCATATTACGTTGAATGTTTAACCCTCCACCCCGTTATTCAACACAGAATTATGTAGACATCAGTAAATTGGATTAAGGGCCAGTTTGCGCACATCTACTGGAGAAACGGTCATATTTGACACTATCAAAAGAACACTAACAGGAAATGGAGAACTATCATTCATTGTGGCAGATGGAGTTGGGACATGGCCGAATGTTCACTGGTATTTCCTAGAGTTATTTGGCCCTCACTCAAAATGTCAGCTGTAGACCGTAGATTACCAGGGCCGTGACTTCAGAATGTGGAGATATTTGAGAACATGATGAAAAGTGGTAAAAGACAAGAGCTGTGAAAACAAACACTGGTTCATGGTTTGTTCAGTGTCACACTGAAATACCACCACTGGAGCCATTTCTGTCAATTTAGTAGGGTTTTAGAAGTGTTTTTTTTTTTTTTTTTTTTTTTACTTATACATGTGAAATGGTAATGCCTTGCTTCCCAGAAAGTGATACAGTACAAACCCTTGTCATGAATAATTGAGAGGCTATTGCATGAGCTGTGATGTTCAAGACATGAGGAGTTAAATATCCGACTAAAGCTTTACACAGAGGACGCTTGTAATTGTCAGTTTAGTATATAAATCATATTTTTTTTTCCATGTTGTGCATGTTTCAGTCTGAATTTAATATGATGAGATATGACTTTGTACTGCAAAGTAATGCCATGAAAAGGTTTTTTTTTTTCCTGTTGAATTCTTCTCATGTTCTTCATACAAAAATGAGCAAAACACAGCCAGGGTAGTTTATTTATTTATTTATTTATTTATTTATTTTTATATATAATTATATATATATATATATATATATAATTGTTTTTTTTTTTCACATTTTGCTGTACATACACTTTTAGTAACACTTAAGTATAGGGACCAATTCTCTTGCTTATTTGCATGCCTATTATTAACATGGCCGTATATTAAAACTTATAAAGCACATATACTGCATGACCATATTTTATATCCCTAATCGAACCAGAGGTGGGTACCCAAAAACTGTACTCAAGTAAAAGTAAAAGTACTTATAGAAATATTTACTCAAGTAAACGTACAAGTCTGAATAGTTACTTGAGTAAGAGTAAAAAAGTATCAGATAAAAAAACTACTCAAGTAGTTAGTTACTTTGGATCATATACTGTATATCTATAGTCTATTTTTATTTAGATATATAGATACAATTTATGTAATTATATATCACATTAGCCTTTACGCCAATATATATATAACATCACACAATACTCCAAAAGAATCCTAAACAAACTGTCACATCTTCAAAAAATAATCCTTCAGAAATCATTCAAATGTGTTGATTTACTATCAATGAAGTTCTTTTTAGCTTTCTATTCATCAAAGAATCCTAAACAAACTGTCACAGGTTCCAAAAATATTAAGCATCAAAACTATTTCCAGCACTGGTAATAAATCAATATATTAGAATAATCTCTGAAGGATCATATGACTCTGAAAACTGGAGTAACAGCTAATGAAAATTTGATTTGCATCACTGAATTAAAACATATTTTAAAGTATATTAATAATGTATTATATATATAAATAACCTCTGACACGGAGAAGAGTGAAAACTCCTCACATGACCGCTAAGTTACAGAACATCTGAACATAACAAACCAAATACCCTAAATATCTGTTCTGCAAAATGTAAACAAATGTATATTTCTGCAAGCGTAAATATTGTGGAAATATCAATATTAATAGTGTCTAGGCGAAGGCATTCCTCCTGGAACAGCGCTAACGCTGGTTTGGAGGGTATTCATTTCATACTCTGTGACAGCTTATGTAAAAATGATACATTGTATTTAATGTATAAGTTACATGTACAACAAACTGGTAATTTCATAGTGGTATCGTGTCTTGATGTTCTTAAACTTTCTGTTACAACTCTGAGTGAACCGCTTCAGACAGCTCAGCATGCTTGGCGGGAACTGAACGAATCATTCAAAATGATTCGCGAACCAATTCACTGGTTTTCCAACTGGTTTAATCAAGCTTTTGAACAGAATTGACTCAAAAGAATGAATCATTCCCAAATGGGCATCGCTCATTGCCAAGAGAAAAGTAGACGGCGCGTTTGGAATAAACTGAAGCATTTATAACTTGTATTGCATTAAGATAAAGTAACGAGAGGAGCGTGGCCCACAGTAACTAACTAAAAGTACATTTTTTTCACTAAAAATGTACTTAAGTAAGAGTAAAAGTACCCATCTTTAAATATACTCCAAAAGTATTAGTTACCCGAAAAATTTACTCAAGTAAATGTAACGAAGTAAATGTAACTCGTTACTACCCACCTCTGAATCCAACCCAACCTAAACTTAACAACTACCTTACTAACTATTAATAAGCAGCAAATTGGGAGTTTGAGGCAAAAGTCATAGTTAATTGTTTGTTTAATAGCAAGAATTGGACCTTAAAAGAATGTTACCATAATTTTATTTTTACATAATATATAATTAAAATGTGTATATATACAATGTGTATGTATATATAGTTTAACTAAGTGCTAAAAAAAATGAAAACAAACTAACACACACACACACACACACACACACACACACACACACACATATATATATATATATATGACAACCATGTTTTTCTAGTTTTTCTAATTGTTAATTACCTAGCACTAGTGTTCTTTGTTTTCCATTTTTTAGAGAGATCATGTGTTAGTCCCTCTTCCATTTACCATTGGAGGTTGTCCTCAGAGCGAGCAAATTGCTAAATTTCAGATATGACTGAGTGTCTAGCACTAAACACAGGAATGAAAGAAAATGGCTGCCAGGAGCCATGGAATCCAATGAAAGTCTGTCGTTTTTTTTGAGCAGTCATTGTAGTTTCAATACAGAACATGCCTGGAGTCCTGTGTTGTCGATATTGTCACAGGCAGGCAATAGATAAGCGTCTGCCGGGACAAACCGGGCTGCTCATCGGCTGCCATGTCCCCGGGTGGCTGCCTCTTTTCGGGCATGGGTGAGTAATGCACCACACTTGTTCTCATTGCGGTAGATTACTTACTTATTGATTGAAGCCCAGCATTGCACAGATGAATGCCCTTAGAGTGTGACAAACACTTTAACCGCCGTGGAACCTAATGCGCCTTAATGTGACTCAGGGTGGGTGTTAAATAATGTCCTGTCTCTAATTCACCCAAATTCACCACCGCTCGGCCATGTGCTGAGAAAGGGATCCATCTTGATTGGTTGTCTGTGGGTCAAAGATGTATGGGCACAATTACACCCAGCCGAATGTTGTCTAGCTTTGGACATGTAACAAATCGCGTGAAGGGGTTTTAGTACACTTTCCTGTTCTCTACCTTCTTGACAGTTAAAAGGAGCAATGAATCCCCTCCTGATCAAGTTGAAGCAGTTGATGAAGAGACAATTCTATTCTCCTCCTGCTCATCACTGTCACTTAAGGAGCTTTGAAGAAGAAGGCTTCCCACACACACGGCGAGAAACCACAGGATACCAAGACGGGATTTTGTACAATTGCACAAATCATGGCCAACAATATTTACTCAGTCCTTTGTCTTCTCTTGCGGAGAGGTGGTGTCATGCATAATAAGCTCAGATTTGCATATCGCATTGATCCAGTGCTGTGTGCGAGCTTTATGTGCGGTGATAAACGCCAGATGTTTCTGAAATCCTCGAACACAACTTGGCCCGGCTCCTTGCAAGCACGCTAACAAGTTACCGTGGGCCAGCTAACTCAACAAGGTGTGAAATCTCAGAATAGCCGTCCACATGGCTTTCGCTAGGCAGTTATTTTGTTTGTGGAGTTTCATTTCATTATGTTGTTGTGCTGTGGGAAAGCTTTTAATTCACTTCATGAAAATTGTTTTAGTATGTGCTTATGTTTTAATAGAAGTTGCATGCTTGCCAAGATCTGCAAGGTTTTTCTTCTTTTCCATGTTTTTGTATATATAATGTGGATGTTAAGTTGAAAATTAACCTCTCAGTTAAAGCTCTCACTTTATGTTTTGTCAAAAACTTAATAATTTAATAATAATAACAATAAAAATAATACTATTTGTTTCATTTTAAACAATTACATTTATTCAAGTTTGGGGTAAGATTAAATAAAAAAAAGAAAGAAGTTAATACTTTTAGTTTGCAAGCATGTAGTATATTGATCAAAAGTGACAGTAGCAACATTTATAATGCTATTTAAAAAAAAAAGATGAATGAATGAATGTTGCTAATTAAATTTTCTATTCATCTTAGAATCTTGAAAGAAAAATGTATCATGGCTTTGTAAAAATATTTTAAATTTTTAATATAAGAAGCATTATTAATAATGGAGCACCAATTAATAATTGATAATAATTTAGCACCAAATCAGCATATTAGAATTCTTGTGACACTGGAGACTGAAATAATGGCCACTGAAAATTCAGCTTTGCCATCACAGAAATGAATTGCATTTTAAAATATATTCAAATAGAAAATAGGCCTACTTATATTAAATGGTAATACTATTTCACAATATTACTGTTTTTACTGTATTTGTGATTAAATAAATGCAGCCTTGGTGATCATAAGAGTGATTTCAACAACATTAAAAACGTCTGCATTTTTTTCAAAATTTTGACATCCTGTGTGTGTGTGTGTGTGTGTGTGTGTATAGATTTTTCAAATATACAGTATGCATTTCTAACATGCATTATTACTTTTAAAATAAAACAGTAAGTGGGCTTACATGGAATGTGAGCTTATTAAGGTCACTTCTACAAGTTCCTATTTGGTTTTCTGTGTGAAATACAAAATACCACACATGCATCCACATCCACTGTTTTTTCTTTTCATTTTGCTTATGAATGCATTAAGTTGTATTCTCTGCACATGTCACCACAGCCTTCAGAGAAGCCACTGGACACTTGTGTTGGCAGACCTGAGATCTCTATTGGCTGTTTCAACACATGGATTAACTGTACAGACAAGCTGTTGATTTCTTCAGACAGCCTAGTATTGTGCTACTTTTTGTCACTTAGCCTAGCGCTTAACTT
This sequence comes from Cyprinus carpio, assembly GCF_018340385.1. Lineage (NCBI taxonomy): Eukaryota > Metazoa > Chordata > Actinopteri > Cypriniformes > Cyprinidae > Cyprinus > Cyprinus carpio. The sequence goes on from NC_056610.1 coordinate 12,527,565, forward strand.
TATAAATGCGGTTCCTTTGCCACAGTTTAACACTGAGAGTTCTTTACAATGGATAGGCAGACTTAGACTTTAAACAGACAGGCTCTTCGCTTCTGCTTCCATTTCACTTTGAGTGACTTTAACGATAAACTCTGTATTGTGACTTAAATGAGAACGTTCGGCTGGAAAGAAGCTTCTCATACTATGCTTTCCACCCCCTTTGCACTTTCCTTATTTTCTTGTGAAAAAAAAGATAACAACGAATACTTGAGGGAATGAAGTAAAAGTGGAACAGAGATCAAAGAGCTCTCGCTGTCTCTCACACACGCAGCACGTCGGGGAAGAAAGTGCAACTGTGTTTTTGCTCGACTGTGACAGTACTCTATAGTCACCGTTCACCACGTGCCAGAGGAGCCCATCACGTGCTAGTCACAAGTGCCGCCATAGTGTCAGAATTTATTTCCAGATGTGTTCTGTAATATATCTGTGTTTAACCTGCGTCACGCCAAGACAAAGGCATGTTTATCGCAATCGCAATTACAGGGCGATTTAAACCATGAGAGACATTTTGTCTTAAACACAGAGGAGAGAATTTCCATAACAAGGCTATCATCGAGTTTGTGTAAAGATGCAGTCTGGGGCCTCTCTCGCTGCAGATGCCATATTTGAATGCTTAATTCCCAGGGCGGCCGATCTCTCAGCACGTTTACAGATGCGTTTCAATTGTTCAAATATTTATGAGGTGTTCATTAAAGACGTCGTTACTGGAATCCGAATCCAAACACAAACACGCAAGCAGGTACTACAAGAATACTTAACAAAGCGTCCTTGAACTACAGCATCTGTGGGAGTATTTAGATGGGGTCTGCAAAACCAAACGTCGATTATGTTTCACGTCTTCCGCCTTCATTTTCAATTCGACTACGTGCAGGCATTCAATTTATACATGTGGGTTGATGACTTATCAGCATTTAACTTTACTTTTTAGAAGCTTTTAAAGGCTAAAAGCGCTGTGATATCAGTGTCTTGACGCCTACATGCTGCTTCAGACGAATGTTATCACGAAATGTGCGTTTTGTATAAATATGCAGATTAGCTTTTTTAAAGTTTCTTTGCACTTTACCGTGGCAAACTTCCAATTCTGCTCATAGATTTTGTTTAGGGCCTTAGCTCCCGAGTCAAATATTTGCTCTTGTTAAATACAACCCAAAATAGTGACCACATAGCAATTTCTGCCCTGTTCGGCTGTGCTGAATGCATTGAAGCAGACTTGCCACTCTCCACATCGCATCTTTCATTTTGTCTCCAATTTGCCTTGATAATTTCCTGTGGAAAAACTGACAATTCTCATGCCTATGAAAAAGCAGTGCACTGGCCGGTGCAGATTAGTCTTTTTTTTTTTTTTTTTTTTTTTTGCAAATAGCAGCTATTTGAAATAAGCATAGGTGGGTTGCTCAGAATGCTACACAGCACTCTGCTAAAGATTGAATAAATGAGTCATTTCTTTCGGGTCCAAATGGGCCCAAATGGATCTGTGTAACCACCTCTTGCAGAAATGATTCTGGGCTTGTTTGTCCCAAAGAGGTAATAGCTTAGTCACACAAACAGGCTTCCTTATGGTGTTATTTGGCCCTCCTTAGACATTAACTTGCCACAACAGATTTGTTGTACTCGTAAGAGCCATAAATTTGTGGTTTTGTTTAAAATTGTCAAAAACAACACCATTCGGACACAGTGATGACTTTATGAAGGTTATGTGACTTGCTTTTTTGTCTGTTTTTCTAACTTCATTAAGACTGACTAATGCACAGGAATGTCACTGTTGGCTTTTCTAGTATTGATGTGATGCAGATTGTATCGGATATTGACTGTTTCGAGATCAATCCAGGGTTTATATTGACTCAAATCTCGTATGAGGTTTTCTAGGCAAAATAATTAATGCTCTTTTCTTTCCTTGTAATAAATCACAAAAAGCAACCTTATTTATTCATTTATTTGAAACCAGGTTTTAATTTGGCATTTGACCTAACATGACCTCTCTCTTAATGTTAGCATTCACTCCTCCTTCGCTTTTGGCTCATAGCAGGTGCTGAGACGTTCTCATGGGCAGACAGACAGGCAGTTGAAGGCGGTGTGGTGAGAAATATAGCACAGAGGAGCTGCTTGGGAAAAGTTACTCACGACTCCAAAACTCAGTTAATTTTTAGTGAGCAGACACAGTCTTTTAAAGGATTAGATTACTTCTAGAATAAAAATGTCCTGATGATTTACTAACCCTAAGCCTAAAAGAAAGGTTTTTGAGGAAAACATTCCAGGATTTTTCTCCATATAGTGGACTTCAACTGGGACCAACGGCTTTACACGATCCCAGCCGAGGAATAAGGGTCTCATCTAGTGAAACGATTGGTCAAATAAAAATGTATATACTTTTTAACCACAAACGCTCATCTTGCACTAGCTCTGCGATGCACGTCCACAACTTTATGTATGACATAGTCACATTGTAAAGGTCATGTGTGACATAGGCAGATGTACCCAACTTCATCTGATTTTCTCCTCCAACTTCAAAATCTTCCAACATTGTTTACCTTTTTTTTTTGTAAAAGGTTTGACTTTCTTTGTGTGTTCATTGTGTAAACACTGGGTCAGTATTTCCACCTACATCACGCTTGACCTTTCCTACGTGAAGTTGTGGACGCACATTGCAGAGCTAGTGCAAGACGAGCATTTGTGGTTAACGTCTATCAATTAATTTTATTTTTATTTGAAAATGACAGATCATTTTGCTTGATAAGTCCCTTATTCCTTGGCTGGGATCATGTAGAGCCCTTTGAAACTGTACTGAAACTGCAATTTGGACCTTCAACCCGTTGGGTGCTATTGAAGTCCAGTATATGGAGAAAAAGCATGGAATATTTTCCTCAAAAACCTTAATTTCTTTTTTGACTGAAAAAAGAAAGAAATTAACATCTTGGATGACATGGAGATGATTCAATTATCAGGAATTTTTTTATTTTGGAGGTGATACTAATCCTTCAAAACTGATGTTTTTTTTTCTTCTTTTTTTATTGGAAATATTCATGTCTTCATGTCTTACAGCTAATTTATTGTCATTTTTATTTAATACTAAAACATTCTAGGTTGTTTGTTTTTCTTAGTAGGTGTCTGGACTTTAACAAATCACAGATTTGTAGGAACACACTGATTTAGAAGAACAGGATATGCTTTTTAACAATCAAATCTTGAATTTTTGCAGTATCTGAGAAAGCATTCCTTCCCCATTTCATCTTATTAAAGCTTTCTCATTAACATATATTTTTCTTGATTGACAGTTATGGCCTAAACCTTCAAAGCAGAGTGCAGATAGTTCAGGATGTATTTAGGTTGTTATTGATTGCTAATGGTGTGTGATTGAGAATAAATGTCAATTATGATGTCATTTTGGACTCTCTATCTGACGTGGACGTCTAAATGCCACTTAGTATTGACCGAGAGGCTGCTTTCCAGATAAAGGCTTTCATGTTACGGCACTTTAATTCCACCTCCCAGTTCATAGCGGTGGGATTTAGCTCACATTACATAGATGTAATCAAGAAAAATAATCTAAAATGACTGACACACCAGCCAGGTACATGCTGTGATGTTTTGGGAGTGACAATCGCATTATAATGCAGAAGTGAATCCCTTGAGTTATCTTTCGTTTGTGCGGAATACAAGAATCACTACTGAGATTTCAATGGTTGATATGCTTATAACTTTAGCAATGGTTTGGCATCTCGCAGTTGAATAACAAATCATTTGATGTCTTTTCGATGAAAGAAATATTTTAGTGTGATGTCAGTAAAAACAAACCGTAATTTAATGATGCTTCACTTGATTTTATCAGTGTATGGATTGAAAGTGCATCATGACATAAACAGGCTTTGAAGATCTCGGTGAGTAATATTTTAACAGACGTCAGTAACACATATGAATGCATATGAGATTAAACAACAGCAGATTTTGATCATGTACATCTGTCAGATTAACAGGCCAACAGGATACAGACTCAGACTGTATCAGAAATGTGTAGGGTCCTATGAAATCAGTATTCTATTGTATTCAATTCCAAAATTTACACAGTATGTTATACTGTATACACGTTATACAGTATGTTCCATGTTTACGAATGGATTCTTTCCTGGTTTTGTGCATCGTATAGGGCCGTTGAATCGGTGCCTTTCAAATTTGTGCCAATTATGCACTGCAGTTCTGAAACGCCGTCCTGCTGAACTTCATATTCCTTGTCTCTGCAGAAACGCAGGCCCGTGGCTCCACACCAGCTCCTTTAATTTCACCGCTGCCACAGAACAGCCAGGTGGTCTATAATAAATATGACTCCATACATCATTTGCAGCACATTACAGATGAAGAATGAAAGCAGAATTCATTGCTCCAGGCAAGACCGTGCCTTGACCTTTTCCCAGGGCAGAAGCAGGGAACTTTTGAAAAGCGTCGTCCCTCCATTGACTGCCTACACACCGAGGGGAATAAGCAAAACCATCATGATCTTCTTCTGACCTCAACTCCCCCATCAGTTCTAAAACTTTACACTTGTCTATGATTTCGATTATTCGCCTGTGGTAAACGGCCCATTGCCTGCATACTGCCAAAATTATGTACGTTATTGGCCAACCTATCTAGTTATCTACTAAGGACCATAATTAGTGTATAATGGCTCAACCTTTCCTGATAGGTCAAGCAACTCAATTAACAGACTGCTTTTACTTTAATTTAGATAAGGAAGCAAATTAGGCTTGCAGCGAGTTTGTGATACTAGATGCATTTAAAGGGCACGGGAAGGCTTGATGCCCCGGCTGTCAGTGGATATTGGGGATGTATGGAGACTGATTAGGCCATGTGGTTGAAGCTAATGCATGCTGGATGCTATCAGCGAGGTTCAGTCAGACCGCATCAGTAGGGCCATACGTCAGCCAAGGAGAGCACTCTGCACTGCACTATTCACCCAGGTGTCGGACAAAGGCATCTGTAATACAAATCGCCCATCTCGCCAAAGAATGATGCAGGGAGAGAGAGAGCGAGAGAAAGCCATAAAGAAGTCTCTTATTCTCAAACGCTTCTATCTCGTTGCCAAATGATAGGCATTGCAGAAAGCTTTGGCATACAGCCGTAAGACTCGTTCATTCTCCACGGACTGCTTAGTTTGTGTGGATTTTGATATATAAACAGACTCGGCAGTTGTGCTCCGAGTCTGTTTGTGCATCTGTGACAAAAACTCGCGGAGCACGCGCTAGTGTATAAATCTTCATATTGCGGGCCTGCGATTATGCTGAATCTGCCCGGCTCTGGCTCGCGAAACGCAAATCACTTGATGAATAAATCAATAAACGGGCTGATGAAATAAATAAAAACAAAGCCTGTCATAATGTGGAAGATTCACAAACCGTGTCTGTGCAAAGTTCTGCATTGTGGCCCTAATTAATTGATTAAAACGAATAATAATGAGGAAATAAACACTTAAAGGGCATTCAGTTCACTGTTAGTTTGCTATCCGGTCGTGCGCAGAACGGTCTGAATTATACTGGCAAAAAGGCAACAAAAAAATGCACAATTAATCATTCTAATGTTGCCCTGAATATCTAAATTATACAATTTTGTGATTATCTCTAGAAAGGGTAATTGTGGCATCCAGGACAGATGTGAATTTAATTACAGATATGAAATTGGATCCTATAGTCTAAATCTGTTGTTCATGGAGAATCGTAAACCTCCCAACAGGAGGTATATTATGGTGGACGTACTGAGATGTTTTGCGCATACTTCAGCATTCTAATGAATTAGCATTCTGGGCATGTGTACGTTTATATGCATAATAAATCCTTGTAAGGAGACGTTTAGCCTTTTGTGATTTAATTACCTTAAACATTTGATTCGCATCTCTTTGTTTGGCTTTTAAACAAAGATCTTAACCTACTCTATTAACTTACTCCATTAACGTACACATCTAATTAGTTATTTGTTGTTTGGTCATTTGATTGTTTTATAAGTATTTAGTCTAAAGCTCTGTGAATGTAGTATGTTTATAAAGCCATGCATTGCTGGTGCTTGGAAGGCAGTTTACGCTATAAATCTATTTTGATAATGATTCATTATGATTCAAATTCATGTTTTAATAATAATTCTTTTGCCCTTAATACAATGACAAAAACAAAAGTAAATAACATCTTTATAGTATGACACTATTTTTCGCACACTGTATAAATGAGTGTTTATTTATGCAAATTTATCTCTGACTGTTTTACGAAGGTCTATTGCAAGGATAATCTTTATTTTGACATTAAAATGTGCTGTGAGAGATTGCAAAATATATTTATGAGAAGATTAGAGAGCTGTGGTAAACTCCCAGGGAGTCGCTGTCACGCTAGCATGCTGTAAATAGCTGTCAGTGCTAGCATTAGGAGCTTCATATGTTCACGGGCTCCTCAAGGACCCAGATTTGTCACCGTGGCACATTTCAGCACCAGCACCAACTATTCTTTCTGTGGGTTCAGACCTTCACTCTCTTAGTGATGGATCTAGCCATCTATGTTTGAAAGGAAAACGACTGCAGCTTTTGCTTTTACTGGGCTGCCATTAGCTCAGAGGCTAACAAATGGCAGACACGCGGTGAACGATGAGAGAGGCTGAGCATTTACTTATGACAAATACGCTTTAAAAATCAGCTTTCCCTCAGTCAGTAGGCGAGCCTCGTTCAGCGTGCCAACACAAACTATTTGTATTCTTTCCGTGTCCTCTGCTCCCCTCCACCAAATCTGTTTAGGGATTATGCCAAGGCGGTAGTTGCGTTTTTGCGCTCTCAATGGCCTCAAACCCTGGCAACCCACAATCAGAGGTTCTTCTCTTGTTTTAGAGTGCTTTTCAAATATTTAAATGGAGTACCCTAATGTTATGTTGTTGTTAAGGCTCTCTATTGACCAGTTCTTCGGTGGCGCACTAGAATTCTTTTGTTTGCCTGGCCTGTTTGGACTGTTCTTTCACCTTTTGAAAATGAATTACTACCTTTCTTGTTGTTGTTGTTGTTGTTTTTATGGTGCCCACCCCAGACCATCAGTTTTTGTCAAGATAAATGTTTATACTGTCCCTGTATGCATTTGATATGTATTTGCAGGCTTGCAATGGGTTCTGCACATGCGTGAAGGTCCACAAGATTGTAGGTTGTCCGAGTTTTTTTGTTAGAGGCTTCAGAAAATTTGATTGGGTATACGGAAATTTACATAATGTTATTTAATTGAAAATTATATAATTTAATTGCATAAATATGATTAATTAATAGAACAGTTTCATATTATTTCCACATAATATAGTATCAGTAATGAAATTTATAATGACTTTAATTATAAATAAAATTATAAATTATAAAAACAAAAAAATTAACAAAAAATGATTACTGTATTTATTTCATATTAATATTGTCTATTATTATTGTTATTTTTATTTTTTATTTTATTTATTTTTTAATCGGTTTAATATATTACCCATCCTAGACCCTACATCACTGCTTTTGTGTCTAGACAAATGTTTAACCTGTTTAACAGTAAACACATCCATGAGCCATTCGGCTTTCAGACTTTGAGTGCCATTCATTGACAAAGACAGAGTGAAAGTCAATATTTTTTCCCCCGTCTTTCTGCCGATTCCTTTTAGCAATAGCTGAATTGGTCACAAGCCAGAAAGATTCTGTATTCCCAATCTGTGTCTGTGCTCTCTTGTTACAAAAACCATTCTGTGATACATTCTGCTACATATTGAGGGTAGTCTTCCATGTGTTATTTTAAGCACAGTATTATGCGAGGGAAAAAAATTGTGCTAAGCACCAGTCGTCTCGGGTGTAGTGCAAAATTCAGATGAGGAAGAAAAGAGGACAGCGTGTAAGTGGTACGTGCGAGGCCCCCTACTGACCGGGATGGCGGTATGAAGTCTGTGCTGCAGGCGGTGACACTGGGTGTTCGCCTGCGCAGCCACAGGAGGTCCGGTTTTAGTCACACTGGCAGCGCAGACTTCACAACACTCGCATCAAAATTGGAAAACATAGGGTAGAAAGTTGGAGAAGATTTTAAATAGCAAGTTTTTGAAACATCTTTTTGAACACCTCACTTTGTCAACCCCACTTGCCAAAGCATGGGACTTATTTAGTGATTTGTTGTTTCTTGGTTTGTAGACTCATAATAGGAACTATAATATAATTTTTTGATTATACAATGAATAAAATATTTATTTGTATTTAATTTTTTTTGTAAATATATTCATAATAAAACCCCCTATTATATATTCATAATAAACCTATATTCTATGTAGTATATAATGCTATTTTAATTCAGTGCATAAAACTTTTTACAAATATATATATATATATATATATATATATATATATATATATATATATATATACATACATATATAATATATGTGTGTGTGTGTGTGTGTGTAATGTATTTATATTAATATGTGAAAATATTTAATAGATTACAAATATTTTTGTTATATACATACGTACAGTATATAACATATATATGGATATGGAATATATGTAAACACAATATGTCTGTAAACACAACTGTTATACTGAGAGATACTTTTATCATGATTTTAAGACTACTCGTACGTTAGTGTAATATTTTGCTCATATTATCAAGCTCCAGGATGGACTAATAAATTAAATTTCAATCACTGTTATAGGCTGATTAATATTACAAGCAAAGTGAAATTGATTCTTTATCCGAAACATTGAGAGTGAACCTTTTATAGAGAGCAACTCTGACCTCAAACACCACAGTAAACATAACTGCGTCTGGAGACTTTCTGCTCTTCAGGCGGGGGCTTAATTCCACAATCAAATGCGTAACCACCACTCATTTCAGCCACACTTTGCTGCCCATATCCCCAAAGGGTGAAGCTGTTATTAATATTATTTTATTTTTGGTGAAAAATCATCTTACTGGTTGAGTTTGCCTGCACAGTTGCCATAAATTACCCATCACTGACATGACAGCTGTGTGGTGAAAAAAATAAATAAATTGTGTTTCAGCACTAAGAAACGTCTCTTTCTGTGCTGAGCAGAGAGATAAGCTTGTCCCACAGGGAGTGGATGTGTGAGAGAGGGATGGAGAGAGAGGAAAAAAGCATGAGACAGACTGAGAGAGAGAGAGGTAATATTGGGAGATAAAGAAAATTCCAGAGACATTCAGAGACCTGTTCCCTTATTATCGGCCAAGAGCTTGTCCTCTCTCTCCAATTTGCAGTAAGGTGTCTTTAACAGGCTACATTGTCCTGATGCCTGTCAAAGAATCATCAGCCCCAGAAAGCAAATGAGAGCACACATACACACACATGCACACTGCTTGTCATGACATATGTGTGGTTTCTTTTTCTTCATTTCTGTCTCTCTTCTCCCATTTGTATATTTTTCCATGCGATCTCGTCTCTCGGCATGTGCCTCTCTCTCCCTCTGATCTGAGGTAGAGTTTGGGGACATTTCTGCCATGTAATCTTGTCTCTAATGTCTTCTATAGTCTTCTGTTAGATTTCCATAATTCATAGTGTGCCGTTACTTCCAGTGAATCTAGATGAATGCATGATCACAATCAACAGATGCACTGCACTTTATTGTAAACTTCTCTTTCTTCCATGGCAAATGTTCCTACCCTCTGCACTTCAGATGTTTTCTGTATGTTTTTAGAAATTTTGTGGAAGTAATTTTTTTTTTATATAGAAAATGTATGCATGTGTGTGAATGTTTGTATATATATACTGGATATCAAGATATTTTGTAATATATCATTTGCATTTATTTTTATTATTTTTTATATAATATATTACATTAGTATGTTTAGTATAAATATATTGTTTGTTTTAAATATATTTACAAAAATATATATTTTCTATCTCTGTAAAATAACATAGAATATTTATTTTGAAGTTATTATATACACAAGCTAAAGACGTGACTAATTAAATCTAAATCAGATGTATGTCACTGAGCCAGTTCTTTTTCAATGAAGTTTTAATGACTCAAATCAGCCTCAAATTGAGTTACTGGCTTGAATCGATTTACTGAGTCACTTAATCTCAGAATCAGTCAGACCGAACTGATTTACCAGAGGCTTGTGACTATGTGTTAAAAGTTGTTTAACATTATGTTAAAGAACATCTGGTTTCATCAAAAGTACCAAAAGAGTCATACATGAATTGTTAAAGAATCACTTTAAAGCAGAGTCGTTAAAAGCCTTATGATTCCCACTTATGAATCATTTTTACATTTATAGGACGTCCCCATTGGAAAGTTTTGACAGATTTAGCTCACTTCTGGGACAATTTTGTCCCCAAAGTATAGCTAAGTAAACCCACACACATTCAAGCTCGAGCATGTACATATATTTAGCCATTTTCTTGCAATTTTCTAGCTCACTATAGCAACTGCATTTGCTGTTAAAATCTATTGTGCTGAGGTAGTTTGAAAGTCTCTCCACATTTTAAACAGGTATATATATGTATATATGTTCCTTGCCAGAATGTCTCTTATGGAGTCTGATATTGAACATTCCCTGTTTTAAAATGAGGTCCTTATGAATAAAAGTATACATTATGTTTGACGTAGTTACCGGCATAAACACAGTTTGAGAGAGAGCTGCTGAGCCACTTGATTAGCTTTAGCTACAGAATTTGAAAAGGACGACTTGTGAAGTCACTTTTTGGCTCGCCTGGGTTTCCAAGAGAGATACGCCAATGAAATGTCAGCAATAATCTACAGAATTTATCGACTCTGGAGTTAGCAATTCATTATACGCGAGGAACTCTTGTCCTTCAATAACTTCATATTAATAATTGTGAAAAATAAATCACGCCGTACCACCAGAGGTCACACGTGCTGCCAAATGGCGAACAAAAAATTGGAGCGCGTAATAAATGGCAAAGAAAATACTTAGATAATACGATCATATTAAACCCATAGCCCATCCATCAGAGACGTGATGGTCGCATGCAGCAGAGCTTTTTATGTGTGCGGATTTCCTTTGTGATTATTCACGTCGTAACAAAGCAGCTTCATGGGGTACTACGCGCTCCGGCTTATCTTTGATCTCTGGCTTTGGACATTTGACGCTCCAGAGGTGGTCTCCAGTCATAAAAGATGTGCTTTCTACATCATTTGTATTCACGCGTGGTCGGAGTCAGAGGACACGATATGTCTGTCGCTTGTGAAATCAGAGCAATCCGTCTGGAAGTTTGCAGGGGGAAATGCATAGAATTGATCAGAACGGCATTTGAGGGGAGCTTGAGTTTCCTCAGCTGCTGAGGGCTGATATCCTAAACACGCGTGCAAGTCTGATCCTGTCTGTTTGTCAGAGGAAAACTCGGATCAGATTTCTTGCTTTGTCTTTCATTTCTCGACGGGCTTTACTCTTATCACATGAAGTCCCGTTTTGCCTTTCACTTTCAAGTGAGTATCTAGTCTCTCTCGCTCTCTCTCTGTGTCTTTCTTTCACCAGAAGTCAGTCTCCAGATTAAAATGTTTAGGGGTGTGAGCTTTAATGTCACATCATCTGAAAACATTACAGCTTTAACAGGCATATTTGACTGTCTAGGACAGATGAGATTGAGTATTGATTCTGCTGGAAACTAAATCAACTAACTGCCCTTTGCTAAATTACAATTATAGATGAATTTCAAATGCATCTCCAAAGTTAGTCACATTAGCTGTGCTGGCAATTAAAAATGTGTCAGTTATAACAGGAGTTTGACAATTAACACTTAAATATGTGAGTTTTCTCAAGCAGAGCAGTTGGTGTCTTAATTGCAGATGCTCTGATAGCAATAATTGCTCTTTAATAATTTTTCTTTGTTATTATTTACCCGCAAAGGGGAACAATGAGTGCTTTTACATGTACATCTTACACCAATTATGTTTAATGAACTGACAATGTTTCATGTCATGTAAACACCTTGTTTCAAATGGTAAATCTGTTTCCCAGTTTCTTCATGTAATCTCTTTTACCAGTTTCAAAAATCTGTTCCAAACCTGCATGATTTACTTTCTTCTGTGATAAACAACTAAAAGGTATTTTGAAAAATCAATGGGGTTTCAAAGCAATATGACTGTCATTTTATGGGCAGAAATGTTCTTCAGAGCATCTTCTTTTGTGTTCCACACAAAATATCGGTTTGGAATGACATGAGGCTCAGTAAATGATGACAGCATTTTCATTTCTGGTTGAACTATCCCTTTAAACACACAATATTGCCTCCCATTAAGCATTGCAGGTTGTCTGTAATGGTATGGGCAGCCGTCTGCTGGGAGTCATTAGGTCCAATCATCGCACTGTATGGCCCTGTAACGGCCAATAATACGAGGTCATTTGACAGCATCAAGTGCACCCTAGGGTTCGAACACTCTTCCCCAGTGATCTTCCCATATTCCAGGATGATAATGTGGCTGCATGCTGCAAAATATATTCATCCCGAATCTAAGATTGAAGTCAAACACCTTTCGTGACTTACCTGATGACCAGATGTGAACATTGAACCATTATGAATGTTTTAGTCTCCATCTCTCATATAACTGAAGATTTTCTTCTTGAAGAAAAGTCTTCATTCCATTACGATATTATTACCACTGAGAAAGAGTCTTTGAGATGAATGGGAATGCTGATGGATAGCTTTTACTCTGGCTTGGATCATCATGAAAATTCTGCCTCAGTAGATGATGTCGAAAATCACTGCAGAGCCCAGAATAACTCCAACACTTGAAGGTTCATTAACTTGTGTTAAAGAAAACTTCATGTGCATTGTCAGGTTCAGTATTGTGGAACTGGTTAATATTAGTGCCTATTTTTTATTTTTTTTAAAAGTTCAATTATCTTTTAAATTCACTGTGCAAGCACAGAAAAAAAAAAAAAAAAAAGAGTACTGTGGCACTCTATTGTTTTGCATTAGCATAGCTTGGCTATAATTAGGCCCGAGCAGGTGCTCAGGTGCTGCTTTGTCTTGTTCTTGTTAAGTATTATATTATTTGCCTTTTTTAAAAGGAATCTCTGGTGTACTTGCCTTGCTTCTTTGTCACGCTAATTAAACTGCTGAAGTCGGACTCCTCAAAGCTCAGCCAGGCCTGCGTGTGGAGGAGGATGCGGATTTCAGGTGAACAAGTTGACAAGTCGCAAGAGGATGCCTCTGGTTTTCATTTGGTGTAGTCGCAAACAAAGCTTAATATGAAGCACATTCTCCAGACGTAATTAGCTAATTATTGGGATATTTTTCTCACGATAACTCAGGCTCAGGTGTGTGTATATATGTATGTGTATATATATATATGTATGTGTATATATATATATGTATGTGTATATATATGTATGTGTATATATATATATATATGCAGCAAAAAGATAAAGTTGTGTTTAATGTTTGGGGTTTTAGAAGATTTCTGCAGATGAATGTGTCATTTCTCTGGCATTTTGTTGCTGGAATTTGAGAACCGCATTGGAAAAAATAGCATGTGAGTTCGGCTAAATTTCTTTTTATCTCTGGGGAAGCTGGGTAATTAGATAAGGGATTAAAATGTTAATCTAAATTGTTTCATGAATTTCCTCTTTTTCAACAAGGCCTCTTCTATTTTTTTACTACACTTATCCGTTTCACATCCATTCCAAAACGTTCAAGGACTGTCATTCATTTAATGTAATTTTTATTTTTTTTGTCTCCAGAATTTGTGTGTGCTTCAGTTATTTTGAGATGTGCAATAGGGCTTGAGACCTTTCTTTTTTTTTTTTTTTTTTTGCTCAGTGGAATGTGTTTACAGTCAAACAAGATTCTCTAAAAAAAAATGTTCACATAATATTTGTGTGTACTGTGTATATTATGTATATATAAATACACACATGCATGTATATTTTCAAAATATATACTGTATGTATGTGTATTTATATATACATAATAAATATACACAGTACACATACTTATATTATGTACACAAAAGCTTTTATTTTGGAAATGATTAATCACTATTAATCATTTGACAGCACTAAAACCCTTAATTGTCTGGTTTATTGTTTTCTAACAATAAACATTCATTTAAAATTAAAATGTTGGTTTTGTACGTTTTCATAATAAGCTTGAACAGCTTGAAAGCGATAATACTCTGTGATTGAATGTAACCTATTGGCGAGATTTGATGCTTGCAGTTGGGGGAGGAATTGAAAATGAAGATGTGAATTTGGAAGCTTCCTGCTTCTGTAGTGGCGCTAATGCAATGTTTGTGTATTTGTCAAAGATAAAGTGGATTAGATGCAATATTTGTCAAATTCATAGATGATTAAGACATTTTAATGTAGCAACAGAAATACTTTTCATTCAATAATTTATGCACTACGCCTGTATATGCAAGAGTATAGTTTAGCATAAGAGATTTCTGCTGAAAAAACAGATTTTGTGAGCATTTGCAGAACTGAAGGAATGTCACATTGACAAATTTTCGAAACAACATGCACTTCAAGTCAGACGGCGATCAGTAGAAGCTGAACATGCCTTATATAGAAAATGATCAACCAAACGTCTTGCATTGCTGCTGAAAGAGACCAAGTGACGTCACTTACTGGGTGTGTAAAGGATATTTATTATTATTATTATTATGAAACATAATAATAATGTATCATTTTATTGGATTGAAAAAAAAAGTTAAGTAAAACTTGTTATTGTTGTGTGTAGATCAGATAATTGACTAGCTTAAGATGCCACACTTGCCATATTAAACATTTTCATTCAGGGGATGTTTCGTATGAACCTAAAGACCCAAGCTAAATGAAATGTCATGCTTAATTAGCCCTGTGTATCGCACTCAATTCAACAGCTTTTAAGTCCCTCAGTAACACAAGGCTGTAAGTATGGTCTTTCATTTCTAGTGCCTTAAGAGTGCAGCCTGTGATATTCTCTGGCAAATGACCCTGTATTGTTTCCCTGTCTCGTTTTTAAAGTTATTCTAAAGGAAAGTTGGGCTCCTAATGACAACCATAAGAAAAGGAATCATTTACGTCTACATTTACGTTCACGGCATGCACTTTCCTTGCAAAGTGCATATTGTGCAAGTGGCAATTACCAGAGTGGGTAGCGAACAATCACAATAATTTCCATTTTCGCAACAAGCCCTTGTTTGAAACGTCCATTACCGTATATTTATTTAAAAGTAAAGTTTTTGCCATTTTTCGGGTTAACATGGGGCGTTGAATCAATGGAAAATAAGCCCTTATTCCTTTCAAGGAACATTCGAGAGACCCTGGATATTGATTAGACATATCTGGACAAGAAACTAGATAAAACATATTGGTTCCTGTCTGCGTGTGCAAGGAGAGAAGATAGTCTAGTCTTTTTATAGTTGCTTACTAATCTTTTCTTTAATATATTTCCCTTTTTCGTGTGCATTTTTCTTCTTTTATCCTGCTTGTATGTGTGAGAGACTGAGCTAAAGGGAGAATGAAAGGGAAAGAAAACGTAGCATTAACCTCAAACTCACACTGTCTTTCTTTGTTACTGAAACAAGTACTGCCGTGTCACTTGCAGGTTAGGTTGCAAGGTTGTGGAGGTTTGTTTAACTGGATTTGTTTGACACCTTACAACCTCTTGCAGGCCTTTCGTGCTTAGACAGGAGACTATAAATGAGATAAACGATAAAAAGCAAATCAAATCTGAAATTTGGAGACATCTGTTTCACAGCACAGAAATACTCATTAAAAGACTTCACACCTTAACAGCGGCGCTCACTTCGACAGTTGGTGAACAAATGAACTGCCATATACATTTAAGGCCGAGATCACTGCTGGCATGACTGTTTTACATGTCTCATTTTAGATTCATGGTTTCTTTGGGTGGAGGGTTGGGGGCAGGTTAACCAATCGTGGGTTTTTGGAGGTATTAGATTAGTTGATAAGAAGAGTGTGATGGTATTTTTGGATTTTCACAGGGTGAGTTAGTGTAAATGTGGTGTGAGTGTGTACTTAAAGTGACAGCTGAAAGGTGTGAAGGCTCTGTTTGATCGGAAACTTAAAAGATATGTTGGCTTTTTATAGTCTCCTATGAATCAATATTGAATGCGAGTAGTTTTCAAGGGAATTTTAAAAGGGGTCATATAATGAGAAATCTACTTTGCCTTGATCTTTGTAAGAATTAACCAAGCGATGAAAACACGCTGTAACTATTGACCTCTTTTTTTTTTAAATCGAACTTGCATTTAAACATGACTACCCACATTTTTTCATCAGCAATACTTATTGTTATTGTTCAGAAAGAGGACCCTTAATTTGCACATCCTTCCAAAAGATTTAAGAAAAGCTGAAGTCGATTTTTAACAACGTCCCTGTTTTTTTAAAGTGTGACTTTAAAAGCTTTTATGACACATTTCATCAAGCAAATATTGTGCAAAGAGGCTTTTACTGAAATACTATAATAACAAATGAATTAATGCATTTACATTTTTGCCTTTTTTTTTGGTGCAAAATAAAGTAATTTTATTAAATTTTTAGGTCGTCTTATTATGTATGACATCCTATTTATTGGACTCATTCAAAATAGTACAATAGACGCCCCCAATCGATTTACATATACACATATAAGTGATACCGTATTATACTGACCCCTTCCATTGTTTACAAATATCAGTTAATAGCTGATTTGTATGTTGAGCAGACCAATTACCGCAGTGCTGTTTTGGTAATTACAGATTGTACCTTTTAACACATTCAAATGAGCTTAATGAGCGAATTGGTTTTGATGGGTAAATCAAAACCGTTCCTCAACATTATGGTCCTGCACTGCTTTAGAGAGAGAAAGAGAAAGACAGACCCCTGGTAAGTACAAAAATAAAAATAAAAAAAAAGCAAACCCATTACTATATTTCATCCGTAGAGCTCTTAATTTGCATATCTTGGCTATTTTAAATCAGCCCTGCATGAAGCCGGCTGGTCGTTTGTGAATGTTTGTCTTTTCTATTTATGTTACCCCAGAATCCTTCTTGAAAGCTTGCAATGTAATTAATCCATCATAGTGTAATTTTTATGACAAAGCAAATAAAATTTTATTTTTATTGGTTTTATGTAAGAAAAATGTGTACGTATTTTTCATTTACTGTTGTTGTTTTAGATCCCTTCAAAAATGATGCACAACAGATACTTCATTGATTTTTTTAATTTTTATTTTGCCATAATATATTTGGAAATTTTTTACCTAAAATGCAGCTCAGTGACAAAATGCAACCCTGGCCCATGTAAAATTTCTCTAAAGTGACCTGAAACTCTCGGAAACTGGCCTGGGCCTATGAGATTCACTATACGTTACTTGCTTAGAAGCTATGCTCATATATCTATGATTTGTCATTTGAAGCATCCAGGTAGAACTTTCTGGTTAAAGTTTTGAACTGATGACAGCTTGACCCAGGAATGCTCCTCTTGAGATTTAACGTTTTCGGTTTTAGTGAGGTGACACTTTTTTGACACAAACTGTACCTTGTGCATGATGGAGCAAAAATAGGATATTTTTTGATTGTGGCTCATAGCTGAAGTGTGTGTAGCCTGCAGTGTGAACTGAGGTGTGTTTTTTGTTTGGGGTGAAGAGAAGAAAGGCTGTGGCTGGAAAGATTTTCACTAAACCTGGACTCAAGGCAGAGCAAATATTTGTTGTCTGGTGGTAAACAGGCATCAGTCAGGGCCTCAGACAACACCATTTCCTGTCTAGACTGTGCTTTCTATGGACCAGTATCTGTTGGTATTTGATATCTTCAATATCTGAGCATTACAAAAAACAGCCTAGTTCTCACCCACTAATAAGGCTTTAAATTTTTTAAAGATTTTCAGTTGGAATTATATTTATTTTAAAACGAATTACATTGATTATTGCAGATTTATTGATGAAATGTAATGATTTATTGATTAAAGTACTGTTTTGACCTTGATATAGACTTAGTATTTGAGTTATAATGTATATATTAATTAATAATTAATTAATTTTTTTATTTATCATGCTTTAAGATTGTCATGACCTGTTATATCGGACAAATGAATTAAAGTACATTCATTTAGTTGCACCTGCACCTTATAAAAATCCTATGTAGTGTATATAGCTTCGCTATAAAACATACTGTATGCATCACTTCATAACAGCTTTAATTAAATGAATTAACTTTATTGCATTATATTAAGAGATCTTAATAGATCTTAAGAGATCATTAGACATGCAGTGCTGCTGAAAACTTCTTGCCTGAAGGATCCGGAAGTTTTGTGACCTCACTGTAATTTCATCTATAGATGATAAATGGAATTGAGAAAATTAATTTCCTTCAAAACGGAGGGCCGTATTAACACTTTGTAACCGCCACCGTCACCGTGGTTATGTTGTTAAGTTACTGGCACATGAAATGGCTTAATAATCTGTACAGTAATTTTAATAAAATTTATTTCTGAAGACATTGTAAAGAGGTGATGACATCATAAAATGCATTACAGCTGCCGCTCATCATTGTGATTTAAAATTATGTCGAGTGATTGCTCCATGATGCATTGCTTGAGGGACAAAGAACTGATAAAGGAGTTTAATTGGCTTTGAAAGGGCAGGCGAAGTAAGAGTGGCCGATGAAGAGAAACCTTACGTGACCTTTCTCTGCCATTGTATGCAACCAGACCCGTATTTACAGCCTGACAACGATTTATTCCAATTTAGCTGATAGAGTCTTCATGTTTGGTTCTGGTTATCAGAAGATTTCTCCTCTGAAGTCAAATGCCAGTGCTGTGTCATGCATCAGATCAGAGAAAGGAAGTGGCTGATGGGCGACATTTATTGGCTGTTGCTGGACGTCTGTTCTTGGTGGCATCTGGTTCTGATTGATCTCTTTGGTGCTTTGTGGTGTGGTTTTGACTGGTCAGTGTTCAGCTGTTGCAACACCCTGTTGATATACACAACATGGCAGTATTTGGAGAGATACAAGCCTTTCATTTTTGGCATTACAAACAACCGTGCCTTTTCGCGTAGTGTATTTAAATGAATTTGTTCACTTGGATTCATTATTTACGGTTTGGGAACGTTATGAATTGCTACCGCTGACGGCGCTTACATGAGAATGTAATTTTAGTATTTATTTTATTGAGCTGCCACATTTCTGTGGCACTGACAGAAATATCTCGCTCTCATTAATATATTTTATCGCTAATATAATGTTTGGGGATGAGAATCTGCATTATCAGATTGCACACAAGATCGTATCCATTAGATATTAGTTGTGTGTAATATCGGATTTCAAATTCAGAAGTTAACCATTATGTAGTGTTTACTTCATTTGTGCATTGATCCATGAGGAGCCCGTTAAGCACGGACGTGCAGTTGTTTTTCTTCTTTGTATGTGTGTGTGCATGCATATGAAATAAGTGCAAAGAGAGTGATGAATATATTAAACTCTATAACAACATAAGCGTGGGAAGCTCATCAATCAGCCATACAGAATGACTTTAATTTGAAGCTTTGCATGGCTAGAATATGCTCTCATGAATAAAGGATTTAACTTTGTCATGAGCTGGAACGTGTGTTAACAGAACGTGCAAACGTCCCACGCAGTTTGTCCGTTTAGGATGTAAAGGCACCCTCCTCCGAGCCAGCTGTTTAAAACATTCGCAGTCACACACGGGCAGCTGACATGACCTGTAATTTTACTGACTTCAAGGAAAAAGGCTATTAATTTTTTCTCTTAATTTAGAGAAAATGTTTGTTTCCTATCTCTTTTTATTGCAATTAAATGTACAGTTGTGATTTTATGGGCTTATGCTCGATGAGGAAAACACCTCAGTTATATTCAGAGAATCTAACAAAAATATGCTATTTAGTGTGGTCGATGATATTTATATAGCCAACAAGTAAGATGACATTCTGATAGCTTGTCTTGTAAATCAGTGAGATCTTACTGAGATCTTAGAGCAGACTACTTACACAAAATGCATGTAAAAAAATCAATTGCCTTTCTGTATCTCCTAAGATGATATGATCAAAGCTCTGTAGTTTTAGGTGCAATGCAATACAGTAGCTGTTTAACACTGGATGGAAACGGCAATATGCACACTAAATGTAAGAGCAATTGTTGCGGGTAATTTTTTGTTATCCAATAAGAAAACACGCACATAAAATATACTTTTACCATATGAATTCCTTGATACAAATCATCTCAACAAATCGCTGAGTACCAGTCTCATTGCACACCATCTCAAATGTTGTTTTAATCATTCTAAAATGCATGAGCCAAATTCTGTCATCAAAATGATTTGGTATAGTTACCATCCAGAACTGTCTCACACGATTGGATTCCCAAACATCATCCGCCTCCAAACGCAAAATAACATGACACAGTTTATTGTGTTTTGTCTGCGCTCAGAGGCGCAAGTAATTTATTATGTAGGAAAAAAGTCACAGGCTTACCCAGTTGCAATAACTTTTTTATTATTATTATTATTATTAATAGTGATAGGAAACAATTAATCGCAATAATCGCATCCAAAATAAAAGTTTTTGTGTACATACTATGTGTGTGTACTGTGTATATTTATTATGTGTATATATAAATACACACACATGCATGTATATGGCTAAGAAAAATATTTTGTTTATATATTAAATATATTTATATATAATATAAATTATATTAATATAAATATATCCATGTAAATACATGAAAATATTTTTAAAATATATACTGTATACTATATACATAATAAATATAAACAGTACACACACACACCTTATATAAACAACAACTTTTATTTTGGATTGCTTTTATGTATGATTAATAATTGCCCAGCACTAATTATTAATAATTTACAATTTCCCAGGAAGTAACATTTTTTTTTCTCTCTTGAACACATGGGATGGAAACGGTGCTTAATTGTTTTATGCTATATTATAATTTTCCGCACAAGTTTAATTTCACACCTTTGGATGGAAACGTAGCTAATGTCTGATGTATCATATTTGATATATTAAACATGATTTTTCTAAAAAATGATGGATGGATAATTAAGTAAACCTAAATTGTTTCAGTCCAGTATGTGTTCATCTTGAAATATTACTAATAATATAAAAGTTATTCTTACGTTTACTTTATAAAATGTAGTATAGACACATGTATCACAACCTGAGGGTGGATATTTTTAGTTATGCTTTTACTTGCTTTACTTTACTTACTCCGATAACAGAAGGCATGAAGAAGATAAAGTAGTTAGGTTTATTAAATATAAACTTTAAAGAAATTGCATATGAAATATGATGCATATTTATAGGCTAATATATATATATATATATATATATATATATATATATATATATATATATATATATATATATATATATATATATATATAATATATCATATATATATATATATATATATATATATATATATATATATATATATATATATATATATATATTATATATTCAGTTTATTGTATTTTCTTTCGAAAATTTGATGTATTGCAACCTTTTACTCACACATTTCTGAATGTGCAACTAGTGCTGAGTTTTCTGCTTTAAGTCATTGCAGAGCCTTTAAAATAGAGTTGAGCATTGGCACATTACAGTAAAAATATTATGATTCTGACACATGGTGCAATAGCGCTTCGGGCGACCCAAGTTTGAGTTCCAGCTCATGGTCATTTCTCGATCCCATTCCTCTCTCTCCTGTCCAGTTGTTCCCTGTCTTTCTCTGAACTGTCCTCTCATAATAAAGGCAGCAAGGCCAAAAATATAGCCTAAAAAATTGCACCATGGGAATAGTGCGCCTTGGTTAGCAGTCAGTGTCGATATA
Organism: Cyprinus carpio; assembly: GCF_018340385.1. Lineage (NCBI taxonomy): Eukaryota > Metazoa > Chordata > Actinopteri > Cypriniformes > Cyprinidae > Cyprinus > Cyprinus carpio. The sequence goes on from NC_056610.1 coordinate 12,549,415, forward strand.
AAATAAATTATGAGGAAAAAGATGGACTCTTGCAGTGAGAATATCAATTCAGTATAGTGAGAATAACATATTGCAATACTTTGAAATACCAAAGAAAAATTAATTCATCTCTATTACGTCCAACATAGCCTGAAACCTTTGAAACTGGTCAGGAAAACAGATGTGGACGGTCACGAACCGTTTGAAAGCTCATTTATGACTGTCGTATCTCACCTCAGCCTTACATAGATCCCAACTGGACAGATTGGGCCAGGTCTGCCTGCTGGTTTACCGAGCTCTTATGTTGTAGAAAAGGTCACCATGAGGAGCTAATGGCCATCATCACTGTGCCAAATTAAGGCTCATTAGACGGACCACATCCCGTGGGCACTCGGTCTTACATCAGCACAAAGAAAGCCATTTTGACCTGCAATAATTGCCTTGATTGCACTATCCTCTGCTTGCAACAAAACGGCTTGAATTCCCGATTCATTTGAGCATGTTTTTAATAAATGAATGTCCCTGTAAGATAAATGACTTGTCTGTCGTAGCACAAAATGTAATGTAACAGAGGGGGGGTGAAACTGGAAAGTGATGTATGTCCTTCATTGGACACAGAACATTTAGTTTTTATTAAGAGTTTAACACATACACGATATATTAGTGGAGGTTCAACAGCCGTAGCTTTGCTTCTCACTGTATTTCACCCTGATGAATTAGCAACTCAGCACACCACGTAAAATGACAAAAGGAAATGAGCAGAGCAGCATTATTATGATGTGTTGCACCAGGCCTGGCGAGGCTGGGTAATGTCTTGGCGTGGAGGCTTGATGTTTATTACTTTGGCTAATGTTACCTGCGTGACCCGGGTTGTGGTTTTCTGCAGGGGGAGATGAGGAAGGTGCTGGAAAGGTCAGCGTTAGCCTTGCTGTTTCATTAGCAGAGATGTGCTTTTTGCGTTCTGTGCCACAGGCCCGTTGTGATATAAAATGTCTTTAACAGCCAGTCTTCTATTACTTTGTGAATTAATATCACAGTCCAGAAAAATTAGCTTAATTATGTGATCGTGACCTCCATTCTATGAGGAGGTGTATAGTTGTTGGAGGATGTGATTTTTGTGCATATGTTTGGATATACAGATGTTAGTGTCGACATGTCAAGCAACCTGATTTCATTTATTTATATTGTGTGTATGTGTGTGTGTAAATTTTATATATATATATATATATATATATATATATATATACACACACACACACACACACACACACACACACACACACACACACTTCTGAACAACTAAGGAAAAAAATAAAAAAAAAACAATCATAATCAAAAACACAATTACAATTTAAACTGACTGTTTTCTATGTGAAAATATATTTTAAATATAACAAATTAAAAATTTTATCTACTTTAAAATATAACTTATTCCTGTGATGCAAAGCTGATTTTTTATTTTATTTTTATTTTATCTCCTCATACATTTTTTCAGGATTCTTTGATAAATAAAGTTACAAAGAACAGCATTTTTAAAAAAATGAAATCTTTTGTAGAAAGCTGAAATACAACCCCAACAACAACAAAGCAAGGATAAAAAATTTCATTAGAAATGTTGCATAACTAACTGAAATAAAAGGCTGAAGTGCTAAAATTCTTAAAACTAAAACCGAAATAAAAAAAAAAAGATTTTTTTGTAAATGTCATGACAATAGCACATTACTAAAATATTAAAAATACATAAGTAATAATAAAATGAAGTCAGCAAAAATGGTTGAATGTCTGACATTCATCACATGGGAAGTTTCTGGGCCCTATCATACACCCTGCGCAATGCAAGTTTATTTGCTAGTTTCAGCCCAATGCAGTTCTCATTTTCCCGTCCTGTGCCGCATTGTTTAAATAGCAAATGCATTTGCATCCACTTGCGTGCTGGTCTGAAAACGAGGTGTGTTCAGGCACATTGCTGGCACATTGCTATTTTGAGGAACTGAAAATAGACTGCACCATAGACCAACTCAAACCTGGTCTAAAGTCTGGCGCAATGTTTTTTCTTTGTTATTTAAAGAGCGGGTTAGTATATGTGGGTCCACAACGTGGGTACATGCTGCTTATTAAACACACACGGACATACAGCAGCAGACAAACATGCCAAATATTACAAATTAAAGGATTACAATGCAAAAGAATATTATTGTGTAGGCTACATAAATAAAAAAATGCCTACATGTCATAATGGATAGTCATCACATGTATCAGAATTAGGCTACCTATTTGCTCACGCACGAGCAGCTCCATTTCCTTTCTGGACACACATTACTCATTAAGAGAAATAGGGACAACCCGTTTAGACAATGCGCCCGGGTGCGCCGACCGTTTTCCCATCGTTAAACTAGCCAAAGTGGATTCGGACACGCACCTGAGTGCACCTGTGCCGTGTGCTTTGGACCATGCACTTAGATTGTTAAAATAGGGCCCTCTATCTGTAATTTTCTGTGCATAATATGCTGAGAATCGCAAAACTTCCTGTGATATGTAAATTTATAATATTGTGTGTTTTAAGCTTAAAGTGGGCAGTGTTATTGTGGCCGCGGTGTGTCACAGGACAAGCATTACTTGTCTCCATGGAAACAGTAAGGGGAAACATTCTAAAATAACGGTCGCCTTAAAAAAAAAACTCACTCTGGGGGGACTGCTACACACTGAAGTAAGGAACTGTTACAATTTTAAGTTAGGTAGGGCACTTTCAGCTCTGAGTCCCATAATGGGAGGTGCTGGCTAACAGGTTAAACTCACCACTGAAAGGGTTAAAATTTGAGTTCAGGCCTTAAGGCTATCTGACATGTAGAGTGTGTGTTTGTGTATGATGCAGAATGGTGTGGGAATAAACAGCCAGCCGAGGCTGCTTGATTGCTCTGGATTGTGGGCGGAAAAGGATAAATTAGCAATTCATTCTTAATTACAAAGACCAGAAAAACATTGCAGCTAACAAATGAAGCAACTAAATTACTGATAGGGTGCGCTCCGTTTCCGCGCCACGGTAAAGAATCTTTCTCCCGCAAGTCGTAGGGCCAAGCTCTGATTAATGATGATTTCTCATTGAATCTCTCCAAACATTTATGAATCCAACCGCCTCTGCGCTCCTTCCATAAATCTACGCGGGGGAGAAACCTTTCCACCCACAAAGTCACGCAGATCTTTGATCCGTAAACAGCGCCGCACACCCCACCTGATCTCGCTGCGCTCCCGGGGGTCGTCGGAATAAAGAGCTCGTTCGCCTCACGTTTAATGCGGCCTATTTGCGACTGCGGTTGTCAGTCAGTGAATGGCTGGCAGTCACGTCACCATGTTCAGCCCGGGCATAATAAAGAGTTGAGTTAGGGCCTGCCGAGCGTGTTTTGAAGTGCCATGGTCATTCAGCAAGAGGGATTTATGGCCTGCGGCCCATCAGCTCTGATCTTAAAAGGCTGTGATTAACAGCAGAGAGAGTAGAGATGGGATTCGGCACTGCTGTAGGCAAACCTGACAAGGCCATACCACTCAGAAGCATTTTACTCAGCTTGTTAACAAGGGGACTCACTCTCTCTTACACACACACACACACATTGTTTTTCTGTGGGGGTGGAAGATAGTAGCATATGTCTCTTTCAGGATGGAATAAGACCTTATTCAGGGGCTCTTGAACCTAACTTTATTATGTCTTGAACCTAACTTCATTAATTGACTGATATTTCATTCTAATTATTTAAATCTATATATCTAAATATATAATTAAATCTAAGAGACAATGCCTTTTAAATGTCTCAAAAAAAAGTCTCTTTATCTTGTGAGAATTCAGGGGCTCTTAAATCTGTTCTAAGCCCATAACAACTGAATTTGGTCTTGAAATTGACAGAAATTAGCTAATCATTTATAAATCTAAATACATATTTAAATCCAAGATACTCCAAGGTCTTTTTTAAAATCTAAATCAAAAGACAGGTTGATCATTTGATTTGATTGCAAACTATTCCATCATGTCCTTCATTTAAAAAAAAATAAAATAAATAAAAGTTATGTTGAGTTAAGTTATGACACCAGGTTAACATATTATTAAATTTACAGTAATAATTTTTTACAAGCTACAAATGTTATTGATATTATTTCCTTCAGCATGCTGGAGTCAAAGCGAAGCAAACAGAAACACTGTACTGGATTAGAGTCTCATTTATGAAAAACTGTATACTTTGTGATTAAAAAAATGTATAATATAATATCTGTAAACTATTATAAGTTTTTAGTTGGAATGGTAAATAATAGGTTTATTTTCAAATTCCTGTAATTACTTTTACTCTAGCATCTCAATGTTTTCATGTTGACTTAAATTTGAAGTGTATTAAAATCATTTGTTATATTTTTAAACACTTGAAAACTTTACATTCAAGAGTATTCTGGCAGGTGTAAGGATGAAGTTCACAAATAAGAAATGAAAAGATGAAATAATGAAAGAATGATATAGCTCCCACAAATCACTGTGCAAGTAGACTGAATGAGGCTTGCATTTATGTGTGTTTATCCCAGTAAATTTGGTATCAACACTTTTAATTGTTGAAATGTTTTAAGTATTTATTTCTCGTAATTTAATGTGCAGTTATTAAACATTTTAGATCAGTTTCTGATTGTGACATAAGTTGCTTACAATATTTATTTAAACCTAGCCAAGTCATAACAGCCCCATCAGTAAAATCCCACATCACTCAGACAAAAGCAAGCACTTTTAACGCCACACAATTAGTATGATCTCCTAGATCTGCTGTAGCGGAGATGTTGTGTAAGCTGTGGTGGGCAGAATATCTGTATTCTACCAAATACGGATGCACAAAATTAGTATTGCACTCAGGTGCGTGTCAAAAGCAATCTGTCCGCTCACAGGGTTCGGAGTGTGAAATTAAATCAGATACACTCATTATCTCTTTGCACTACTAAAAGGTTTCAGGCATCTGAACAATCACAACCTGTCCCTAAAGTTTTATCTCACTTGCTTGTACAGGTGGAGAGCACGCAGCCACTGTAACACATCCACTTCCTGCGGCCTTCTCCGACCTGCTGCCACACTTCCTGGTGGAGCCTGATGATGTTTATATCGTTAAGAACAAGCCAGTGACCCTCACCTGCCGCTCGACCCCTGCCACTCAGATCTACTTCAAGTGCAACGGCGAATGGGTTCACCAGGATCAGCACTTGATTGACCGTGACGTGGACCCTGCCACAGGTAGACCCTCTCAACACTCTCTCCAAGCCGGCTGACCCGCAGCATTTATAAAATGACACTAGAAAACAGGAGTGCCTATAAAGGATGCTTTCTAGATGTGATTCTCTTTCTTCTTCTGTAGTATAGCACAAAATACAAGGACTTTCTTCAAAGCAATTTTCAAAATGTCTTCTGCCCATATCATGAACAGGGCTTGCTTTGTGCTCAGGGATTGGACTGCTGCATTAGTGTACTGTCTATCACAAAGGGCTGGTTTAGTTTTGATATTTCTTGGTTTTTGGAGAAAAGGCAGCAATATTAATAATCAAACTGCAAAAAAAAGTCAGTTTTGTAATCTATCAATAATATAATTAAATAATAAATGCCTTACAGTGATTTTACTGTAGTTACCAGATGTTGCTATGCACACTGAAAGCTTTTATAAAACTGCAGTAACAGCAGTATTATATAAGACTAATGTTCTGTTCTATTTATTAATAGTAATCATTTAGCTTAACCGTAGGCTGTTCATGGTTTCCAAGCAACATTATGGTCAAAGTTCATTCTGTAAACTTGGCAAACTAATATATAGGTATTAGACTAGACATTATACAGTACATAATGATGATGTCATACTCTATACAGAGGCAATATAGAGTCAGATGTTTTTGTATGAATAGCCTAATGAACAATTTTGGCTTTACATAATGTAAGGTCACTTAATGAAGAGTTTGTGACCCATGATAAATGATAACGGACTGAAAGCCAGATGTTCTTTATTGACATATCAGGCAGCTTATCATGTGCAATGACTGAAAACATTACCTTTAATTTGAGAAACTGTGGAAGTAGAGTGGCTCCACAAAATAAATGAAAATATATGAATAGGGGAATCTAAACAGATAATAATTTGTAGATAAATATATATATATATATATATATAAAAAACAAAAAAACTAAATAATAATTGTAATTAAGTTGTTTTGCATTATTGTAGGCTATTACACAACAAAAATGATCCCATAGCACATATTTTTCATTTTATGTTTCATTTTAACTCCTTTAATTGATTTTTTTTCTGTTTATTTTATGCGCTCAGTATATTTTGGCTGTAAATTTAATTGTAATAGTGCCATTAATTTGAACGTTTGACATTGTTACCGCTGTAATTAGATTTCAAACAGCTGTTACTAGCTTTCTAACTTGGTTGCCGCCAGTTTTGTTTTGCATCTCTTTATATCACTCCAATTATTATCACATCTCATTTACTCTATAATTTAGGTTGTAATAGAAAATGTATCAGATGTTTGTCTACCTGTTAGCGCATGTGAGAACAAGCAATATGCAGTGCAGTAGGAGTTGCTATCTCTCAACTTGAGAGTTGTTGGTGTAAAGCAATATTGTGTCCCAGTATTGTACAACACAACGAAATCTCCACAACACAAAAGAAACAAGCTGCAACACAACGGAAGCAAGCCACAACACAAAGAAATTAGACAACACAATGGAAACCAGCTGCAACACAACGAAATAAGCACAACACAATGGAAACAAGCTGCAATACACCGTGGAAACAAGCTACAACACAAGGAAATTAGACAACACAATGGAAATAAGCCAACACACAAATTAGCACAACACAACAAGCTGCAACACACCACTGAAACAAGCCACAACACAAAGAAATTAGACAACACAATGGAAACAAGCTACAACACAAGGAAATTAGCACAACACAACGGAAACAAGCCAACACACAAATTAGCACAACACAATGGAAACAAGCCACAACACAACAAAATTAGCTCAACACAACGGAAACAAGCCAACACACAAATTAGCACAACGCAACAAGCTGCAACACACCACTGAAACAAGCCACAACACATCAGAAACAAGCCACAACACAATGAAAACAAGCCACAACACAACGGAAACAAGCCAAAACACAATGAAGTTAGCACAACACAATGGAAACAAGTCGCAACACAGCGTAATTAGCTCAACACAATGAAGTTAGTTCTATGCATTGTGTTGTAGAGATTTTGTGTTGTGAACCACTGGGCCACCATAAAGCAAGATCGCATCCACTGCAGAACCTTATTTTCAGTAGCATTTGGTTATTGCTACTAGCTTAGCGTAGCAGTAATGGGTTAAGAAAGGCTCTTTTGATTAGCTTGAAGAAAACAGTCAAGCACTGAGGAGGGCAGATACGATACTGTGAGGGATTTTACAAGATATTGGTGTGAATATAGTCGGTGCTTACTGTTGTTTTATGATACATTTTGGGAATTTCTAAGGATTGTTGTGGTGCACTGAACTATTCTGACTAAAAATGTCTGACTCCCTGAGCAGCATATGTACTATTGTACTGGAGATTGGATCGAGACAGCCTATATTAATGTTCAAAGATACTATGTTTCTTGACAACTATAAACAGCCCCTGTGGTTGGTCCAATGACTTACATTACTTGGCAGAAGAGTTGTTTATTATTATTAATATACATTGGTTTTTCATGTTGCATTTGCTGCTATTTTATAAAAACAATAAGTTACTGCTGCATGTGCCAAAATACTTGGTTTTATGTCTTGAAATGTTGCACAATAATATTTTAAAGCTTGAACTGTTTGGGTTTTTTTTTTTTTAATGATTAGTGTCAGTTCCCTCAAACAAGTCCAGCATGGTTTCTCTGCAGTTTCTGATTTGTTTCTTGTTTTTCAAGGCAGCTTCGTTTTGTAATTCCTATGAGGTTTAATCACTCTCCCCTCTGAGAGCAGTTTAAGAGATGTAGCCGGTGCTGTAGCTGATTTGTTCAGCTGTACCTGTTCTTATGTGGACATGCTGTGTTTTCTGTTATTTTCCTCCATCTCGTGATTGATTGGGATCTGCCGACAAGTACTCAGCTCGGCTTTCTACAATGATTGTTCCTAGCGTCAGTAGAATAAAAGAATTTCCTAAAGGGTTTTCTGTGTCTCCCGTTCGCCGTCTTTCTCTCGTTCTCTCAGGAGGTGGAGGCGGGGAACGGCTCGTCAGCATTCAGCGAGCGGATGTTTGTGTGTTTGTTTGACGCTTCTTGGCAGAGGCAGCGTAGGGGCATAGGGATTCACGTCACGCGTGTGCTAGGATTCAGAAGTGATCTGTAACTTAAAACCTCCAATTCACAGCATGACAGCTGATTGGGAGAGCTGACGTGCGGATGACATGCTGCGGAGGAGCTGCAACAATTTTCAGGGGAACATCGCATTTCTTAAGATGGAGGATATGCTGCTAGGTATTAGAGCAGACAGGCATAAACTCCTGTCATCTGTCTATAACACATGCACACACTAGACTATTAACATTCAGTTTCTTTTGGCAGACATTACATTGTGTTTATTTATTTAGCTGCGAGTCACATTTTGAATGCACACGCACATTCTTCATTCACTGATGTGAAGACGGCTAGTCTGTTTAACTGTCACCTAAGCCAGTAGTACATCACATTTTGCCACCTGGAAGGACTATGAAACTATGTTTACAAAATCACTACATATTAACATATTAAGTGAATATCCTTAAAAATATATATTATTATAATTATAATAAAAGAAGCTTATATTCTTGGATTTCACTAAAATCTAACACACGTTAATGAGGTTTTTGCCTAAACTAGAAAAAAATCACTAATGGGGTGAGACAACTTTTTTTTTTTTGCAGTTTGTTTGTAACTGTCACTCTATTTGGACTCAAGTAAATTCATGCTGTTGGATGTTTAGAAATTGTCTTTTTTTTTTTTTTTTTTTTTTTACTGGAAAATACTGATTAAGAAAACTTATTTTATTTTTTTTTTATTTTGCAGTGTGTTAGCAGAAGTCTTGCAGGACTTTGGTAACTGTCGCTCTGTTTGAATACAGTGTTGTCAACACTGAGACAGTACAAGGTCTAAACATGACACCCCATTCCTCTTGCCTGTGTGTTGCTGATGATTGGCCAGCTTTGGCCAGAGATGAAGGACAAACAGATGTCCAACAGTATAGGTTTCCGAAGGTACCCACATTGATCTCTCCCAACTTCTACATTGTGCTGTCAGCAGTGTTTTGAAAGGCGAGCAGCGGGAGGCGTCGTCTCCTGTGTAGTTTTTAGAAAGTCTAGCTCAAAGTTAGTGCTGGGAAGTAAACTAGACTCCTGACTTTTCCTTTTGAATAGAAAAACAACTCAAACATATGTCAGCTCATTGAAGCGGAGAGTACAAAGTAGTTCCACTTGTCTTGCCAGCTCAGGTGCAAAGGAAATCAGTGTTGTATGGATATTGTGTCTTAGGTTGTGTCATTGTGCTTAACAGGTTTTCGTCCTTAGTCGTCGTGGCATTTACATTTTTTAATATGTAGCTGATTCTTTTATGTAAAGTGTATTATAATTTAGGGAATGCTACAACAAAAGTGTTGTCAGGGTTAACATTAAATAAAACTATTAAAACTTTTTTGTTAATTGAAATAAAGCTGAAATGAACATAATAATAATTATGATAATAAATCAAAAACATTGTGAAACACCTTAAGTTAATTTCATTTAGCTGAAGTAGAATCACTAACAAAAAAATAATAAATTAACCTTATAAAAATAGTAATAATTAAAATAAACAAAAACAAATAAAATGACAAAAGTGCACAAAAAAACCTGAAAATAAAATGTTATAGTATGAAAATAAAAGCTAATTCAAAATATTCATAAAAAACAATAAGTGTGTATAAATAATAGTAAACACTGATTGCTGTAATGGATTTTTTTTCCCAGTTTTACATTCTCTATCTCCATCACATTGTTTTTTTTGTTTTGTTTTTTTTTTTTTTTTCAGATTTTTATATTGTTTTTAATATATGTCTGTGATATTAACATTTGTTTTAAGGGTGCTTAAAATATTTGTCCATCATAGTAGTATTTGTAGTACAGAATTAAATCTAATAAATGTTAAAGTTTCCAGACAGGACCATTTTACTCTTACTGTACCAAAGTAATGAGATTCACATTCACATAAAGTTTCACATTAGAGTAGTGTGATTTTGAGTTAAAAATGTGCCCTATTTTATGAAAATAATTTCACAATACCAAAAAAAAGATTCATTTTAATTTGTCTTTTTAATTTTGGGGTGAAAAATTACCTGTATATTTCTTAATGAGATTCCCCCCACAATATCAATATATTATATTTACTATCAATACTTCAAAATGTCACAGCCTTCATCATATTTCTGTCCTCACCATTAAGACTCAGAGTGTGCGTTCTTATCAGGGTTTCAGTCATTGGTACCTTGAGGCAGTTTGATCTCATCGATGGATGTTTTAGTTTGCAAATATCAAGTTATTGACAACTATTTGGTATCTGTCTGCTAGGTGCACGTCTCCCTTATATCTGCAGCATTTACTCAGATAAAGAATAATGCTGTGATGTGTCCTTCCTCTCCAGTGTATCAGTGTCCACTATCGATTCTTTTCTGGGAGTCTATTGGTTCTCATTACCTGTCTCCAGTAACTTATCTCAATTGTATTTCTCTGGCCAGTTCAAAGCTTCTCCCCTTCTGCTTTAACACACACATACAAAGGTTCATCATCCTCTCGTCAGAAGAAACTAAGCTAAGACAGGGGAGAGATGAAGACCTATCCATTCAAAGAGAAATCAATGATGACAGTGGATTTGCATGGACCAGACCTGGATGCCGGCTGATCCATTACGGCAATACTCTCGTTTAACTAAATGCAGTCTCAGACATAGGCGGGGGAAAGATTGCAAATGCTTCAGATGGTCTGATTTGATTTGATTTGTTGCCTCCGAGAGGCTTTCGTAGGAGATAAATATGCTTTTGAACGTGATCACTTTTATCTCATATAATCTGTCATACCTGACAACATTGCATGACTTATTGTCATTTGTGGCAACACTTTTAGAGTAATTGCCAAAAAACCTCTTTAGAGATAGTTCTTTGCAAAAGACACCTCACTGACTAGTAGATATGCATTAAATGAAATTTTTCCCATGAGCCTCTTTGACTTCTTATAAAAGATAAAACATCTTTTCATTTGTTATAGTTTGCAGCATGAATTTTTGATAATATTTTCTTAATTAAATGAAAGTAAATCAAGTTCCATTGGATCAGATTCACTTAAATTATTTTGTTAAATGAGCAAATTAGAATGATTTTTTCCATGACCACATTTTAAGCTTGTTTTCACTGTTCTCAGGTAAAGCTCCTGGGTACCTACAGACAAACTAAGATGATTAGAACAATCACTTTTAATTGGTGAGCCAGATTTATGCCAATTCCAAAGATCTCTAGTAGAAAAGGAGAATTTCAGTGGCCCTTTACCATCTGAATTATAGGGGTTATGTATAAAAAAAAATGGACCTTAGCTGAGCTTGTGGAAGAGGAGAGTGAGTGCATATCCTAAGGTGAAATGAATTATGGGCAATTTTCAGAAACTCATGAGAATTATTGCCATCCTGTCCACATACTCAGAACAGTGTAATTAAGTTCATGCAGACTCTAATGTCTTTGATTAAATGAAACCATTCTTTGATATGCTAAGATTTTTCTTGAAACATCAGGCCTCCTGGTCCTACATTTACTGAATAACAGAAAGGAAAGCAATCACAGGGCTCCATTTAGAGAAATCATTATTATTCATTGTTTTTTTTTTTTTGTTTTTTTTCTCCAAGATTGAAACTACCTGGAAAAAGTACTTATAGACTTGATGTGAATATATTAAATAATATTATATCATTTGTTCTTTAACCCCTTAACTGTCACTCACGTTTTTGAACATAGACTTGAAAATGCACTGTTTTTATATAATTAACAAAAACATTTTATAACATGATATTATGTCATTTTCGTGGTTTGTCTGATTAAACATAAAATTTTAAGTTTCAGTTGCATATATCTTTCAATCTAAAGTGAAAAAGAACGAAGAAGACTTTTTTTGACAAGGTCAGAACTCCTGTGTTATGATGTAGATTTTTGAGGGTGGTGATTTTACTTTTCCTACATATTTAAAAAAAAAACATTGGTAAAATCTATTTAGGAGTCATAAACCTTTCCAAAATATAGTTTGTCATGATTAGATAAGGATTGAAGTACAGAGCTTTCAATCATTATACGGGACGGGGTGACAGTTAACAGGTTAAACATAAAAGTCTAGCAGAGCTTTCAATCATGACCATGAAGGAGTTCAGTCTGTACTGCATGGTGATTTCAAGAGAAGATTTAAAAAAAAAAAAAAAAAAAAAGGGAACGGAAAAAAAAATATTTCCATTATTTCATGCTATAAGATATATAATTCAAAGGTTTGGGGGGTCAGAAAGTTATTATCTTTTTATATTTTATTTTACTTTATTTGCTATTATTTATTTATTTATTGAAAAAATAATACTTTTATTTAACAAGGATTATATTAAACAAAAGTGACAGAAAACAACAGTGACCTTTATTATATTAAAATAATTATTATAATAAATGCTGTTTGTTTGCTTTTTACTTTCTATCAAACAAAGAATCCTGAAAAACAATGTATCATGTATCATTGTTTCCACTAAAAAAATAAATAAATAAATAAAAAATTTGCAGGACTGCAACTGTTTACTCGACATTGGTAATATTAATAAATGATTCCCTGTGCACCAAATCAGCACATTAAATGATTTCTGAAGGATCATGTGACACTAAAGACTGGAGTAATGGTCACAGGAATAAATTACATTTTAAAATATATTGAAATAGAACACAGTTATTTTAAATTGTAACAATATTTGACAATATTAATGCAGGCTTGGTGAACATAAGAGACTTCTTTCAAAAACATAAAAAAAAATTGAGCGGTACAGTGTGTGTCTGCATATATTATGTTGTATTATACAGGAACTTTTAGAGCAAATATCATAAAGACTTCAAATGAAGATTATCACACATCTGAGAACAACTTGCTAACAATGTAGAAATGCAAAGATGAGACTCAACAGTGATGAAGCGATCTTTAATGGGTTGTTAGAGGGCTGATTTAGGCAGTAGCTGATGTCTCTACAGCCGGGGCTTTAATGAGCATCAAAAGAACGAGTAGGAGGCGAGGACAGTCAGTGTACCTCTAAATGAGCATAATCGTCTCGTGCCACCTGCTAGACATCAATCAATAGCAATGGGGCTAATTGATAAGGCATTATTAGCAACTTTCCCTTTAATGGGAATTGTATTTCATCCTGTCTGAATGGCAAAGAGGGAGAGTGTTTGGCGTTTTTAGCATCAGGAGCAGATGGCAAGGTCAACAGCTCCAGTAATCCAGCGAGCAGACAGACCCATTAACTGGCCTAGCCGGGTCAGCACCAGCGGGAGGATCTGCATTACTGCAAATGCTTCATAAAAAAAACGTTTAGAAACCGACCACATGCAAGCAGTCTAAACGAAAGGCAATATCACTGACCATAAATCAGGTTACTTGAATCACATCACATCGGTCTGTGAGACTCAGTTTTTGTTAACGTTGGATTCAGGCCTAAATTGATCTTGGATTGCACTGTAGATTGAAACTAAAATGCCATAGCTTTTTAAAAAATGTGCAAATTTGAACTCTGATTGCAGGCGTCTTCATAATTATATGAAATCAGGGTGTGCAGGGTTTTAGTAGTCTGCCGTGCTTCCTTTTTTATTAGTTACCAATCTGTTTCTGCCTCGGGATTGACATCCTGTGGTAACTAGCATTTACACAAGCTTCAGTCTGGATCCAGAACACCTGAGAAGAGATGATGCCAACCCCTCAGAGGACCTCAGATGATGCTAACCCTAAAACAACATACAGAACTACTGTACCAAATTTTGCTACAAGTTTGATTGCAACATATAATAATTGCTGGTAATAGTGTTCATCGTCTGTTTGATTACATCTTTAATTGATTTTTCTGCACATTTCTGCCATATGTGCATTAACTGACAGTCACCACTGACAAGCTACTACTAAATATATTGTAGAAACTTAATTTTCTGTAAAGCTGCTTTGCAACGATTTCTATCATGAAAAACACTATACAAATAAACTTGAATTGAATTGAATTAAACAGGGAATGAGTACTGTGCTTCCTAGTCTCGCGTAGCCAGACCGTCAGACTAAAGGTCTGGAATTCATGGCAGCTTTCATTGGCCAAGGCCCGCCCATGAGGCCGTTTGACCGACATGTCAAACAACCAATCACAGTTCGTTTCGTTCATCGTCGATAATATATATTTAAATCAATAGTGATTTAAAAAATATATATAAAAAAGTTTTTTTTAATCACTACTTAATCACTTTTTAACAACAAATCACTATATAAGCGAAATCAGCATTTTAAAATGATCACGTGACACTGAAGACTGGAGTAATGGCTGCTGGAAATTCAGCTTTGCTGTCACATGAATAAATTACATTTTCAGATATATTCAAATACAGTAGGAACATTCATTTAAATTGTACTGTTTTTCACAATATTACTGTTTGTTGTTATTATTTTTTAATCAAATAAATGTATGTATGTATTGTTAAATTACTAATGGGTAAACACTTTAGTAGGGACCAATTCTCTCTATTAACTAGTTGTTTATTAGTATGCCTATTAACATATTGGCTGTTTATTACTTATAAAGCACATATCTCTAATCCTACCCAATACTTAACCTTAACACCTTACTAACTATTAATAAGCAGCAAATTAGGAGTTTATTTAGGCAAAAGTCATAGTTAATGGTTTGTTAATAGCGGGAATTGGACCTTAAAATAAAGTGTGACCAACAAATGTTCTCAAATGCCATCCTTGTGTTCATTAAAATAATCCATCATACTTCTCATTATAATTTAAATCAAATTAGCTACAATAGCTGTATGGTAGAAATTATGGTTGATTGAGGGAAAAACACACACACACACACACTTTTGAACCATTTCAAAGCAAATAACAAAAAAAAAAAAGTATATATTGCATTTTTAGCATACACATTTTCTACGTAACCGTGTGTTGCTGTAATGGTTTAAAGAGGGCTGCTCTGATCTTTGAGTCATTCAGGTGTGATTATAGTTTTGGCTACATCAAGCTGGCTTAATTCACTGACCTGATGTGTCCCAAATCTTCTGCATTTAGAGGAAATGTCTGGCACAACAGAAGTTCTGCTGGACGATGAAAACAGCTCCTCTCAGTACACATAGTCTGCACTCCCACAATCCATTTCAGCTCAGCCCATAGCTTACAGCTAGTAAGTAATTACTTTTTGATCAAGAGCTATGCCCTTGTTGTTGCACTGAATGCAATCTAGACTAACAACATGCCTGTGGTAGTGATTCAAGCATTTATTTTTTCTCACTGTGCACTAGGAGACCAATGGATTATCAATACTGTACCATTAAGATGTGTTGCTTTTTGTGGAAGGAAATGAAGATTGACACCGTAGAGCTGCTGCGAAGAGCCCCGGAGAGCTGTTTACTTCACAATTAAAATGGAAGTGATGGGAGTGAAGAGAGGAAATGTAGTTCAGGATCGGAAAAATGCTCATGGCATGGCATAGAAAATGGGATGTGGCATCCTCAGGGCCGGTGTTGGAAATATTCATTATTTATTCATTCATATTTATTTTATGTTATATATTGTTTCCGTCCAAACAAAAAAAAAAATGTCTGATTTAGTTCAAAATGATAAACCTCTCTGCATGATTTAACATTTGATGTACTCTTCAGTGGCATATGGGAATGTTTTTGTCAAGTAGATAAATGCACTGTTAAATGAGATTTTATTTTAGTCAGTCTAGTTTTTTTCTCCATATTTCATAAAGCAGAACATGTGCTACTAGGAAATCTTTACAGAGATTGCAGCTGTAACTAAGGGCAACAGTGACTAATTTGATTGACATCTGTTGCTGCTCCGCCTTCTTCCTCCATCTCTGATTGTAAATCTCATTTCCTACCATGTACCAGCATTTTGCATCCTGATCATTGTGCAAACAATAGTTCTACTGTTTTTCTGTCTTTATCTAGTATACCATCTACCCCTAATGAGAAAGATAGAGACTGGAATTTTTGCTCACATTTAGTGTGTAGAAATACTGTAAAACAGCATTGTGCAGGTGAAGATGGGTGTTAATACATTTCAGATATGCAAAAAAATAAAAGCGTTTCTGTGACTAGTTCTGCTCGTCACTCAAGCCTTACTGAACATAAACAATCCACCAAGACAGTTACAGTTTTTAACTGTCACCAATCAAGTAAGATGATTTTTGATGCAGATCAGCACCTGTTCAGCTCACGTTGCTTTATAAATAGATCAGCCGCTGGGAGAGGAGGGAGGGGATGTGACAGCTTAATAGTCCGTGAAGATTTTGGATAGGGAGAGAAACTGGGTGGATGACAGTTTGTGCTTTGTGTGCACTAGCCCTTAGGAATGAATCAGTATAAACTCACTTAGCACTCAAACAAATATCAAAACATACAGCTCTTCCTTGTCAGCTTGATCTCCAATCACATGTTGGATTATGACAGAGGAGGTAGTTTGGGACAAGAAATGGTTTCTGAACTGATTTGGAGTAGGTTTAGATTGCCACATGATATTCTGGAAAGTGGCTGTGACAGTCAGTGTGCTGCTCCCTAAAGATTCATGCTTTCAGAAATATCCTTTGTTCATCAATCATGTTATCTAAATACAGTTTCCAGCAAATTTACATCTGCTATTGACATCCTTCTTGGTCTAATAGATCACAAAGGCTGCATTTATATACAATACAAAGTAATATTGTTAAATATTATTACAAATTAAAAAGAACTGTTTTCTATTTAAATGTATTTTAAAGGTTTTTTTTTTTTTTAAATGTGATTTTTTTGACGTGAATTTTCACCAGCCATTACTCGAGTTTTCAGTGTCACTTCTAATATTTGCTGGTCAAAAACATTTCTTACTGTTATAAATGTTAAAAATGATTTTTCCAACCTAATATTTTTTGGAAGATATATTAAAGTAATATATTTCACACAAAAAAGTATAAAAAAAATACTAATATATATATATATATATATATATATATATATATATATATATATTGCATTTATATATATATATACAGTACAGACCAAAAGTTTGGAAACATTACTATTTTAAATGTTTTTGAAAGAAGTTTCTTCTGCTCATCAAGCCTGCATTTATTTGATCAAAAATACAGAAAAAACTGTAATATTGTGAAATATTATTACAACTTAAAATAATAGTTTTCTATTTGAATATACTTTTAAAAAAAAAATTATTCCTGTGATGCAAAGCTGAATTTTCAGCATCATTACTCCAGCCTTCAGTGTCACATGTAACATCCAGTCTATCAAATGATCATTTAGAAATCATTCTAATATTCTGATTTATTATGAGTGTTAGAAACAGTTCTGCTGTCTTATATATTTGATGAATAAAAGGTTAAAAAGAACTGCATTTATTCAAAAAAATAAAAAAAAATTATAATAATATTTTTTCTTTACTATTACTTTTTATCAATTTAACACATCCTTGCTGAATAAAAGTATTGATTTTATTTAAAAAAAGAAAGAAAAAAAATACTGACCCCAAATTACTGACCAGTAGTGTATATTGTATTACAAAATATTTATATTTTAAAAACATAGCTTCTTTTTTTTTTTTTTTTACTTTTTATTCATCAAAGTATCCTAAAAAAAAATCACATGTTCTGAAAAAAATATTAAGCAGCAGAACTGTTTCCAACTTTGATAATGAATCATCATATTAGAATGATTTCTAAAGGATCATGTGATAATGATCCTAAAAATTCAGCTTTGCATCACAGAAATAAATGATAATTTAAAGTATAATACATTTAAAAACAATTATTTTAAAATGTAATAATATATCACAATATTAATTTTTTTTCTGTATTTTTTATCAAATAAATGCAGGCTTGATGAGCAGAAGAAACTTCTTTCAAAAACATTAAAAATAGTAATGTTTCCAAACTTTTGGTCTGTACTGTATATATATATATATATATATATATTGCAGAGGTGCATTAAATTGATATATACCAGCTGTTTTTTGTTTTTGGCTTTGTCAATATGCCATGTTATTCTGATGAGTTAACTGATGTATATAGTCACACAACCCTCCCTTCATAAAAAAATATTTAGTTGTCTTAGTTGTCATTTGGTTAATATAACTTTTATTTTGCAGTGCTGTTAAACGCCTGTCTGCTAGGCAACATATTTAAGAGATATAAACCCAAAAGATAGTGTGATGCCAGTTGGTTTTCATGGGTTGGTAGGTCTTTAGCTTGGAGCTATTTAGAATATTTTGGCCGTACTCAGCCCTTAATCGGTTTACCTTAACAGCTACTTGCTGACAGATATGCCTTCTGGTTAAAAAAAAACCTGACAGAAATGGAGGTTTAATGAGGCTGATATGATTTTTGTTAGCTCCAGTGCTATCAGCTAGCACGTCTCAGTGTCTATCTGTAGCTTTGATAATTTATTACCTGAGGTTTAAATTGTCAACAGAGGAATACCTTCTGTCAGAGTTGGATTTATTCTTGGTTGTTGGCCTGCTACAACCAACCATGGCTCATGCGGCCAGTAAATGTAGCTGGAAGAGGAATGAACTAACAACTCGCGCACACACACAACCACACACACACACTTACAGTAGCTGCTGTGAAATCTTAGGTGCAACTCTTAGGAAACATAATCATTGTAGAGATTGACTCCATATAGTGCTGTCATGATTATATGAAATGTTGCCTGGCGATTAATTGTTATGTAACTGTGATTAATGCTTTGATTGTTTTCACAGTTTAAGCTTAATGCATTCACACCTTAGGAAATAATTAGTTCTTACTATAATTAGAAACATAAAATGTTATTTAATAATAAATTATTATTATTATTTTTTATTGTTGTTGTTGTTGTGCCATATTCAGCTGGGATAGGTTTACTGATGTAGTGCACATTATAATATTATGCAATGGTAATATATTTGTTGTATATATATATCTTCTATGACACTGCAATAATCAATATTCAGGAATTTGTCCATCCATTAGTTAACTGTTTACTATTACTGCATGGGTTGTTTAGTTAAACAAATTTGTTAAACAAATTCTCAGTTTTTTTCACACAGATTACTTTTTACACCAGTTTAAATGATACATTTCTATTTGATACTGTTACCTGTGAATGATGTTAGTATGTGTTGACAGTGCTTTCTTTACTCGACTTTCTAAAAATACTAAAGCAAATTAGCATTTCATCAGCCTCTGTAGATCTGTGAATTCCTGTCCTCTCTTCACTGAAGATGCTATAAACGGAGCCCCCTTCTGCTGCAGTACATGATCATCGCATGCTGATCTTACATCACATCAAACAGACTCTCTCCAGAGGCAATTTAGCATCAGACATCCAATAAATAACCGCAATCAACAGTGACATGCCAATATGGTGCTACGCACAGATTGGGGTGTTGATGCCATAAGATAAAAAAATCAATCAGCAGACGAATGACAAATTACACCTTGAGTAACCTTCACTTGCTGCCTGTTGAAATAATCTTACCAAACAAAAGAGTCTTACAGTACATAAAAGAAACTCAGATGTGTTTTTTCATATTCTGTTATGAAATAGTCTACCAGATAAACTCATGTTTCACTGTTGCAAGGGCTTTCTCAGGTTACAGGCGGTTAGGATTTAATTTAATATCAGTCACATAAAAGTCGACATGAAATCATAGTGTTGTCTTTCATGGCGCTTGTAATGACTCTAGCTTGCTTTTTCGTGTCACAGTCCATTTCAGGGCTCTTTTGACTTTTTTTATGCCGCAGATTGACACGTTAACATGTGCGTCAGTTGTTTTTCTAACCTACCTGCGAGTCGTTTCACCTTGAGCTGGCATTGGCCTGAACTAGACTGGATTGATTGGTGCCGCAGCCACATGCTGGGTCACCAGCCTTAAATAATCCATAATAGAACGGTGAGCGCGAGCGGGGGGCCTTGAACGGCACATTCACAGTCACAAATGGACAGTTCAATCAAATTAGAACTAGCAAAAAAATATTTCTGTAACAACTAAAATCCTTGAGCCAAGCCTTGACCCAAAAAGTGCACTGGTTGGGGGTTCCTGGATGTGCCCGTGTAGGCCCCTCCGAGGCTGATAGATTTAATGTGGCCCTTGAAACAGTCCATCTGTCTCTTCTCTTCTTTATAGACTGCTGCTCACTGGAGTGAGCCGAGGATTACAGTATCTTATTAGTGCAGGAAAAGAGACAGCCGTTCACTGAGTCATCCTGCCTGTTGGTCCACATGGACCACACATCCAGCTTCAGAGCGCCTGAGGACAATGGCTTTTTTTATTTTTATTTTTTAAATCTGCTACTTAGAGTTTGTACAAATCAAATTGGCTTGTTGAGGACAGGTGCATTTGTACTTTTATTTTATTTGATTACTTTTTGTATGTTTGTTTTGTTTAATAACTTTTAGTCATTTTAACAGTAGTATTAATGTATGTGTAGATCAATTTATTTATTGACTTTTTATTTTCTCTATTAGTATTTTTGCTATAATATGATATTTTTATTGTTTCACAATTTGATTAATTTTATTATTTTATACATTTATTTAATCTGTCTATTTATTTTATATACTATTTATTTTTCGGTCAGATTAGAATTTAATCATCATAATTAATGATTTTATTTATTGTTTCATTATTTGTATTGTTTTTATTTAATTCTTTTAAATCTAGATTAATTTGATTTATTTAATTTAATTACTTTTGGAATAAGACTGAGGGAGAGAAGAGTGGAGAAGACAGAAGAGGCAGATGTGAACTCATGCTGACCTCATAAGCATCATGGCTCGATGTGTCGGTGCACAGCTCTGAATTCTGTCAGTGTTTTAATGGCATTTTTTGAATTGCTCGGATTATTCATTTGTTTGTTTACCTCTCTAGCTTTGGCCGCTGTTTCAGTGCTCAGACGTCCAGAAGCGATAACGGATAATGAAAAGAGCGTAATGCATTGAAAGAGAGTGATATGTTTGTCAAACAACATGGTAAACATTACATTATTCAACACAGTTCAAAACACTAATGTGTTTTAAATGCGTATTTACCTCTCTAATTCAGCACTAATGATAAACATCATTATTGCCACTAGCGTGTCCATACAGGTGATGGAAGCAATTATCTGTAAGATCCAGCGCATTGGAGAGTGACACTATATTCCAAGCCAATAGAAAAATAGAAAGTCCACACGCTGACCTTCTGACTGATAGTTGTGTGTCGTTCTAGTGTAATTCAGTTCCCTCTTAATCCCAGCTCCCATTGATGAATCTTGGCTTCTTGCGCTTTAGATGAGACCTAATTGAATTTACTCGGTCACAATGAAAACTTACTCCAACCCGCCAGTTTTGGGCTGCGCCTTTGATAAGCAAATGACCCCCGTGGAATTGAGGTCACCGGCAGCAAAAACAAGAGTGAGTGGAAAAAAATCAAGTCTCTGCGCCAGTCAAGCCTCTGTATCGTCTCACAAGAGAATAAGAGCAACGATGTCACTGTGGGTCTGAGTCTTGTCTGTATTTCTAGACACACACACATGCTGTTTGATTTAGCAGCCTCATCCTCCTCACAATAAAAGTCCTTTATAGCAGTAATGAGAACTGTTACTCAAACATTTGGAAGGATAACATACTTGAATAATGCATCTCTTTGTCACCTAGTCTCTCCTCTAGCAGCGTTCGCAGCTCCTTTTGGGAGCTGTTGGTGCAGACACAAGGAACAGATGTTCGCCGCTGCAATAATATGTAGAGCAGTCACTGCAAAGTCACACTGGGACCGAGATAAAGTTATGGTGTAGTGTGTCAGAACGGGATGTTATCATATGAATCCCTGGATTCTACTGTAAATGCACCGTCGAATCCGACCAGGACCCTGTTAGTTCCTTGGAGGAAAAATCTCATCCATGGTTTTTCCTGCGAGACTCTAGGCTTTCTTCAAATACCACAGTTAAAAGGATAGTTTAAGACTAAAATGATGAAAATTCTGTAATGATTTACTTGCTCTCATATTGTTCCAAACAGTTTTGGTTGCAAACCATTACTTTTATTTTCCACTGAATAAGGAAAGTCATACAGCTTTGGAGCAACATGAAGGTGAATAAATAATGAATAATTTTTTTTTTTTTTTTTTTTTGGGGGGGGGGGGGGGGGGTAACTATCCCTATATAGAATGGTTACTATGTAATAATTATAGTAAGTTTCAACAAGTGTTGGGGAATGTATATCATGTTTTTCTAGCTACTTTATTTTTTTTTTATTATTATTATTTTTTTTTATTTTAAGTATTTTTTGTATTAACAGAAGCTAGGAGTACAGAGTACTAGGAATTTTTTGTTTAAAAAAACAGAATCTTCTTCTGTTTTATTATATTATGATATAATATTAGTTTACATTTTTTGCATTTTAATTTAGATTAGAGATTAGATTTAGATATTAAGTTTGCTAAAACCCAAAAACTAACACTAGCTTTAAAAGTATTTTTTAGTCATGGAAGTTTGCTAAAACCCACTAGTGAGCTCTGGCTTAAAAGGTTTAGCTCACCAAAAATAAAACTTCACGAGTTAAAGACTGATGTTTGCATTAAGTCTCACTATTTTTTGCAGCATCTCTCAGAGTGTTGCATTTTTAAAACACTGTATCAAGTTTAAAATGAAAAAGGAAAAAAAATGGGGAAAAAAGTATTTCTGTGGTTTTTTTTTTTTCATCTTCAGTATTCCTTATGATGCATGCACTGAATTCTGGGAAATGCCTGGGAACTGGCTGACCTTGTGGTCTGTTATGAAAAATGCACTTGGTTCAGCTCACCCCAGAATGGAAAGCAGCATCATTATTATTCTTTTTCTGAATTTTTACGTCTGTATTTAATAATTTGTTAGATGTCAACGTAGAAAAATGGGACGGGTTATGAATTTTTAACAATTAATTTTAAAGGTGTGCCGCATGTATTGAGTATGCAGACGCACAACACGACAAAAGCATAAAGCAATAACTCAGAATTACGATCCTATCTCCACAGGGCCTTTTTTCTTTGAGGGTCTAATAAATGTGTCTTCATTTTGGAATAATTTCCTCCGTCTGTGGGGGTTTAACAATATTGGAAGCGGGCGTTCGCGTGTGACACTCGGTCTAAGAGTCAATTATTCTTTAACCGCGTGACCTCTCAGACCCCAAAGGGAGGGTTGCCACAGCGACCTCGCTCAAGGGCTCAGGGGTTAAGGTTTTAATGGTGTTCCTAGTCAAAGACTTCATACTCGGTTAATTACTCATTATACAAATCTGCATTACAGTATTATCCTGGCCTATCATGCAGCTAAATCTGTCATGCAGGAAAAGTGAATTTTCACGCCTGAGTAGCGGTGCAGGCCATGTGGCATATTCACAAGAGTGAATGAAACCGAATGTGGTGGCCTCAGCGGTTCGTCGTGAAGCGCAGAGGGAGTATAAGGTCAGAAATCCGGGTAATTGCTGCTAAAAGAAACAAAAAGCAATTAATAAAACAATCAGTGTTTAAGATAGCTTTTCCTTTTCCTTTTTCAGGACTACGCCTGTTTCCCTTAATTGTATTTTACGATTTAATGCGAACGATAATTACATTTTCTGAAAAAATCACCCCTTTTAGTGGTCTAATATCATAACTATTTCCGCTCGTATTGAATTGGTTACGCAATCTGAATTAAATGCAATGCAAGTGGAGCAGTTAATTGAGAGTGTGTTATTTTCAGTGCACTTATTTTTGTCTGGATTAGAGATTTGTACATTGAATCATATATTTCTGACCCGTTGCAAAAGTGTTTCGAGCCATCAGCGAGGATTAAAGTCCAGACGTTGTGTCAGAGGAGAGTGAGATTGTCTGAGAGGTCCGTTTTGATGTTGACGCCCTGAGTAACACTGGAGGGTGGTTTAAATCTAACAGTAATTGCATGTGCTCCTAACGTCTGCCAAGAAAGTGAGACACAAGCTCTCTGTGCTGCCCTTTTTCTTTCCTCCTGGAGACTCTCTGCCTAGCGGTGATGGATGTGATGTACATTGATTTGAGACAGACAGGTTGGAGCAAGAACTCAAATGACCAGCAAGATTTGAGATGATGCATTTCTGTCACATTGCCGGAGCGTCTGACGGAGTTCAAATTTTTAATACGAATATTCCATTGATGCAAAAAAATAACAAATCTATTTGAACATTGAAATGTCCAAAAATCTATTTGAATGCAGCTCTGATGCTCTAAAAAATATTCAAGCATTAAAATGATGCCCAAAAAATCAATTATAATGTTGGAATGATGCCCAAGAATCTATTCAAACATTTAATACAAACCAAACATCAACCATAATGACAAAAAACTTAACTATAAAAACATACAAATATAAAATTATACACAAAAATCTAATTATGAGTTCAAACGCAACTATACATTGTTACACATTTTTACAGATTTAAATAAACTTCACACAAGTTAACATGACACAAATAAACCTATTATGTCAAAATTTTAAAATTGATGCTAATTACTCACATATACTTTAAACTGGATGTTTATTTAAATACTGAATGCAATACCCACGTGCATAAACCAAAGACCTCGCTACATACATTACTCACATATAACAGCATACTACGGAATCTAATTATGAGTTCAAAACCAAAAGACGCGCTCGAACTATACATTGTAAAAAAACTGAATACAAAACACAACTTGTTAGTTTGACTCAAACCCGTAAGTTACACTGGTGCCTTAAAACCTTTTAAATGTAAACTCGATCTACACATCCATAAAACATCGCGCATTATTTTGTACATATATATGTATCATATTATATTATAATATATGCAATCAAAGGGATTAGACTATAAACTCTGGCCACCCTGGAATTTGCCAGTAATTTAAACTTCACTCATACTTAATTAAACATCACACGAAGAGTGATTTTCTCCAGAAGTCTGCATAATTGCAAATGTGATTGATTAATACAACTTAAATTGTTTTTAGTTAATATTAATTTTTGCCCATTGATTGCTTGAATAAGTATGTAAGATACAAATGATTCGGGTCAATCGCAATGACTCACTTATTAACAGTGACTCGCTGCCTAAATTTCACATTTAACACAATTTCATTTTTTAACTTTTAAGTTTTCAATTGTGTGCAAAACTAATTAATTAACTCCAGGTTAAAGTACGTATTTCTGTTTTTCTCTGCATTCAAAGATCAATTTTGTTGATACTGATTCAATTTGCTTGGTACGCGCCCAAATGCAAGTGTCTGACTTAAACGAATGGTGCACACTTTTAGAAAAATGGCGTAAAGGTAAAAAAAAAAAAAAAAAAGCCTCAGCTTGTCAGCACACTTAGAAATAAGATATCAAGCACAAAATACACACACAGCAAAATATGTTGTTATCGTATAAACATCCCAGAAATCACGAGATCAGTGTGTTTTTTTTTTCAGTATACAAACCCTTTATTATTTATTTATTTTTTTGATGTGCCCCCCCGATTTACTGTGGCCTCATCTGGCCACCCCTATTAAACTTTTCTTTCTGGGGCGCCACTGCAAGTGCAGTTCATATGTAGATGTGGGTGAACTTTTTCAGTTAAAAAACGGAATAACAATTAATCATTTTTTTGCGAAATGGTCTTTCTTTTTCGTCGCCCATATTATAAGATCTTAAGAAGTTTACAGTTGCCACCACAAGATTTACTGTGGCCTTAAAATTATGAGTTTTCATAAGATGTGGGTGAACTTTTCAGTTTAAACGGAAGGGCATTTCAACACAAGTTTTAACATGACAAAAACGTCTTTTTTTTTAAAACACATTATGTCTACAAAAGGAAACGATGTCAACATTTATCCGCCGCAAAGTTCACGGAACTAATCACACTTATCGAAAGTTTAATTGGCAGTCTCATCAAAAAAGGGTAGAATTTAACTTCTATAACGTGAAAATAGCTGCAAACATGTTACACATTGTCCTGTCCTTATAAACATTCCCAACTAAGTCCCGTTTTAATATTTTGCCATTTTCAGATTACGGATGTCAAGCAATTTAGTGTGTGTTAAAGTTTGAACTGTTTGTTTTTTTACAGGCCAAGGGACACAATACCAATTAAATATAGAATTAACTGCTGCTTAAATGAAAACATTAAAACATTAAAGCACACAATACATTTGCCCACACAATTAACTGCTGCTTGAATGAAAACATAAACACATTAAAGCACACAATACATTTGCCCACACAACTTAAGTTTCTATTTTCTTACAGTACTTATGGCTCATGGACATTGAAGAACATGCAGAATGCTATTTTATTTTATTTCAAAACTGACAGCATCCTACTTACATTTAAATTTGACCTTCACTCCTCCTACCTACAATCCCTGCCGGCCCTAGATCGATTTACAGAATGTTATTACATTTATGCATTTAGCAGACACTTTTATCCAAAGCGACATAGCTATTTTTTTTTTTTTTTTTTTTTTTTTTTTTTTACCAGTATGTATTATACTTATCATTATTGTGTACATGATCATTATTGTGTACATGAAAAATTTAAACTGAAGTAAAGGGAATTTGGGGAGAAAAAATATAACTGATATCATATGGCCCTACAAGCCAAATGAGAGAATAGGAGAAAAAGGGATGAACAAGGTTGAAGGGAGAGAGATTATGGGAGAAATTAGGAGGAAGGTGGATGTTGAGGGGGATGTGGACATTTTCAAGGTCACGCTTTCATGTTGAGATGAGTGATAGCTATTGAAGAAAATATCAGAGAGGCTTAGGGGTTGAGGAGATGGTCCAGAGATAATGAAAAGAAAAATGATCTTTGTCTAACCCCCTCCCTTCATCCTCAAAGAGCGCTTTATTATGCATTACACAATTTGTGTTGTTGGTGTTGGTTAACTCTGATGATGTTCATTTGTACGCATTCACCCACTGCAGCTGACAAATTATCACTTCATCCCTCATTTGTAATTGTCAGCGGAAAATGAATCATTTTGTTGGATGACTTCACACCAGTTGTATAGACATTATTCACCCACTGCAGCTGACAAATTATCACTTCATCCCTCTTTTTTTGTCCTCTTTTAATTTTTATTTTCACAAAAGACCTCTGAGCTTTGATGGGATAATCCTAACCACTCACATATTAATTAAAAAGAAAAAATTTATCAACCACAAAAAATATCTCTAACAATGACACCCGCTGGAAGCTCACATAAATATTAATATCTGTTTATTTATTAATTCATCCCAGAAAGCGTATTAGAGTTTGGGATTTTCTATTTTGAGGTGGTTTCATATGTCATACACATCCTGCATTTAGCTAACAATGATTGTGACAGCATTCAATCATCTGTCAGTATTCCATGAAGTAGCCAAGTAACAAAAATGTTTATCTGCACAAAACTTAGTTTGTTCATTTGTTTCCCCTCATCTCAAATGGTTGGCAGCTCTTCACTGGACATTGTAAACCTGCAAAAAACCTTTGGAAACAGTGGACAGTTTGCCACGTCTGTGAAAAGTTTGACAGCTGTGATAAATTTTGCATTGTTGCCAAAGTTTTCAAGCACCACTGCCAGTAAAGAGCTGCTAATTTCTGCCTACTAATTTTTTGCCACACATTAACCATAAGTTTGACATAAATAAACAGTTTTTACAAGAGCCTGGCCTTAGTTCACTTCAGTTGAAGGACTGTTTCTGAATGCCTCTCTCTGTCTCTGTCAATGGCGCTGAGCTGAACATGTTTGCTTTGTCTGGTTTGGTCCCAGGACTGCCGGTGATGCAGGTGAAGATTGACATCTCCAGACAGCAGGTGGAGAAGATCTTCGGTCTGGAGGATTACTGGTGTCAGTGTGTGGCCTGGAGCACTACAGGAACCCAGAAGAGCCAAAAGGCATATGTGCGCATCGCCTGTGAGTTCAGCTCTGCTATCTTAGAACACAAACATTTTGACCAAATGCCGTCTTACAATCTGTGATAGTGTGATAAATGAGATCACAGTGGTTCTTAACTGGTAGGGAGGCTTCCCCAGAGTGGTCTCAGGTCTGTATTGATCTGGATTGGAGGGAAAAAATAAATAAATGCAAATAATAAACTGCAACTAATCATGCAATGTAATGCAGATATAATAAAAAGATAATAAAGATACATTTCCAAAATAAAGAAATATTTATATTATAGTGTGATGGTAATCTTTTTTTTTTTTTTTTGGTAAAAAAAATACAGTAAAACAATAATATTGTGAATAATGTTAGCATATAACTATAATAATAAAATAAAATAAAACAAAATAAAAAAAAAATTATCACTCCACCGTGGAGTGTTAACGATATACTTTCTATTAAAAGTTATTTTGAAATTCCATTTAGCCAATCAATCTAACACTTATGTTTCGTTTTTCCCCAAGGCTGATTGATTCAGTTGGTTTTATATGACTTATTTAATGTTTGATTGGGAAGTTTGATCAGGAAGAGCCTGTGGCAAGGAAATCTGCTAATCTGCAATGTTACACTTTGTAATTGCCTCAAGAGGCCTGGTGGTTTTGATATCTCTGTGTGATTAAACACCAGGAAACCGCACCACCGCACAGCCTCGCTCAGAACAAACGTCAGCACAAAACAGAGGAGAAGATGTCCTTACTTTAAAGTAGCTTCTAAGGGAAGATACGTGTGTGTATATATAACATATATATATATATATATATATATATATTGTCTAACAGAATGATTAAAGCATTGTGCAATTAAACTGGATTTGGGATTTGTCTCAGTATGGTGCTTATAAATATTCTGAATGGATATTTATCTGGATTCACCTCCGATTTACTTTGGGGTAATGAGAAGTACTTTTAAAGAAATGCTCCCCTTAGAAGAAAAAAGAAACGTCTAATCCAAGAATGATTACAGCGACCAGGGGCTCTGAAAAGGTACTATAACAGTGGTTCAAACGTTTGTGTGCTACATAACTTTCAGTCTGTCCCTCCACACAAAGTGCCATACAAGTTCTGAGCACTTTCAATATAGCACATGAGTCATATGGACCACTTTTGTGTCATTTGTATGGTGCTTCAGTCTTTTTTGGAGCTTGAAAGCCTCAGTCCCCATTCATTGTAATTGTACTAGGGTGAAATATTCCTTTAACATAGCTCTTTCCTTTGAGAGTTTTCCCCTCAAAGTCATGACAATGTCATCTCAGGACTTGATGGCCATCTAATCCTTTGTGCCTCTCCTATTCCCATTAAATCCTATT
Source organism: Cyprinus carpio (assembly GCF_018340385.1). Classification (NCBI taxonomy): domain Eukaryota; kingdom Metazoa; phylum Chordata; class Actinopteri; order Cypriniformes; family Cyprinidae; genus Cyprinus; species Cyprinus carpio. The sequence continues at coordinate 12,578,949 of NC_056610.1, forward strand.
TAATTAAATCGAATGTCAAAGCCCCCTCTTCACCTCTTAATGTTTGCCGAGGCCTGATTGCTGAAGACAGGCATGACATCTGTTTTGAGGAAACTAAATGACTGGCAGTGCCATTGATATTGAGAGAAATTTTATTCCCCAGCATCTGAACCGAAGACGAATCCACTGTTTTAATGAACACCTTCTTCCAAAAGCTTTTTCGTGTCGTAACAGCTATAAACGTTTATGCAAATATTGTTTTGAAATTGTGCCATCCGTTGTCAGGAGGGCAAGAAAGCCCTCCATCAAGAGTAATGCAATTTTGACGAGCAAATACAATTCAGCTCGCATCAACACTTGTCCCAGGGGTTTTAGGTAGAGTGGGTGGTCGTGCAGATACCACAGCCTCGGTGCGGTATCGAGTAGTGGAGGAAGATAATGCAATTCCTCTTTGTTGATGCTTTGCCTGGGGGCTGCAGACAACCACTCTCTGAAGCAACCAAGCAGGGTCTAATAAGCGTTCGGGTCTGTGATATGGATCCTTCCAAGAGAAAAAGGACCGCTCACGGCTCCTGGTGAACGTACACGGTGCAAACAAAGCCCTGAGTTATTATATGGAGGAGCTCTGAACCCCAAAAACGCATTGCTAAATATGACACAGACAATGTTAGATTAAATGGTTTGGCAGTTTACCTTCCTGGTGATACATTTACACATTCTGATCCACTTTATGACTACTGGGGGATTTTTGTCTATATTTTGGCTTGAGAGCCCATAGAAAAAAAAAAAGAGAAACATGCAATCCGTTTAAAATCTCGGTGGTTTCCCCTAGACTTTTCATTAATGCCCTCTTCACACTGATAGTAATTTCAAAACTAAAGACAGCAAAGTGAAAATCTGTGTCTATATAAAATCTACACACACACACACACACACACACAAAATTCCTGATTTTAAGACTTATGTATTTGAATGGAAAATAAAATATATGTACATTTGGATTACACAGTTGTAACATAAACTGATAAACCTGATGCAAATTTGTCAATGATGCAAAAATGAAACAGAAGATTTCTGTAGTAGTATTAATAAAATACATTTGTTTTAAATGCACAGTAACCAGGTTCATGCATTTATCATGCAGTTTCAGTCCCTTACATTTTAACTAACTGAATATTGCTCATTCCACAGCTAGTCATATTTAACCATGTTCATAATTTATAAATAGCATTTTCACAATTGCAGTTGTGCATAATGCATCATATTGTGCACACATTTGCACAGCATGTCAGAAAACATACTCACCATGCCACTCCTCTGAGAATACGAACCAAATTAATGTTACACTTATTATTAAACATATTTAATATTAAATATACTGTGCACTACAAGTTTTTTTTTTTTTTTTGCATATTGCGTGGCATACACAACCATTCCATTATCTTTAGTTTATTATCCACATCAGTGAAGCTTATATGTTTCAGTTACAGTTGTGCTTTTAAGTTTGAACATATATGTTCCAAATGCACCTAATAACTAATTAATAAAATTAATTTGCTCTGCAGATCTGAGGAAGAACTTTGAGGAGGAACCGCTGGGTAAGGAAGTGGCACTGGATCAGGAAGTCCTTCTGCGCTGTCATCCTCCTGAAGGTGTTCCTCCTGCAGAGGTGAGAGCAAAAAGTAAACATGTTAACATCCAACAGCTCTGCTAATTATCCCTCTCGTTAATGTACTCGCACAAATATACCAACGAGCCAGAGATCTGACGTCTTTCACCATATTCCATCTGTTCCATGAGTTGGACTTGGACGAGGAACCACAAAATGTGATTTGGCAGCTCTGGGAGTCCCATTAATAATACATGTATTTTTTGCACTGGTGCAGGACTAGACCAGCCTGCGACCAGCTGTTGCAGCTCAGAATGGCCATCCAAGCTTCCAAATCTAACAGCAGTGACGTATCAGTGCTGTATTGTCATATTCAACTCCACTTTCACCGCAAAAGTGACTGATATGTTTGACTTCATTCATTCTGTATCTTTTTTTTCAGTCTCTTTTTTAAGTATTAACATAATCGCAATTCTTGCTTTGAGTTCTATTTCTAATATCAAAGTGCTAAAGAAATGTTCTGATTTCCTCATTTTTTATTGTACAAAAAAGACATAAAAATGCTAATCCACTTTTCTACTGCCCCGTGCTGCCATGCAGTGCCTGCCGAAATGTAACATCTTCAGCCCAGGCAGGGTCTTTGGGAGCCGCCCAGAATGGCCGCTGGATCCGTGAGCATACAGAGTGTTTTCCATCCGTTTGAGCCAGATTGAAGCTGTGAAATGTTTTCTCTGTGTATATGACTAGGTGGAGTGGCAGAGAAATGAGGAGCTGATCGACCCCAAGACTGACCCCAATTTCTTCATCACCGTGGACCATAATCTCATCATCAAACAAGCCCGCCTGGCCGACACAGGCAACTACACCTGCGTGGCCAAGAACATTGTGGCTCGACGAAAGAGCTCCTCAGCTACTGTGATTGTCTACGGTGTGTTTCTTCTCATACTTCATTCCATTCTTAAATCCCAGATAAATGGACTTCACCTTTCAACAGTCTGACAAAAGTTTGGGATTGTTTTGACCCAGAGTCAGGGGTAATTTACTGAGAGAGGTAGGCTAGCTTTGATGGACAACTGTATTTTGATCAAACTTTGAGAACAAAATGTACTTACTGCTTTGCCTTGCGAAAGAATATCCATGTTTACTATAACAGCACTATCTGTAGTCTCCCTCCAATAAATTTTTAACAATATTTATTTATTTATAGGCCTGAAAAAAACATGGAAGTTACTGAAATCTTTTACGTTTTTAGGTGAGGAAGTATTCATTGTAAGTTTGATCACCTATAATTTTTTTAACAGCAACATTTAAGACTTTTTGCAAGTTGCTCCACATAATTTCTGTTTTGTGAATTTTTTATTCTTTAAATATGGAGACGTACATCTAGAAAGTGATATTTTTAGACGATTTAGATTATTTTTTTCTTCAGTCACAATCAACTAGAAAAGAAAGCACTCAGCAATTGGTCAGAAAGTGTGAGAACCCTGTCTTTTTAGTAATTTTATTGAAAATAATTGCTACTTTCTTGAATATTTTATTACATGATGTAAATATAAATGCATTTGCATTTTATAACATATGTTTACATGCACTTTGTAGATGTGGCTTAGGTGTCCAAATATATAGTTCAGTCATGAATCTCTAGATGGCGCTGGCTGATGGGTTGTTAACGTAACTGATGATATTCAAAGAGTTAAACAACTTGGCACAAGCTGATTCATATGCAGCCAATGAGCTTACTGCCTTGCATTTATATGGCTGGCTAGCATTCACTTGAGGTTCCTGCAGCGCGCTTTCAGAGTTTCTCTGAAACTCTCCACCTTCCCCAGCTCCACCTGTATAGATCTGCTACGGGTTATTTTATATGCTATTTGTGCAGTATGTCTTAAATACTCACGACACTGAATCGCCATGTGCATTGGCAGTAGCAAGTTCCTGTATTTGCTTGCAGCAGCAGTAATAATCTACAGCTACAGCAATAACCAACAGCAGCAGCAATTCAGCAGCAGCGTAGCAGATCGGTTCCTCCAAGACCAAATATATTTACATTGTCATATCCATCACCATGCTAAAATCTTCAGAGAGTTGTCATGATTGAAATACATTTGAGGCCATTATGTTTCTTGTAGCCATCTTAAAACTAAGCATTACAGCATGGGCACATTTTGTTGTTACTTCGTATTAGCTTTAGCTTAGCTCCCCCAAAACTGTTCATGCTGTGAATGATTGCAGCGACATTACAACATATCCATTTTTGGAGCAAAGCAGCCAGACAGTGTCTCAGAAATCTCAGCAGAGCTGATAAACACTCACACTGTAGTTGAGCTTGTTGAATTAATGGCAGAAAGTGACTAATGAATAGGGTTTATAAGCTGGCTGACCTTTATTAAAATGCACAGCGGCAGAGCATCGCTAACCCCGGAGGGGTCCCAGGACAAGCGCTGTTCTGAAGGTAGCATGCATTACAACCCTGTACATGCTCTCTGCTAATCCAGGCCGAGTCAGTCACACACGACACATAGTACAGTACTGGGACAGATCTACTGAGAATACTCCTAAACCACAGATGGACATGTTAATGGCGAATCTGAACTCTTTTGTCAGAGATAATGTATTTGTTTTATTATGAAGCCTAGCCTAAAAATAATAAGTCAAGGGACAGCTGTGTGATTTGCAATAAACTGGAATAAATGCAGATATGCTTTTTAATTCAGGGACTGCAACTCAATCAGAGCAATCAGCATGTTGTGTTTAATAGGGGAACTAAACTGACAATTATTTCTCAGACGAAGCTAGATTAGATAAGTTTTGTTCAAATTGCCTGATTTGGGAACATTTTGACGGAAGGCTCTGCAAAAGTGAGCCGAGAACATTTTCGCTCTATTGTTTGCTCTTTATGCTGTCAATCAATAAAGCCCTCACACAGGGTAAAAGACAAATGGCACATGAATACTAGGTGCAGCGCCTTACAATTTGGAGGTTTCAAATAGTGCAATGTTCCCCAAGCAATTTGCTACCATTGTAGAAATTAATTAAAGAAAAATTCCCTATGAAAACCTTTTGATCAAAAGAACTATTATGCAAGGTCCTTTATGCCATTCTTTTTTCCCCATGGCTTCACATTAAAATGTCAGTTTACTAATTTGAAGTCTTGCAGGCTTGCTTATTGGCTGAACCATAGGTGGTGTGAGAGCTGTTATTAGTGCTGTTGGACAGAGGCCGAGATGAATTTTAACAAGGCTGGACTTGACTTGACACAACGGTGCGCTAAGAGGTAATCAGGACCCGAGTTGCTGCGCAATTTCCTTCTTCGTGGTGAGCAATCAGTGGTAGAAGAGAGGCTAAAGAATTGATTCGGTCTGACCAGAGCAGAATTACGGAGCAGCTCCAGGCACAATATAGAGTCTGACCGCCGATCAAGGCTTCAGGACAACAAATCGGACGAGTTGCCGGGGGAAGAAGAAATCAGATTTGCTCTGAATTCTCCCACCAAGAGTGAGGAGGCTGGGAACTTGATTAAAAACCCTGCATGAACTTTGGACTCGGGATCATTGTGGAATCCTTGCAGGATTATGCATTTCACGAGCCAGGATATTGGTGCCATAAAAACCATACTGTGTATCAGTGTAGAGCAGAAAACCAATATACACCCCACGTGAGCGTTGTGAGATGAAGTCTAGGCCGTTTCCTTCAAGATATCCAACACTCTATGTGTCCCCCAGTTTGCTCTGTAGAATTAGTGATGACTTTTGTTAATATACAGCTCTTAAAAGGTGATTGAGTGATAGTGTTGTGACTTGAAAAGGGCAACTGAGGAAAATTTAGTTTGGTTCTGTTACCACATCCAGATGTGGCCAGACATGAAAATACTTTTTTATTATTATTCAGAAGAAGCAAGCGATTTGCATGAGGAACAGTACAACATTTAAACAAATATTACAAACATCTTGTGACCTCTTTATTTTTATATTTATTATATGTTCTAAAAAAAGATCCTGTGCAGTTTGACATCATATCATGTCCGTTGCAGTGTCCGAAGAAATTTGATGTGCTTAAAGTGTAGTGTGACCCCTTCAAGTACACAAGTGACATGATAAACCTATGAAGTTTCAGACTTGGGAATGGCAAAATACAGGCATAAACATGTCAGAGTGATGCTTCCACTTCATTGTGATTGGCTGGTTATTCTGTCATTCTGTTAATGCAATAATGCCTGCCTACTGTGCTAGCAATTGGTACATAAATCAACCAGAACAAGTAAAATTGGTATAAGTAGACATGCAAATTATAGAGTAAACACCTCACCCATTTGGAAACATTGACTTTGTCCGAAATGCAAACTCCCTGAGCACGCACTTCATTTTGAATAAGTAATGACTTTGTAACCAGTAAAAAAGTATGTTCTATAAAGTATAAATGCATGAAGTATGAATGAAATCCGGACTTACTACATTTGTATTGTTGCCATTGTCATGTGACCAATCAGCGTCAGTTGCATTGCTTCACTGCCATTCACAAATCTTCTCCGATGGCTTCATGGGAGAGTAAAGGGTCCATTAGATATGTACTTCAGAATCTTGGAAGAAATAATCTGGGTACTTTTCGCCTGTCGTTTAATGAATACTGTGAATCTGATCATACTGTGCTGTTCGCATACTGTTTTCACCTGCTAATGTAGTAGGGAAGTATGCGATTTTGGATATAGCTTTTTTTTTTTTTTTTTTTTTTTACAGTTCTTAATGCCACACACCTCCGGTGACATTATATGCACTGGCTGAATAATTATTTTTTTAAAAAAGGAATCCTCTGTGGTGTACCTTTAATATCAACATACAAAAGTAGTATAGTATCAGTTGCTTGCTGATAGTAGAGAAGTGCTGTTCCATTAACACACAAACTGTGTAAACATCAAATGAACATAATTGAATTGAACGTAAAAACAACTGAGACGGCAAATGCCTCAAATTTACACTAGAGTTAGCATATCGTTGACAGCTGTTGACATTAACATAGCTTTTGTGTGTTGCCGTAGTCCCCGTGGCCTGCCTTTAAGCACAGAGCTCATGTTTGTGGCTGTTTATCATCCTCGTGCTTGTCGGGTAATCCTGACTCGCTGTGTTCGTTTCCCCCTCTCCTTTGCACTGGGCGCACGAGCAGTGAACGGTGGCTGGTCCACGTGGGCCACATGGTCGGCCTGCAGTGCTGTCTGCGGTCGGGGGTGGCAGAAGAGGAGCCGGAGTTGCACCAACCCCACTCCCCTGAACGGCGGGACGTCCTGCGAAGGCCAGAGTGTCCAGAAAAGTGCCTGCACTGCCACCTGTCCAGGTAACGTGCACCGGGCATCGCTCACTGCAGAGTAGAGCTATATTAGCATTAGCACACAGACCCTTGCACGGCCCCCTTGCTCTAAGGCACCAGTAGCCCCCTCTCTGTAGGACGGGTAGCTTGATTGGCATTAGCTTTTGTGTGCTTAAGCAAAACTTTTTCAGGTTTGTTTTTTTATTTATTTTTTTATTATTCATAGCCAAACCAGTGCTTGTGTGTCCATTCCAGCCATCATGTTGATTCTGCTGTGCTCTGTGCTTTCGCTTTTGCTGCATGAGATCTTTTTCTGTTCAGTTATAAGCAGGGTCCAAAATTAACTTGCCTGCCAGCAGCAAAAACATATTTTTGTCCCTGTTTTTGCTGGGGTTTTTTTTACGTTCATGTTGTGATATTGTTTCTCACATTTGTCCCCAGATGGAGTTCTAGAACATATTCTATACAGAATTTAATTATAAGTATTTACCTTAAGTATTTATTCAAAGTTCCAATGCAATTCTAAAATTTGAATTTAATTTGAATTAAGGTAGCAAACAGGTTGCACAATTTAAATTCAAATTTAAATGTACACTACTGTTTAAATATTTTGGAGATAAGATTTTTTTAAATTATTTTTTTTTTTTTTTTTCATGCTCACCAAGGCTACATTTATTAAATATTATTAGAATTTAAAATATCGGCTTTCTTTTTTATTATATTTTAATATGTAATGTGATGACAAAGCTGAATTTTCAGCAGCCATTACTCCTGTCTTCAGTGTCACGTGATCATTTAAATGTTAAATTTGTGTTCAAGAAAAAAAAATATTATTATTATGTACATGCATCCTTGCTGAATATTTTTTTTAAGTGTAATTAGTAAAATTAAAATGTCCTAGTTTTTCACTGCACTGAAAAAAATGATTAATTGAATTTACTAAATTTTAAGGTAAGTGGTTGCAATTAATTTGTTTTAGCTACATCTAAATAATAATAATAGTTTTTTTTTTTTTTTTTATGTAGCTAAAGTAAATAGTTTGAGGAAAGTTTTAATGTTGTTTAAACAATTTTACAGAAAACAATATAAAAACAGTTAATTATTTGGACTCTTGTTCAAAGCTGGTGGCAGAAAACTAAAAAGGCTTGTCTTTTAAACAGGGTAATATTTACACTACTGCACATTTTATAAATACAAAGATTAGCAAATGTTTCTAATCGTTCTGTCACTGCTTAAATTGTTTCCCTGACCTCCTTCACTGCTGCTAGTAGTACTTTCAAGGCTTGAGAGGGAACAGAGAAAGGAAGAGGAAGCAGCGCGGCTGCTTTTCCTCAGCGCTTATCGATCACATGCAGTTTGAAACTGAAGTCAGGCCGCTTCATTTACAGGCTGACATTAGACTCAGGTAAATGGGGGAAGGGATTCTCTTGATTACTGCGATAGGCTCATGAGTGTATTTCAGCAGGGACAAAAATGGCATTATGCAGGCGCTGCTGACCGGCGGAAAATATCCACGCTTAGTAAACAGGAGAGAAAATCGAAGCTTTTGTCAGCTGCAGCTCGTCTCCCTCGCTCACCCCCTCTCTTCCTCCACTTCTCCAGTGAGAGGGTTTATCTACTTAAGCCAATCTCCTGTTTCATTACAAAGCATCCAGTGAAATTTAATAAGACGCCACCTTTACACTGTTCTGTAAGTAACATGCTCTCAAAATATGGCGTTTTTGATGAGCAAAAATACAAAGCATGGGGGAACGCTTCTGACAGAGCTCTGCGGGGATGGATTTCACGTGATAACGACTTAAATAGCTTTTCTGTGGGGGAGAAGAGAGATTGAGAAGGAAATAAAGGCATGAACACTGTTAAAGTGAAACACTGGAAGTAGAATTTTTGTAGGAAAGCAATGATGAGAAGTAGAGAGTGTACTATAAAAAATAATCCCGTAAAATTTACTGTAAAAAAATATGGCAGCACATTACCGTAAAAAAATATGATAGCAATGTTTTAGGTTTTACAGGGCTGAACTTAAATTTATGGTAAAATTAACTGATATATTTGTAATATTCTGTGCAATGCAATAAAATATATTTTGTACTTGTATAATATACTGATAACCAGCATAATAATACAAGTGGTAAAAGAGATACATAAGGAATTAAATTCCATCAAGTAGCCTTTCCACAATTGTTGGAATTTCAGTTTACGGTTTTTCACTATAAATTGACTATTTAAACTGTACATTAAACAGTATTTTACTGTAAAAATACATACTATATATTACTATATATAGTAAGGTAACTTACTGTTAACCAATTAAAAGGGTTTTTTTTTGTTGCTGTTTTTTTTACTGTAAGGTTTCTTTTTGATGCCACTTTTGCTTTGAAACCATAAGGAAATGAATTATATTTCATCCAAAATAATTGTTTATTCCAAAAATTATTACTAATAAATTTTACCTACTATCGAAGATTGGTTTTCAGTCCTGCTTCTCAGCTATACTGAATACATTCTGATTGGTTCTGATTGTGTTGAGTCACACCTCGGTTTTGTTCAGTGCTGTAAACTTAGTACAGAGAGAGGGAGGCTGAAAAAATCTTGGACAAATAAAAAATCTGAAGAAAGGAGATTCACGGTCGTGGCCAGTTCAGGTTTTTTTTTTTTTGATAAGGGTCATGCTGAACGAGCGAGTTGGACATTGTTCCTGTGGTGGCTTTATTCCCCTCGTGTATCTCACAATCCCACTGATTAATCCTGACATGGGTCGCAGCGAGGGAGCCGTGGTGTCCTGACCAAGGATGACTTAGTTGTGTTCCCAATCAGAAACAAGCACCTGCCTTCTTTAGTGTGCTCACCAGAGGACCCCAAATCCTGTCAGTGAGAGAAAAGGGGAAGGACAGAGAGTGACCATCCCGTTCCATTTATCACCATACAAAGACACGCACAGACAACAGCAGGCCCTAAAAATTACATCTGAGACTTCATCCCGATTTATCAAAATGTGACTTCTGACTGCAGGAGGTATAAATCATCATTTACTGACTAGCTGCAGGTAGAGGCAGCGTGTTCCCAGAGCACAGTCAGACAGCAGGAGACAGAAAGAGAAACAGCAGAGCTTTGATAAACGACTCTGTATGTGAACACAGTCCATCGCCGCTGTTCTACTGATCCTCAGTACAGGGCGACTTTAAAGGACGTGACGTGATTCTTTGTGTAATGCGGCGAGCGTGTGATGCCATGTGAATGCTGATGAAGCTGGATTCTCTTTGTAATGCGAAAACGTTGGACTAATGTTTTCAAGGCGCTCAAAATGTTATCCTTAACACCAAGGCTGCACAACCAGTTGAAATAAAATAATGTGATTATTATTAACTGCACAAATGACATTAGGCTGTGGATGTAATTACAATATAATTGGATTATTATTAGTAGTAGTAGTATTAAATTTTAAGAAGTTGTTCAGTAAGACAATTTAAATGGGTTTTAAATTTAAATGTATATTAAGTGCAATAATTCAAAATTGGACTAAAACACTATAATAACTAAAATAAATCAAAAAGAGATAAAAAAAAGAAAAAACTACACTCACAAGTCCAAGGACAATTTGAATGCAAAGACAGCCTTTGAAGTGTAAGTCTTTCTATTGGCAGCAGAGCACGACCTTATTGGGAGTTTTAGTGTTTTGCACATCCTATTCAGTGTCTTGAATAATGAATTTTATGTATTTTTTTATTGCCTTGATGTCTTAGCTGGAGAAATAATAAATGTTAAATGTTTATCATATTGCAGTTTAAAACGCTGTTGCATTATTTGTCCATATAATCCCCAAACCACACTGTACAGTTCAGTTCTGAACCTGAGGACTCATCTGCATGATGTGCTGGCTTGCCACTTCTTCCTCTCTCTCCTTTCTTTTCTCATGGAAAATTATTACCATAGTCTCAAGAATCAATAGTACTTGTTCTTTTTTTCCTCTTTCAAATCTTTTCAAAAGGAACAAACCAGTAACTTAACACAATTGGCCAATCAACTGGATCAGTTCAGCTGTGAAGAGTCTAGTGTAATAAGTGGGCTTTAAAGGGCTAATTGACCCTGATGAGCCTCTTGTACCAGCTCTTGTTGAATCACTGGCTGGTTAGACCTTTAGCACGGTGAAGAGGCTGCTTCATCTAAACCCGACATGTCAGACACGTCAGACTTCTCATCTAGCACATACACACACACAAAGACAAACCTCACCTATGACTGGAAAGCCTCGTGACTTTAATGGTCTCTAAGGAGCAAATCATCTAATATAAAATGCAAACACTTTCACATTTCACTAACACTTTTCTCTTTTGAGTATTTTTAAAGCTCAGAGCAAGTGCAGATTAAATTAGTGCAGATTCTTAGCGCCTTTAACATGAAATTTAAATATTACAAAGAGGGAACAAAACAAAAGTTAACATCAGAAAATGTTCCATTTTTCTCTTTCACTGATGCATTATCGTTAGTCTGATGTGTTAACTGATGGAGAACAAACAGGCCTTCCAGCTTACGTTGCAGTATGTTTTCAGGACTTGCACCAAATGTTTTCCTTTTCTCTGCATGCTAACCTATTCCACTGAACTTTATCTCTTAGTATCCCCCCAGCCCCCTCTAAGTTTTTTAACAGATAAAATGTTGGCCTTTATAAATATGAATTAAGTTTGGAAGAAGGCTCCGTGCCAAAAAAAAAATTTTTTTTTTGACCATGCTATTTTGTGCAAGTCTTTGCTTTCAGTGGCCCGTTTGCTTTTTCCTCTGGTTCCTTTTTTACTCCTTACTAGTTTATATTACTCCTTTTTTAAACTGTACTTAAAACTAGAGTAACACTTTAGTATAGGGACCAATTCCTCATTATTAAGTTGCTTATTAGCATGCATATTATTAGCATATTTCCTGTTTATTAGTACTACATAATGTCAACATATATAACATTAAATACTAAATTACTTTAAAATATTTAAAATATTTTGGTAACACTTAATTTCAAGGTCCAGCTCTCGCTATTAAGCCAATATTAACTACAATTTTACCTCAATAAACTCTTAATTTTCTGCTTTATTAAAAGTTAGTAAGGTAGTTGTTAAGTTTAGGTATTGGGTAGTATTAAGGATATATAATATTGTCATGCAGAATATTGTAGACATTGTTTCATGAATCAGTGCTTTGAATGAGTGGTTCACTCATAAAGAGTCAATTTGAGTCATTGTTTTTGTGTTAACTGACCTGATAATAATCTGCAATATTTATGCCACTTCATAGATGTTAGCATAGAAAGTTGTCCAGGACACTTAAATATTGTGCCAGGCTCTTACAAAGTTGCAAGACTGCTGAATTTTTTAGAAGATGTTGTGCTTAACCTCTTTTTGGTGTGAAAGTACCCTAAGCCCCTTTTTGGCAGGCACTTTGGCCAAGGCAATGTTTCGCATGAAGTATGCTTCTCAAAAACATCCTTTGAATCCCAAAACCCTTTTAGATTCCTGTATTGGAAGACCTGTTCTTTTTGTGTTAATGGTGCATGATTCATTTCAATACAAAATAGGCAACGGTGCATTGTGACTTCATTCTGACCCGCTCAGGCCCCGCCCACTCTGGCTCAGAGCCTATGAATCACCTATAATCTTGTTGTCTCTGCTTTATTTAACATGGAATGTTTAGGTCCAGGTGAGATTACAGATGTGAGTGTTGACTCCGTCTCGTCCCTGCTGATCTGAAAGGTAATTGTGTGCCTCTCCTGCTCGGCTCCTCCTCCCCGCTCAAGGACGAGGCAGCTGGAGGCGTCCAGCATTGCCCATTGTGATTTCCAGCAACGGCGAGTGGAAATGGGGCTTCCTGCAGCCCTTGTAAAGAGCAGTTGGACGTCCTTTAGATGTGCCCTTGACAAGACGTCCAAATAGACCTGCCACTGCGTTATTGTGTTACAGGCGCCCTACACTGATACAACACAAACACACACACACACACACACACACACACACACACACACACACACACACACACACACACACACACACACACACACACACACACACACACACACACACACACACACACACATCTACACCCCTACATCAGGATGATTGTAAATCAAAGATATTATCTTAATAGCAGGGAGTCTGAATGGACAATTATTTGCTGGCTTTGGATTCTTATTATTGCATCCTTCACTCATGTTAAGCAGGTTTAAGATATGATTGTTGCATCTATTGAAGGGGAAATTGGCCATCACTGTCTATTTATGCTTCTTATCACTTCATGTTTAAAATCAAAATTTACCCTATTTACTTTCTCAATAAATGTTCCTGCTCTTATTTTTTTATTATATATTAGTGCATGTTATCACGAAGAAAAAAAAATACTTTGTCATCTTTCATCAATAACTTAAAGTGCCCTATGAAATTAATTTCCTATTTGGCAGGAGTCACCTATGGCAGGTTATTGGTCAGTGATAACCAACTGGTAAATATTAACTAATAACCAAATAGCTGTTTAAGCATTGTTTTAGGCTGCTGTTGTAGATCTACACAGTGATTTAATATAATTTGATGCATTAAAGTTCACAGCAACAATAGCAAATTATGACATTTAACAAAGAGATGTTCAAGGGTGCACTTTGAGCTTTAACTTCAATGTACCAGTCAAATAAAACCCTGTCTCACTGGGACAGAGTTGGGACTCATTTTTGGGGAAAAAAAAGAACAGTTTTGTTTATACAAATTACTGTTCATACAAATTATGATTACAGGTGCAGATTATTCATTTAAAAACATATTTTCATGCAGTTCCTTGCACAGTGTTATGACCTCAAAACACTTTTACCATAGTGCATGATTTGTAACCTAATACATGATGTTCCCATTATATAATTAGCTCCATATGTATGGCTTTTCTGATGTGGTAAATTTGCTCAGTAGCGCACCTGGTACAGCATTTCAGTTGTGATGAAACACTTCTGTGAAACAAAATCAAAGTGTGCAAAGACTTGCTTCAGCAAATGTTTTATCTCATATTTATTACATTATAGTTTTAGTGTAGGTAGTATGTTATTTTCAAGCGTGATGGAGCATAAATCTTGTAGTGCCACTCACCAGGCACTTTATTTCCAAACTGCTGCGATACATACAGCAACCAGCATTGTAAAAAGTTTCCAGATTCATGTTGATTAGTTTTGGGTAAAACTGAACGCAATTTCAGCACCACTCTCTAAACATTTCACTGTGAAAGTTCAATAAAACATGCAAGAAGCAATAAATGTCAACACAAGTATGTTTTTCCAGTGGGCCTTGGTTGGCCAAGTAGCTCTTCACAATTGACTGCAAGCTTGTCCAGGTCCGTTCTGCTTCAGAATGTCCACTTTTCATAATCCAGTCAGTTCCCAAGGGATTAAATAAAGCTCTACTATTTTTATTTGAATATGTCACGTTATTAAAGTCAAATGGGTTGAGAATTCCGTTTTATGTTGACTTTAATGTCTATATTGCTGCTAGTGTTTTATCTGCAACTGTTTTCTTTTCAGACGAGTCAAGAGACTTCCTCTTAGTTGCTTTGTAGTTTTTCCAAGAAAAGAAAGATAATCTTTTCTCCATCTCTTAGCTGTTGATCTCTCATCACCTGCCTTTTAAAATTCATGCGGAGAATCAGAGACAGGAACACGCTTCTTACTGTAATGTATTCATTAAGCATCAGTTTCCTGTTCAGTCAGGCTAGTGTGATATAAGCCTGCCTTGCTAGCAAATGAGTCCACTCAATGGCAAACAAGGACAATTATTTTATTGCCTCGCCACTCTCCCTGCCAAATGTTTGATCAAAAGCTGTGTCAGCATCTCTTTTAGATGCACTCCACACATTCTTTGTTAGTACTAATATCATTCTGTGTCGCTTAATAATCTCTCTGTATATTTAAATATGAACAACCCACTCTCGTCTGGCAGGCTATGACTAAATATCGCTTTTATTCACAGCCGTTTATGACTGCCGACTCTCCATCTTTCTTATCGCTAAGGCACGCAAGTACTTTATTAGCTGGTTGTTTGGCCATGCGGTGACCTCACTGTACTGTCAGGGTCGGGTTAGCAGAGCAGAACCACACAGTGAATATTCTATAAAGCCAGGGGTTAATGAACAGCCCAGCGTGTCTGATCCTCGGTCTGTCGAATGGAGTCATCAGTAACTCTGTATCCAAGTACCATAATTCACCCCTGCTCTTGGTCCTGTGAGGGCGCAGCTCAACACCCCTAGAGAGCTCATTACCAGAGCTGCTCACATTAGCCCTGTAGTAACCTTCCCCAACCTGGCACAACGTCAGCCCGAATAAGACTTCCAAAATGGCCTCCGGTCCAGCTGATGAATAACGCGGCCCTGTGAGAATGAGAAATGGAAATAAAATACTTATTCCATGGCTTGGGAGGAAATAGGACATTTGAGTGTCGTTAGACTGGGCACAAACACACATACAGAATTTTCCACCTGCCTTTTATCCTCCTATGGGCTTTTCACACTTGAAATATGGTTATCGTAAACATATTTAGGGGCCAAGCACCAAAGGTGCGATGGCACCTATTGTATCCATTGGCGTTGTTCTTCTTCTTTTTCTTCTTCTGCTCTTGAGTCTATGGCAGCCCATAGAACCACTTGCGGGAAAGTTGTGACACAGATAGAGCACAGTCTCAACATTAAGATTCGAATAACGAATAATCTGACAGAGAAATTTCGATTTGTTATATAGGTGTTTGTTATAAGAAGCATGACCTGAGGCTACCTGCTGTGTTTGCTGTGTTTTGAAAAACGGCAATTTTTGCTTATAACTTCTGAATGGTTTGAACAAAAATCACAATACTTGTCTCTTTAGATTCGGTGGAGCATGCCTAGTCGAATGATACCCATGAATCACATATTTTCCCATGGTAGCCATTTTGAGCATCTGCCATTTTGAATTTTGTAGTAAAATGCTATAATTTACAAATGCATCAATGTATCATTACGAAACTTGGTATGCTTCTTCGGCACCATGCCCTGATGGTACTCAAAAAGTTTGGGCACCACCTTGTGGTCAAAAGTTATAATGAAATTTCTAAAAATGCTAACAACTTTTGTTTACACTAGTCTATTGTAATGAAACTGGTTTTGAAAGATTCCTTGGACATGCCGAGAACATCGATACCAATTTTGCCATAATTGGCTGAACTTCTGTCCGCCATTATGATTCATGTTGAAAACATACTTTTTCGAACTCCTCTTAGAACATTAGTCCTATTTCCACCAAATTTGACTCCGATCATCTTCAGACCAAGCTGGCAAAAATGTATGCATTGTGTGTCGATATACGAAACAGTTTTCGTTTAGCGCATCAACAAATTTGCTGCATCTGAGGCTGTATCTCCGCGAAGGTTTGACATATTTACACCAAACTATGTATGTGCCATTGTCACCTCACACTGACCAGGCCACATCATTTTGGTAACAGTGCCACCTATTGGTCAAGAGTGATAAACCATTCATTAACCATTAATTATGAAATTTCCAAAAATAATAATAATTTTTGATTGCATTAGCCTATTATAATGAAACTGGTCTCAAATTATTCCTTTAATTATGCCGACAACACACATACCAATTATGCCATAGTCAGCTGAACTTCCTGTCCGCCATTTTGATTTATGTTGATACTTTTTCTAACTCCTCCTCGACCGTTTTCACCAAAATCAGATTATGTCTGAGGCTGTATCTCTGCAAAGCTAGCATTGACATATTGACACCAAACTTGGTTTGTGCCATTGTTACCGCACACAGAACACCACATCGATTTGATAACAACGCCACCTATTGGTCAAAAGTTATAAGCCATTAAATCATATTACGATAAGTTGTGTTTATGATTTTTCAGCCATTTTGCTTCAAATCATCCTAAACTTGCTGTAATTACTCGTTGTTGCAGTTGGTCTGATGCTCCATGCCATGCAGGGCTCCTCATTTTGCCTTTGGAGTGCTTGGCCCCTTAATTGCTGCTTGCAGCTATATTTGAATATTGTAAATGCAAAGCTCATTTTTTCATTCCTCTCAAACCATTCATGGATGCTTATTTGCACAGATGTGTCATACATGGTTTTGATGTCACAACATTTATGTATAAACAAATCTGTATTCAGTAGCTTGGCCAAGCCAGAAGATTTAAGAATTTTTTAATTCATATTTTTTATTTAGCAAGGATGCATTAAATTGATTAAAAATCTAAATTGATAGTAAAGACATTTATAATGATACATAAGATTTCTATTCCCAATAGTGTAAATGCTATTCTTTTTAACTTTATTTTGAACAGTAATATTAGTGTTGTTGTACAATGTTAACATATTCTTAAAGGAAGGCATAGTAGCAGAAAAATCAGTTTAATTCCATAATTTAACTAAATTGTTTGCTTCTGTACTTTTAAGACATCAATCTTTAGAGAGAAGGTGGAAACTGGTCATGTAAAACAAAAATGTGACTATTTTTGATGGAAAAACCTGTACTAACACATAATTGGACTTTAGGGAAAGAAATTAAATGCCACATAAGTGTTAAAAAAATGTCATTCTTCATAGCTACATTCAAGTCTCTAATGCTTAGCTAAAAACTAGGAATAGTGTTTTCAAATGTGGTGGTTGATGTGCTGCATATGTAAAACTGCGGCTGCAGAGGTGGCACGTCTGCATGCAGTTGTAGTGTATCTTAGAGACAGCCATTGCATCCATCAGCATGACAGCATTCAAGTTGCATAAGCTGCATTATTTAATACACTGCAATGTCAAAAACTGTGACTGACATGAGCAGAAGGCCATATAGCACGTGTGTGGCTGAGATATGTTAGCTACTGTAAAGTCAAAATATTAATAACTAGCAACCTGAATAACAACATTTAATTTAATGGAGTATTGAGATACACTGGCAGCCAAAAGTTTGGAATAATTAGGATGTTTACATGTTTTTAAAAGTCGTCTCTTATGTGCAGGTGCATCTCAGTGAATTAGAATGTCATGAAAAAGTATTTCAGTAATTCAACTCAAATTGTGAAACTCGTGTATTAAATAAATTCAATGCACACAGACTGAAGTAGTTTAAGTCTTTGGTTCGTTTAATTGTGATGATTTTGGCTCACATTTAACAAAAACCCACCAATTCACAATCCATCTCAACAAATTAGAATACTTCATAAGACCAATGAAAAAAAAAATTATGAATTGTTGGCCTTCTGGAAAGTATGTTCATTTACTGTACATGTACTCAATCCTTGGTAGGGGCTCCTTTTGCATTAATTACTGCCTCAGTTCGGCGTGTCATGGAGGTGATCAGTTTGTGGCACTGCTGAGATGGTATGGAAGCCCAGGTTTCTTTGACAGTGGCCTTCAGCTCATCTGCATTTTTTCAACATTAATAGTAGTAACAAATGTTTCTTGAGCACCAAATCAGCTATATTATAATGACTTCTGATGGATCATGTGACACTGAAAACTGGAGTAGTGACTGCTGAAAATCCACCTTTGCACTACAGGTATAAATTACATTTTCAAATATATTAAAATAGGAAACGGTATTTTAAATTGTAATATTTCACGTTACTTTATACTGTATTTTTGATCAAATAAATGCAGACTTGGTGAGCATAAGAGACATCTTTCAAAAACAACTTTTGTCCTCTAGTGTTGTTACTGCATATACATATATTTGAAATGTTCACATTAATTTTTGTGTTCTTGAGTTTGAGCATGTTTTATATGTATGTTTGTGTTCAGTGGACGGAGGTTGGAGCGAGTGGAGTAAATGGTCGCCATGTGGAGCCGACTGCACCATGTGGAGGAGCAGGGAATGTACCCAACCTTCACCCAGCACGGGTGGGAAAGAATGCCAGGGGCTGGATCTCCAATCCCTCAACTGCACCAGTGAGCAGTGCCCACAGAGTGAGTACCACTATCTCTGCCCCCTGATTAATCAATCGATTAAAACACAGGCTTCCTTTATTGATCACTAAATGTGATGTGAAGCCTAGGATGCCTCAGTGAGAGTCCCATTTACTAGTAGACAAGAGGAGGGAAGAATCTGGGAAGGGCACCTTGGAGGTCTACATTAACACCATACTTTGTTTAGTATTTCAGGCAGGGTTTGTGTATCGTTGGGTCATGTTTTTTTTCACAGGAAGGTCACTTTTCCAGATCAGAGAATCTCGAGTTGTCCAAGGTCTTGATGTCTCCTGGGTTACGTTCCCTCTGTTTGTTGTCCAGCTTCTATTTCCTCACACAACCCTTCCCATTCCTGTTGTTCTTCTGTTCTTTTAATGATTTTAAACCTCTCAGTCCTGCTGCCTTTGTTGCCATAGTACCACAGCAGCACTGACATGGGCGTCCTCGGAAGCGGCAGGGTTTTTGCCGTTCTTCCGATGATTGTTTTTGATATCAGAGCTTCTGGTGGTAGTTATCAACTGTTTCTGTGAGAAATGATTGGTTCAAACAAATGCCAGAGTGCAGACTATGGGGAAGTCATAGCTTTGTTTGATTTCAGGATGGTTCTGTGCAGTGTTGGGGAAAGTTACTTTTAAAAGTAATGCATTATAATATTGCATTATTCCCTAAAAAGTAACTAATTACATTACTTAGTTACTTTTTATGGAAAGTAATGCGTTACATTACTTTTGCTTTGCTTTCACATTTCTTTTTAAATATGGGCAGGGCTTGATTGTTTTTAATATAAGAAGTTCCATTTATAGAAAATGTAAAAGCCCTTTCACAACACTTTGGATGGGTTAAATGCAGAGCACAAATTCTGAGTATGGGTCACTATACTTGGCTGTATGTCACACCAAAAAGTGTAATGAATAAACTTCAGGCTGAAGGAAACGTAAATTTGCGTCTGTACAGCAGAACACAAGAGAAGAAGGTTCAACACTCTTCAGCAATAAAAACAAAACAATGAAGCACAATTCTAAGTAATTTTTGCTTATTAGTATGGTTGAACTGGATCATCAAAGATCAGCAGCAAAGACATTGGTTAATAAAATGGGATTAGATACATTTGTGTTATTTAACATATTTAATTATTACAGGTTTGCGTCATATTCTGAATTAGCATTTCCCTGTTTTAATTCATTTTGATGAATACTAAATCTGTTTTGTTTGTTTTTTTGCAAGTGGGAAGAATTAATGCACATTCACATTTAGTCTAGAACTACATCATGTTCACACAGCGCACACAACGCCTCTGTACTTCTGATTTCTCCTATTATGGGAACAGGAGACTTGTCAGTCAATAAATGGGAAAACAAAGTAACTGGCATTACTTTTTTGAAAAAATAAACTCGGATATTTTCTTGTAAATTAAAAAGTAATGTGTTAAAAAAGTAATCTGATTATGTAACTCACGTTACTTGTAATGCGTTACCCCCCAACACTGGTTCTGTGTGACTTACTGGGGGCAGAAGAGCTTCTAGAGCAAATGGTTATGTGCTTTCAAAGCTTAACAGTCTTTATGTGCTAAAAGAGTTGCAACTAGAAAAATCCTACTTGAAATATGACTTTTCTATCTTAAATTGTTTGCATTGGCCAGATAGTGATTTAAAATGCCGAAATTGGAATTAATTGATTTGTTTGTGTAATATATTTATGATGCACCACCATAAGTTTAGGTTTGATTTTATAAGATTTTATGTTTTTCTCTTATGCTCACAAAGGCTGCATTTATATGAAAAATGCAGTATAAAACAGTAAAAATTTAGTTTACCATGTAGTTTCTTTTTTTTATTTGAAAGCTAAAATTTTCCATTATTCAGTCTCACATGGTCCATGAGAAATCATTCTAGTATGATGGTTTGCATATAACTTTTGTGTTGCTTAATATTTTTGTGGAAACATGATACTTTGGAAACCATGATTCTTTGATGAATTTAACAGTTTAAAAATCACAGCATTTATTTGAAAATTTAATCTTTTGGAACATTATAAATGTCTTTGCTGAAGATTTTGACCAATTTAATGCATCCTAAAAAAAACTAAACTAACTGACCCCAAACCTTTGAACAGTAGTGTATATACATAAAAATAATAAAAATAAATAAAAAGATTACAGTTAAAATAAATTAAAATAATTGTTACAAGTACAAATAAATGGTGATATAGTTCCGCAATATTCTCTAGGATGGCTTGGATTGTGATAAACTGTTTAAATTTGTTTTGATACATCTTTCTTCTTCTTGCCTTAGATATTTAAAAAAAATCCTATAAGTTGTATAGTACTGAATCAAATTGATTGAGTGTAAAGCACAAATAACTTTTGAATAATATGTGTCGTGGTACTCTCATGAATGCATATCAAAGACTGACACAAAAGAGAAGAAATTGTTGAAGTTATTATTTTTGATTTCTTGTGCACAAAAAGTATTTTTGTAGCTTCTTAAAATTAACGTTGAACCACTGATGTCACATGGACTATTTTAAAAGAATCCATACTCCGTTTCTGGGCCTTGAACAAGGTAGTTGCATTGCTGTCTATGCAGGGTCAGATCGTATTTTCAAAATATCTTAATTTGTATTCTGAAGATGAACGAAGGTCTTACAGGTTTGGAACAACATGATGGTGAGTAATTAATGACAGAATTTTGATTTTGGGTGAACTATCCCTTTAACACATTAATTGTGTTCATAGTCAGTTTTGAAGTGTTTGCATTGACTTACTTGCATATGTTTGGCCATATCACAGTTGAATTATTCACCCTGTCTGTCATCCAAAGCGCTTTGTGTGATATCAGCTGTGAGGAACTGCAGTTTAAAGGCCTCCCATAGAGACAGCAGAACAACAGAAAAGAGCTGCGCTTTTAATGTCTCGCCCTGTAATTTACCCACTGGTTATCATGAAATGTGGTGGTGAGCCGAACACTTGTTCTTTATTAACAGTTAATTTGGGGCCGTTTCACTCCCAGCAGAAATCAGGGTCTCAGCAACTCGCTGCACGCGTTATTCCGTTTAATCTCGCTACGGTCTCGACTGTTGCTGATACAGATCGTCGACAGAAAAAGACAGAGATAAAGAGAGGCAGAGTGTGAGCAAACACTCCCATTAGTATGTGCAGAAGTAGAGGTCAAGAGAGAAGTGTTTGTATTCCCCATGCTGTGAGTCGATACAGTTCTAGAATCCTTAGCTTTTCTACTAAGGGCCACATGGAGGCATGCCCAATCATAGCATCATCTCAAACCTCCCCAGCATATCTGCAGCGTTAAGATTTTACGTGCAAAAAATGCCAATGTTGCAAACGGTAACAACAAAAGAAGGAAAATACTGAATATTGCAACCCATCAGCTGAAGTCCAAGACCTAGTTATCATCATTAGATGTTTATGTTTTTCAGTTCTGGGAGGTTATTAATTGGCCCATATTGCTCAAATTAAAAGCACAGAAGCTGGTACGATGGCAGCCATGGGGAAATTTGCTCAGCTGTGGGTCCGGCCAAGCAGATGGGCATCAAAGTGTTGTATTCGCATCCTCTTGGATCAAAGTGTGAGGATTGGCATTTTTTTATTCCAGGGTTTTTCTGCACAGTTAACATACAGTAGTCCCCTTACAGGATTTTTTTTTTTTTTGTACTGAGGTCAAATGGGAGTCCTTCTCCTCGTTCTTTAGGTTTTTGCACCTTTCAGATTTTAATCTGAGCCCTCCCAAATGTCATTTGCTAACTCTTAAAAGCCCACACTTACAGGCACACTGAATAGGCAAAAATCCTTTAAAATTGGAATGCAGGCCGCAGAAAAATTCTTGTCCCAATCTGTTCTCAGCAGATGTCTCTCGCCAGACAATAGACCTGTTTTATACAGTAATGAGCAGAAAATCCTGCCTGCTTTGGCTACTCCGCTGCACAGGAAATGCTTTTTTTTTTACCCTTCCTCTGAGGATTTAATTAGTTGTTAGAGGAAACTCTTGTTGAAATAAAAGTAGCATTTAGTGTCCTCGTAATTCAAGGTGGAGATTAGCCCTTGAGCACCTGCTGTGGGTTAAAAGCAAGTTAAAAGCACAGAAATCCAAAGCATCTGTGTGATTTGACTGTTTACTCGAGGATTTGGATGTGGTCGAGGAGGACAGGTTGATACTCTGTTGATGTTCTTCATGCATCCATCATGCATGTGCCTTAAATAGAATCAGTTTATGTTAGGTATGGCATGTTTCTAAATCAAAAGTGTCTCTTAAGTTGGTGCTTGAAAAGACATTCCCATAAGAAGTGATAGCTTTTCAAACAATCTTTGAGTTCTAATTGTTAGTGTAATAATAATCTGTGATTTCATGTACATGGCAAAAACATCTAAATCCATTAATGAAGATGCACCAAGTAGCAGAACAAGAAATGCTGCTTTTTACCAGGGAATGAAAATATTTATATTGGATGTATCTGTTGGGGCAGAGTTTTTCATAATACATATCTTAGGTCTCCATAAATATAATGTACATCAAAGCATGCTGTGATGTTTTTAAACTGGTTGATTTTTGGTTTGTTTCTTCTAACCGTAGGCCTATGTATATACAAGTACTTAAATATAACATTCAATTCACAACATATATGTATATTAACCATATTTATACACAGTTTTAGCAATATTGACTTTATATTTTATGCAATTATCTATTTAATTTTTTACTTTTTTAATATTAAATACCAATAAATAGTTATATTTTATATCATGAATAGACCTAAAGGAATTTTTTATACCAATGCATTGACAATACAAGTGATTTTTTTATACCAACACAATTATACCAATGTATTTTCAGTGGAAAATAAAGATGCATAATAACTAATCTATTTTAATATTTGTAAAGACTAGCATTGAGCTTACGGCTAATTAGTTAAAAGGAATATTTTTCCTGGAAGTACAAGGGTGTTGATTCAAAATCACGGTCACCAAATATTAGTTTATTAGAGGTGTATATTGTTTGATTTTCACAAATCAGTGAATAACTACAGTGTGGATGCTCATAACCTCCATTCATATAGTCAGGATAATTAACAGCTTGGCGCATCACCACCTGGTGAAATTACACCATAGGTGTTGCTGGGTAAAAAGTGATGATGGGAAGGAAAAGTCATGTTGCTGATAGGCTAATATGTGGAATAGAGTGAAGTAAGGCATATTTAGCAATAATGGAAATAACATTGTAACATTTGAGTTCAAATCAGCTCTTTGTCTTTTATAATAAGGGACTAATTCTTTAATACCTACTTTTTCCATTTTGTATTTTTTCCGCTGTGATAAGATTCAACAGATTCAGTTTTAGACTTTTTTGATGATCTTATGACCTCCACATTTTTATCTTCATAAATAGCCACAAACCAATTTCCACCTTTCTTTGATATACACTTCCCTATACCACCAAATACTACTGTTTTATCAATACTAGCACAACGCAGACAGAGGCTTAGCATAAACTTCAACACTGGATCTACCTGACAGAAACACTACTGTCTTAAAATGTCACTGTTACAAGTCTGAACCTGTTTCTGTCAGCCATGATAGGAGAATTGCAGGTTGGCTGTTTCCTCCTTGAGAGGAGGGGAGGCACTCTCTGAGATTTACCCACAGGCGGAGTTTGGTCCCCGTAGGCCAGGCCTGACGCCCCGCTGTTAGACAGCACAAGATGTTCGGAGCCCACTCTGTTACACCTCCAGAAACCTGTGTTTCGACACACCTTACATCAGCCTCTGGAACAGCAGGAACATCGCTCGCTCTGTTTTGTGTTGATTACAGCAAAAAGGGAGCAAGGGTGAGGGAATCTGATACCGAAAGCAGTTCGCTTGCCTTTCTCCCCACCGCCTCCACGTCAAGGCGCTTGAAAGCGAGGCAGAGACGAGGTGCTGTGGAGGCAGAATACTGCCGCGCGGAATCAGGCAGAATCCATCCAATTATAAAGCTGATTAACTGTGTCAATTAAACCGTGATGGATGTCTGTTCATTTATTGAGCAGGGCAGAGTGAACGCCAGCCCGGTCTATAAGCAACTTCAGTACATCTGTTAGACCTGATAAAAAGTTGAGCAAGGAGGCTCTGACAAGTGCAAAGAGGTTCCCTGGTGAAATAAAGCAGGGAGATTGGGTGAGGGAGATCGGTTCAGGTGGACAAATGGGGAGAGAAACTTAAGAGATGAATCACATCCAGCATTTTGTGGGAGTCGTGGCCAGTGGCTGGAACATTAAGATGTGGAATTCAATATAATATACTATTTCAGCTTATTTCTTTAAAAATACCAGTTTTATAGCACTTCTTTATGTAGTGAAGAGTAATATAATATAATTAAAGCAAGTATAAGTATAAAGCAATATAATGTCTTTTTTCTCACACAATTGAATGTTAAAAAATATAAAGTGGAAATTGTTTTTTCAGTAAGTGTAGTTAACCAAATACACAAAAAAAACATGTAATTTAACTATTTGTAGCTGTGGTTGTATTAACTGATAAATCTCCCATCAACGATCAATCAACGTATGTCAAATAAAACTAAAAAAAGAAGACCGTTCTCGTGAGTGTGGATCATGATCTTTTATACTAATTAATTGATAAAACATTAATTTATACTTGTATTAATTTATATTTTTTATTTGATTTATATTTTTAGCCTGGGTTTCACTACAGCTTAATGTGTTGCATCAACTGCATTTATAATATAATTTTATACACAATTATAAAATGATATTGTATTTTATATTTTTATTTCAAGTTTTCATGTTTGTTTGTTTATTTATATATTAGTAATTATTAGTAATTTGGTTAGATAAATTGACAACATTTATTTAATGAATACAATTTTAAATATTTATTATATATATAATAAATAGTAATATTAGTATTAATATTCATTTTTATTATTATTTGTTTTGGTTATATTATTGACAACTTGTTAATTCGTTATATAAATTCACAATCATATTTATAAAATATATCAATATAAAAAAAAAACAATTTAAAGTTGTATTTGTGTTTTCGTAGATTTTAGATTTTCCCATGTTATTTACTTTTTATTTTTTTATTTTTTCCCACTCTCTCCCAGAAACTGCATTTCATGATTCAGTGGAGAGTAAGTTTGCTTCCGCTCTGGAGGGTTTTACAGGTTTACAGCCTCTTCAGCCTGTTAATCTTCTTTTTTTTCTTTTTTTTTCATGCTTTTTTTCATGTGCACCTGGAGTGCACACGCTACAGGCACAAACCCAGCCCCCATCGTGTCTTGGTGCGTCGACTGTCAGTTTGTGATATCATAAGTCCTCTTAAACCATGACAAAATCACTTCCCGCAGACATACTTAATGCATCATCGATACAGAGACGCAAGAGCAATTCCTGTTTGCATGCGCTCAGTCATTCACCATTGACCAGCTGTCACGAAACAAGCCCTGATGTAATGCCACTTCCTGGAGCTCGGCCACCCTCCTGCTTGCACCGTATCATGTCGTATTGACAGAGTCATCAGTCAGACGCGTTCAACAAAACATGTCAAGACATGTTGCCGATGACCCCCGCACGGCATTAGTCATACTTTGTAGTCACGTCGGAATAATGGAGCTATATTTGGAAGAAATTAACTAGACCAGGCACCTGTAGTCCTGAGAAGTGTAGATTGCATTAAGTAACAACTCCGCTGATGGCAATGAGGGTGTTTATTGCGACTGTGGTGATTAAAAGTGTGATGAACAATTAGAAGACAGCTTAATTAGAGTGACGCAGACTGGCATAATGGTAATTGACAACCCTGTTTTAATTGTCTGTGTGATTTTGGGCTTTGGGATGATTCTAACTGAATCATTTCCTTTGATAATCTCACTCTCGTTTAGTCCAAACAAACCAAGCTGAGAGTGTGAGGATGAACGTAAGTGTGATCATTGATTCTAACTTCCTATGCAGTTTTGTTCACACTAGTGAAAAGTTAATAAAAGGCTAATTAAGGGCTAAAAAGGGGGGTTTCAAAGGTAAACTGAAAATTAAACACAATATAAGCAATAATGATTTTACAAGCTAACACAAATTTCGTAAAATAGACTGTCTCTTATTTTGCTTTCTGTAAATCTAAACAAAAACACTTGTATTGCTAATTAAAATTATTCTAAACAGGTAAAAAAAATCACTAGTAACCAAACAAGGAATGTTTTCATTCATAGATAGATAGATAGATAGATAGATAGATAGATAGATTGATTGATTGATTGATAGATTGATTGATTGATCAGCAGTTTCTCCCTGAAGTTTTTAGACTATTAAAGACATGCACTTCCATTGACCCCACTTGGAGTTGTACTGTGATGCAGGGTGTAATCCTCAGTGATGTGGCTCATATGCACAGCTGTGACTCTGCACCAGAATTCAGGAGCTTTGGCTGAGAGATTCCTCATAGCTTTTAGCTGTCAGTCCACGGAGCATCTAAATAGGCCTGCATACACCTCTGCAGTCTCTCGTCACAATACAGAGCCACTGGGTCTCTCCCAGTGGTGAGCACAGACACCTCTACCACCCAACAAATCAGCATGCCACAGAGACAACCTTCACAAATCCCATTTCCCACCGACACAATTGATTAGAATAATTTTGGATGTGATTGTCTCTGGGTACTTAGCCATAAAGCTGCAGGCCACAACGAGAGAGGGCACATGAAATTATGTGGATTCATAAGGAAATCTGCTTTGTGTCAGAAACACACATACACTCTTTCCTTGTCTCTCTCTCTCTCTCGTTTTGGAAGGAAGTGTCTTTCAAAATCGTGGCCATAAATTCAGCAGCTTAAAGAATGCTGATGTAGCAGGCTGCCAGCAAACACTCCTGTCTTTCCAACTGCAGAACAACCCACTGAAGCACAGATATGATTACCTTTTTAAGAAGGCGGCAGTAGGGAAGCTGCACATCTACTGAAATGTTTTCCCAGCAGTTAATTCTCTTATGCACAATGCAAGCCAAGTCAGGTTTAGGTAATTCTGTTTGCTAATAATTGTATGCTTGAAAAAAAAAAAAAAAAAAAAAAAAAAAAACCTGGCATCTGGCAAAATTTGGTTAACATCAGATTACAAAGTAATACACGGGAAGAACAGGTATTTCATTCTAAAATTGACACTGATTATCGCTTTATGTATTTTTAAATCATCTATTTAAGCAAATGTTTGGAGTGCAATACTGCATGCATCATGCTATTTTTTTTTTTGAAAACATACACATTACAAATTTAAAATATTTGTAGGTTGACCTCATTTAGGTGTTCTTGATTCAATTTATTTTTAAAAAAAATTTTAGTTTTTTTTTTTTTCAGTCAAAAAGAGAAGGTATTTTATGCATTGTTCTCCTTTGTTTACTGCACAATTTGGCCATTTCACTAAATTAATACTTTTATTTAACAAGGACAGATTAAATTGATCAAAAGTGACACTAAAGACATTTGTAATGTTACGAGATTTATATTTCAAGTAGATTTTTTTTTTTACTTTATGTTCAAAGAATCCTGAAAAAAGATCACTGTTTCCACAAAAATATTAAGCAGCATATCTGTTTTTTAACATTGATAATAATAAGAAATGTTTCTTGATCACCAAATCAGCATATTAGAATGATTTATGAAGGATCATGTGACACTGAAGACTAGAGTAATGCATTCAGCATTACATAACACATAAATGTTTTTAATAAAAATAATATATTATTTGAAAGTGTTACAGAGACAACATAGCTCTGTATTAACCAATATAATTACTGATATTATAAATATTATGTCTGTAAACCAGATCTACAATCTGTGCCAAATCTACAATCCAGAAGTTGACATGCTTCAAATAAAATGAGGCATCAAAATATTTTAGTTACGGCTTCTGTCAGCTATTTCAACTCAAATAAAAAAGTGCTAATATTGACAATATGGTAACCAATATTTTATGTGACTGTTACTGAAACTGTCTCTTTTTCTGTCTCTGCGCAGCAGCATCAGGTGCTGAGGATGTGGCCTTGTATGTGGGGATCGTAGCGGTGGCTCTTTGTCTGACTCTGCTGCTGATTGTACTGGTACTGGTCTACCGCAGGAAGAAGGAAGGTCTTGATGCAGATGTGGCCGACTCCTCCATCCTCACCACTGGCTTCCAGCCCATGGGCATCAAGCCCACCAAGCCAGGTGTGTGGGCACCGCGCAGGGCAGCCCGCAGCAGTAGGCTATTGTTTCTCTACACTATCCACCTCTCGTCACGGTGTTTCACACCCATCCTCTTATCCCTGTGTCACCTGTGGAAATTGCAACTCACAGTCTCCCAGTTGTGTCCGTGTGTGTGCGGTGTTTACGTTAAATGGCGATAGTCATAGTTTTGTGTGTCATCTTCACAGTTGCAAACGATTGTGGTGGTTTTACTTAAATCATCTTTGAAGTCATAAGTGAGAGGAGACCTTCACTCGTCCGCCTGCTACCGTGGGAAGTGATTTGGTAATAGTAGCATTAAGCTGATTTCCATTGATCCTCCCACGAAACAAATCTGCCTACTGCTGTGCACTTTTATTTTTACATATGTAAAGTGTTTAATGTGGAAAAAAACGAGAGCGGTTCTGAAATCACAAAATACGGAGTTGGATTTTGGGGATTTGAACCTGAAAAAAAATTCAACCGTGACTGCTAGGCTTTCTTTAAACTCTGTATGGAATTTATTGTGGCTGTTAAAGAGGAGGAGGAGGCATTGATTTATTTACGAGTGAGTCTCTCTCAGCGCCAAAGGCCCGGCTACATCCATGGATTTGTGCATTTGCACTGAATTTCAATTTGTGTTGTGCACTTTTAACCACTGTGACCTTTCAAATAGTTTTTCACTTGTTTCTTTCTCTCTGTTTCTACAGAAAACTCTCATTTGCTCACCATCCAGCCCGATTTGACCACCACCACCACAAGCTACCAGGGAACGCTTCGTTCTCGCCGCGAAGTCACCGGAAAGTTCTCTGTGAGCAACGGCCCCCTCCTGGAGCCTCTTCCTAATGGCTCCCACACTCTGCACAACGGCAAACTACCCAGCGACCCCAACGACTTCATGAACCGCCTGTCCTCTCAGACGTATTTCAAAACGCTACCGAGAGACAACGTAAACACCTCTTATGGAACTTTCAATTTCCTGGGTGGTCGCCTTACCCTCCCCAACACTGGTAAGATTATATGATTGCAAACAGTACAAAATGTTTTTTGTGTTTAGTCAGGAGTGTTCTGAAAGAGCTCTGGAGCTTTGTTAAACTGCAACGTTATTATACCGACATGGCCCAAAATGGAAGGGTGAAGTGATCCAATTACACGGCAATCCAAGCAGTTTTATGTAAATCGGGACACAAGCGAATGTGAACACCTTCTAAAAAGGTTTTTTTTTTCAAGTAACAAGGCAGAGCGGGAAAAGAAGCGCTTCCATTTATATACTAATGATTGTGTTATGACAATGACGACCGTTTTCCATTTTGGACGAAAATAGCTGTAATTGGGGAACGTCTTGTTTTATTTTTCCCATTCTTATTTTTGAAGGATACCTCACTGCATCTTCTCCGAGCCGAGCCAGTGACTTAGTTGTCAGCCGTAGCACTGTAAGCCGATATGCAGCGTGCACATTCATAGTGCCTGCAACCCTATCCACTCCAAGGACAACGCCAGAGTATATTCAAACCAATTAGTCTTCTTAATCACAGACAGAGGGTTCATCAGGCTGTCACATTATGAATCACTCGTGGTCCAAGAGACAGCTCACGAGGCAGAGGAAATGAAATAACCAGGGCTCCCTCGACTAAGAACATTGGCCTTCAAAATATAATGCCTGATACCTGTTATCCGTGACTATTTTGAGGATGGTTTATGGCTTATGCTGCTTTTATGTATTCATCTTAAATAGGATTATTTTAGACTTAGACATGTTGCATGGCAAATATTATTATTATTATTAATATTGAGTTAGGGGTTGACTAATTATCTAAAAAATTATAATAGTATATTATTTTATTTGATTATTTTTTAGTTTTTTTTCTTTTTTGCATGTATGTCATTTTCACATTAACATTTCACATGTTTGTTTATTTTTTGAAAAACACATTTGAATGTAATCAAATTTGAATTAATTATTTCAGATCCAATTCCAGTCAGAAGTTTACATAAGACTATTTAGGATTTATTATTTCTTTCTTTTACAAGGTATTTTGCAAAAGAAAAACAAATTCTGAAAGTAAATTTACAATAAATTTTCTGAAAGTGCACATTGTTCAGTTTCATAGCCAACATTAAATTCTGAAACAGTGTAAACTATGATCACTTGAACTATGATACTATCTGTGACGATGTTTTATGGCTTATGCTGCTTTTATATTTTCATCTTAAATATGATTATTCTAGTCTAGACAAGTTACACAAAGTTTATTGTGTAGAATTAGGTGTTGACTCATTATATAATTATATATTATCGTATATTTATTTTATTTATGTTTTATTTAATTTTTAATTGTTTTTTGTACGTCATCTTCACTGTTACAAATGTCCCAGAGTAACTTATTTTTCTTTTTATTTAATGTTAATTAATTTTATTTATTGTAAATAATATATAAAATATATAAAAAATATATAATATATAAAAATATGTTTTTTTTGTTTTTGTTTTTTAATACATTTGAATTTACTAAAATTTTATTCATTATTTCCGATCCAATACCAGTCAAATACAGAAGTTTAGATAAAACTTTTTAGGATTTCTTATTTCTTACTTTTTTTTTTTTTTTTTTTTTTTTTTGTGGAAAAAAAGAAAAAAGATTCTGAAAGTAAATGTACAGTAGATTTTCTGAAAGTGCACCTTGTTGAGTGTTATAGCCAACACACTGACTTATGAAGCAGTGTAAACTATGATTGTTTGGCTGTTTGCTGAAAAGGTAGAGACTGGATCTCTTGTAACTTTAATCGAATACCCCTGCCTTAGGCATTTCCTGCCACTGTCCACATCTCCAGGGCATAAAGTGAAAGAGTTTTGGAAAGTACACATGGTAGATGACATCTTTGACCTTGACTGTGGATTTGTATGGTGTTAACCACATTTACTTTTGTCACATAGAGGCCCGCTGTGAGCTGTGACAAAAGCAGCGTTCAGATGGAACAAATGAGCCTACCTTGTCTCCTTTGTTCCTATTTACATTAGGAATCAGCCTGCTCATCCCGCCAGAGGCCATTCCCAGAGGGAAGATTTATGAGATTTATCTCACCATTCAGAAGAAGGAAGACATGAGGTAGGTCCCTGGAACCAATCTGAGGATCTGCCTCACAAAGAAAGGATGCACAGTTTGAATCAGATTTTAAAAAGGCCCGGCACAGCGCGTCGAACATAATTGAAGTCAGTCTTCACATGCTGGCGTGCATGATTGTGTCTGTGTGAGTATGTGTGTGTTTGTGTGTGTGTGTGGAAGCCGTTTGCTCAGATTTATGACTAATGCTGGCTTGAGATATCAAAAGCTTGTGTGTATGTGTTGTCTTGTCTGTTATATGTAAATGAGCCATGGGCTGCAGAGAGGGAAATGTTCTCCTGTTTTAGATTTTCCTGTCGGAGTGAAGCACCAGGTAACGGTCAGGCTATTTTTTGCTCCCGCATTCATGTGGTGTTCACGACCAGCTCCCTACTGGGCTTGAACGCAGAGTGTGAAAAGTCAGATCAGGGCACCATAGCCCTGATTAATAGTGGAACCTCATCTTGTTAAAGGGTCTGCTCTGGGCTTGACATTGGCCATTCATCCAGGCCCTGTTAGTTGAATCCTGACCATGTGCTCCCCCTCTGCCTCCCTCTAGATTGCCCCTGGCTGGGTGTCAGACGTTGCTGAGTCCCGTGGTGAGCTGCGGACCGCCCGGTGTGATGCTCACCCGGCCGGTCATCCTCAGTATGGACCATTGCTCTGATGCATGCCTGGAGAATTGGGCCATCCGTCTCAAGAAGCAGTCATATGAGGGAACGTGGGAGGTATGTGTTTCTGTCTGTGTTTATGTCCAGCTATATAATTTAATTTTAAAAATATATTAAAAGATAGTATATCATTTATGTTATATTTTATTTTGTTTTCATTAAATATTAATCTTAATATAAAACATAAAATAATTTTCAAACCTTATATATTGCCTTATATAATGATTCCATATATATATATATATATATATATATATATATATATATATATATATATATATATATATATATATATATATATATATATATATATATATATATACACACTGGACAAAATTATAAACGCAACACTTTTGTTTTTGCCCCATTTTTCATGAGCTGAACTCAAAGATCTAAGACTTATTCTATGTACACAAAAGGCCTATTTCTCTTAAATATTGTTCACAAAATCTGTAAATCTGTGTTAGTGAGCACTTCTCCTTTGCCGAGATAATCCATCCACCTCACAGGTGTGGCATATCAAGATGCTGAATAGACAGCATGATTATTGCACAGGTGTGCCTTAGGCTGGTCACAATAAAAGGCCACTTTAAAATGTGCAGTTTTACTGTATTGAGGGGTCCAGGGGGGTCCGAAAACCAGTCAGTATCTGGTGTGACCAACTTTGTATAAGTTAAACAGTACTAAACCATATATATATATATATATATATTAGGGATGGAACAGTTTGCAGAAAAAAATAGAACTGTATGGTTCTCCACACATGGTTCGGCACACGCTGTGACCGCACTTTAACTTTAATCTGACAAATACTCTGTAATATGGATTGCTATAAATCACACGGAAAACAAACAGGGTTCAGCTAATATATGTTTCTGTTGATGGATGCGCATTCTGGCTTCCCAATACATTACAACAGCAGTGATGAAAAAAAACGTGTTCTTGTTCAATGCGAATGCTGTATGCTGGAATATGAGTCATTTATTCTGTCATCACCCAATATCTGAGTTTTAGCTAAACTCATTTAAGCTTTGCCAGTTGAAATATTTAAGATCCAGAAGATGCGAGCTTGCGCGCGCAGGGGTAAGATTTGTGCGTGCGCTCATCCGAAGCACGCAAACCTGCGCCTCAGAACGTGCGCAAATATTAAGCTCTCTCTGAAGTATTGTGTTTAAATGGACAAATTCACACAAAAATTATGTCAAAATGCCCATCTTGGTAAGTAACCTATAACATACATAGCCAGCTGAATGTACTATATCAGTGCACTGGATCAGTGCATTCCCTTAAAGTGACAGCACATTCTTAATATTAATCGAACAGCAACAACAAAGAAATCACTCACTGCTCTTAATTGAATAGGTTTTGTAACTTTAATAAAGATTAGTCTTTAATTAATACAGTCAAATATGCAATGATGTTTTACATTTCATTACTTTATTCAATTTCTGTACCTAAAAACTGTTAGAAAATCACTGAAAATCACTGTTTATTTTATTAGTATCTTTACTCTGTTCTATTTATTTGTGCTGTTGCTTATAGTTAGATAGATTATTCTAACTTTCTTTATTTTTATTTGAAAGTATAGTTTTTGCCTAAACATAGCACATACCGAACCATACCGAAACAGTGACTCTTAAACCATGATACAAACCGAACCATGAGTAAGTTATATATATATTTATATACTTTATTTTTGATTTTTTAATTATGTATTCTTCTTTTAGGGAAAATTGCAATTAAAATCCGCCTGGCTCAAAAATCTTAATGGCCTTAATACCTGTAAAATTGCATGTAAAGCGATTATTTAATATAATTTACATAAATGTATTTAATAAAAAATTACTACCATCATATTGACTTGAAATTTTGACAAATGTACTTGACAAATTTGTTATTTTTACGGTAATTAGTTTTCCATAAATTGTTTAACAGTAGTGAATTCAAATGTGGGGGAGAAAATGCATTTGAATATACAGGAACATAATATCATAATGCAAAAAATAAATAAATTAATTACTTGAAAAATAGGAATCATTGTCTTTATGCAAAATGTAATTTTAATTGATTTTGTTTGATTTTGGGGTGAACTTTTTTTGAAAGTTTTTGCCAGATTTACATACTTGTGTAAAAAAAATTTCCTGTGAAGCCATAAATTCCATCAGCCTAATTTATCGTCAATGTGTTTTATATGATTGTGCCTCATTTTAATTAGCTTTGAACTGTATGTATGTGGAATTCATTCTGTACGTTCACCTTTCTTGCCCTTTCCCGTCTCTTTCTCTCCCATCATCCTGCTACTGAATTGAATATCTTATGGAGGCAAATGGGCTGTATCGTCATAATCATTTCAGATAGCCTCTCAGACAATAAAGCCCTGAAGTGTCTCCATCAGCATACTCCTCATTTCACCTATCTCTCATACCTTCACATTTAATCTCCATTTAATTGTATGGATCTTTTCCTCATTCCATCCGATGGCCATCAGCACCCACCTTTAAACTGAGCCGGGGTGAGTCCTTCATTACGCCTGATGGCTTTTCCAAATCTGCTCTGAACCGCATCGGGTTGGTGCGAGATACATCAGGCACAAAGACAAGAAAGAGGAGGAACCTAGGGAGGAAGGGCGGAGGAAGAGAGTGAAGGTCTTCTTTCATGTTTGATACTGTGCATAAATTATTCAGGCTCCTTGGTGTGGCAGCAATGGGGCGGCAGTAGAATGAATAGGCCTGTCTTAGATAGAGGGTAGAGCAGCACTTTTAATCATCCCCTGCCCCAAATATAGCCCATCGGCGGCAGGTCGCCATTCTTGGCCAGGTACAGCAGACAAAAGAGGGAAAAAACGCAGGGAAGTTTGTCCTGGAAGGAGCCTTGGCAGACAGACTCGCAGCAATTAATTTCTCCAGAGGACGCAGATCAGCAAAACGCGAGCAGAAGAGAATGAAATATAGTCTGTGTCGTTATCGAACCGCGGGAGGATTTTTTTTTTTTTTCTGAGTCATTAAAAAAAATGATAATGAAAAAAAAAAAACAGACTTCATTGTGGTCAAATGGAAAACGGCTAGTGCCAATACTAATTTCACTGATGAAGATAGTGGCTTATTTTATTGATTGCTGGATGTAATTTCCTGGCCTGGATCCCGAGGTGCATGACAGTA
This sequence comes from Cyprinus carpio, assembly GCF_018340385.1. Taxonomy (NCBI): domain Eukaryota; kingdom Metazoa; phylum Chordata; class Actinopteri; order Cypriniformes; family Cyprinidae; genus Cyprinus; species Cyprinus carpio. The sequence goes on from NC_056610.1 coordinate 12,614,913, forward strand.
GGGCCGCCTCTCAGTATTTGATTAGATAATGGTGTGAGCAAGAGAGAAAGAGAGAGACAGTGTGCGAGGAATCTTTCTGATGAGCTTCCTGCAGAAAGTTCTGTCGCCACATATCCCACTTGCCTTTTCTCTAATTAAATCCACTCTGGGGAGCCATTATGTGATTGTATCTGACCGGAGACGGTGAGAAAACGGCACGTTTCCTCACAATAGCCTTGGCCTTTGCTAGAGTCACGTTTTCTGACAGAATGCCTTTTCTCCTGATTTTAGTACATTTTTCTTTGCATTAGTCTATACAAGGCACACTTGAAGGCATCACTGATGTCTGTCAGGATTCTTACATCCAATTAAAGTAATTATCTTGCCATGCCCTGACGAGCTCCATATTGCGCATGGCAACCTGTTAATTAGTTTTTAGTAGTACCTGTTATTAGTAGAGAAGCACCTCAAACTGTCAAACTCACCAATTGATTAACACAAAACAGTGGGGTGCAAAATGACGTAAGATTGATTGTGGCTTTGCAATGGATGAAGTCATGTATATGGTTTAAAATTGGGGGGGAGGGGTTATTAATGTTTTTAACTAATCAAATACTAAACAAACCAACAAAACTAAAAATAATACAGATTAGGATCAGTTGGGGTCATGATTGATTGATTGATAGATTGATTATTTAGTTTATTTATTATATATATATATATATATATATATATATATATATATATAATTTTTGTTTTTTTTAAGAAATTATGTATCTTTTTTTAGTTGATTAAGACATTATTCAGCAAAGATGCATTAAACAATCAAACAGGTTTGGACAGCTTTTTACCCTTAATAAATGAAATCATCATTTAAAAACTGCATTTTGTATTTACTTGCATCTTATCTTTGTGTAATATTAAATTTTGTTTGATGATCTGATTCTTTTAAGTATGACAAATATGTTAAAAATGAAAAAAAAAAAAAAAAAAACAGGAAGGGGGCAAGAACTTTTTCACACTACTGTATATACAGTAGATGGCCAACCAGTGTGCTTTCTACCACCGCGAGCACAGCCGCCGCCGCGTCTGCAAAGTGCATTTGCAGCTTTTGACCGCTGGGTGGCACTTTAACCACAAGTTATCAAACAAATGCATCAAAACAAATTTTCGCAAATAGCCATCAGCTTTGCCTCACAGGTGTGTTATATTTGACAGCTGCAGTCAGAGGAAAATGAAAGAAAAACACTGTAGTTAAAATATTTTATATTCACAGATGAAACTTTAGTAGCCTACTTAATAAGTTATGTTCGTTTCTTAGAACGAATAAAACAGAATAAAACACGCACATACTTTGTTATTCGTTACCTACTACTTGGGGAAAAGATATCTGTCTGTACACTGAATAAAAAAATGTTGCCTGTTTTATAAATTATATCCATTATTTTAGTAAAACGTGAGGCACTAAATAATTTCGCTCCCATTATTTAGGCCAAACTAAAACAAGAAATGAATAAATTAAAGCTCTCTACGATTTAGCTAAATCATTGAAACTGAAAAGAATGGACGGATTAATAAAATGTCCTCACATTTAAACTCAAGTTCTCTCATTATAATCAACAAAGTGCAAACGATGTAAAAAAGAACTTCATTAATTGACAACTTCAGTGATTTTAAAGGGAGCCTTCTTTACTTGCTTTCATACAATTTAAGTAAAACGTGTATTCTATTCCTTTAAATATCAGAGTGCAAGATTTGTGTGACGCACAACATTTATTCTTATTTGTCTACATATTTTTTCTTCATTACAAATCTTTTTTGGTTTTATTTTGTATCATTGCATGTAAAAAAAATAATTAACTTTGTAATGCATATGCAAAATTTGAAACTGCAATTTTATTCGCAGTCTATAGTATTTTATAATTATTTGTACAATAATAACTTAACCTGCTTTGTATCTTTATTATTTAATGTAAAAGAGATTGATTAAAACAATCAAAATCAACTAACTGGAGCAGCATCAGCATTTAGATCATTTTAAAAAGTCAAATAGCCTTTAATTTACAGGTTATAACTGCATCTGTCTCAGTTGTAGACTTGTGAAGATTTATTTTAATGCGGATCCCATACTATAACCTAAAAGAAATATGCTCTTTTACTATTCATATTCAAGTGCATGTGCGGAAAATTATTAATGTGCATGCATGACAGGGAAGCACCCTCACGATCATTTTTTTCTTTTTCTTCTTTTTTCCCCTTTTTTTCCTGATAATGAAATAACTTAAAACTGGGGTGCCTTACATACATGAGAAATATCTACAGAAAGCTTGAAATGTCTACTTTTAAACAAACCAATTCAAAATGAAAGCAAATACTCAATGATTATGCGCATCCTGTGGAGAGTTGGCACTGTGAATTTAATCTTGCAGCCGACAAGAAAACATTAGTTTATTAATAAATAATTAAAATGACTCCTTTTTCACAATTATTAGGCTACTTTCGCCTGTGCTTTGTGCCAAACTTAATGCGTGTGCTTGAGCGTGGAATATATTAGCTTAGGCTCATTATGAATTAGACTGTGTTAATTTAATATGAACATGCGATTAGTTGAATAATGACTTAAATTAACGACTACTAGTAACTAGAAAAATCTAGCGTTGGGGCAGACATATTAAATACCCTCTAGACAACTCTGTTAAAGTTTTGAAAGCATTTTACACTCGTTTGTATAAATTCTGCTTTCAGAACGGTCCATAACTGAGACATGCCTTAACATTGATTTTTCCTCTGAAACACAAAAACGAAAATTGATATTTTATGTTTTGAGAATGGTCAACCCTTCTCCATTCTGTAGATATTGTTGCTTCTAGTTTGTGCATTGTAAATCACAGAAAGTCTACAAAATGTTGTCTTCAAAAAACTCTGCTCTTTTTTGTCACGCCATAATGCATGTGTATTTCCTAAATCTAAAATAGCCTATAAAACCTGTTCATAGACGGATACTTTTCTGATGTCTAGACTCTGTTTGGGATTTAGAAAAATATAAAGAGATGGTTCAATATATTGGTAATGAATACATTCTGTGAGAATTTATATTTCAGGTTTTGACTGCGAATGTCAGGTCAGTAATGCTGGAATTGCCCGATAATTAAACTAAAAATAATTAGGCCAACGTGATGTCTCAGGAAAGTTTCTTATTACTGCAATATATTTTTTTAATTTTTATTGCCAAAATGACTGCAGCATTGCTGCATACAATTAAAACTGAAAATAGTACAAAGCAGCATAGGCTATACATTAAGAACAAAAGTTTTTGTCTCCTTTGGCAGATGCGCGTCTCTTTCGCCAGTTTCTTTGTCTCTCTCTCAGAAGCTCCTCATCTCTCCTGAGATAAAACAAAAACATATTATTTTGTATGTAATACTTTTTAGGCCTATGCAGTTACAAAAATTACAAAAGACAAACCCAACGAGGCATGAAAACACTTTGCCTAAACCTGCTCTGCAAGTTTGAAACCCTCATCAGACCCCTGTCCATGTGGAAGAGCAAGATTCTCACCTTTATTTTTCAACCCCCACAAGCTATACAGAACTACCCCCAAACCCCAGCCCCCACCAGCTGGACTGAATTCAGTCGCTAATGGTTGTTTTAGTGTAAAATTGACATGCACATCAAAAAAAAAAAAAAAAAAAAAACGGCGAACTGCAGAACACATTTGTATCAATCATTTTATATATTATAATATATAAATAAATAAAAAACACCACAACCTGGGATTTGAAACTGTGTTGCTAAAATCAAACAGATTTTGTTGTTGTTGTTTTTTGTTGCCAAGAACGAACTGAAATGAAAACATTTATCTTTTAATCTGTATATATATATATATATATATATATATATATATATATATATATATATATATATATTAATGTAATGACTGTTTAATAACAATATAAAAGTTTTGGAACCAAACTCTTCATATATTTATATTTATTTATTTATTTATTTATTTATTTATTTATTATGTAAGAAGTTATTTTTGATCAAATAAATGCAACCTGGGTGAGCATAAAAGACACAAAAACATTTAATAAATCCCCAAACTTTTGAATAATATTGTACATTGAAGCAGCAACCTAAGGCATATCTAGGGATCAGAATATCACAGAAACTTGAGCCAGTAAAGTCACCTAAAAATAGATAGAAACACCTAGCTTTGTGGCAGAGAGTTTTTCAACTGGCAGCTACACAAATTTTATTTTGAAAATGGAGAATTACCCTTTACATTCCAGAAAAAAATTATAAATGCATAAAAAGTATTCATTCATTCATTAAATTCTATTTTTATAAATGTTTATCAATTTTAATTGTTCCTATTTGTGTATTTAACTTTTGGTATTTTCACATAAGAAGTAAATCTGAGCTGTAGAAATTTCAGAAGATTTATTCCCTGCTTGTAAGCAGAAGAACAGGAAGCTCTGATCACTTAGTGGGCACTACTATGTGTGAACATTCAGGATGAACTCCTGCTATTAGTGTCTCATTAGAGCACAGAGCACAGCTCATTATGCAGATCTTTCAGTTTCTGCTCAGCCAGATCAGTTCACTGTATCTAAAATCTGACACGGAACATCCTCAGGGCAGGAGCTGACCATATCTTCAGTAACTCCACTGACACAGCCGCTCTCTGCCCTCCCCTCTGATCCCTGTGTCATTGTCTCATTGGCTCCTCAGGATGTACTTCAGCTTGGTGAGGAAGTGGTTTCAGAGCCGTACTACTGCCAGCTGGAGGCAGAGACTTGCCGGGTGTTCACTGAGCAACTGGGCCGCTTTGCTCTGGTCGGGGAGTCCCTCAGCATGGCTGCTGCTAAACGCTTAAAACTGCTGCTGTTTGCTCCCGCCTACTGCTCTACACTGGAGTACAACATCCGTGTCTACTGCATGGACGACACACAGGACCTACTAAAGGTGAGGCCTTTGATTCAGAATATACAGTAGCTATACTTATGCCAATTACCCAGCCAACAAAGATATGCTGTATGTTTTGTTAATGTTGCCATTAGGTTTCTTGGTTTTGTTATTGTTAAAGGGTTAGTTCACCCAAAAATGAAAATTAGGCTGTGTTTTACTCATCCCCGAGGCATCCTAGGTGTATATGACTTTCTTCTTTGATGAATCCAGTCGAAGTTATATTAAAAATTGTCTTTGATCTTTCAAGCAGTTTAATGCCACTCAGTGGGTGTTGCATGCATCAGTCCAAAAGAAGTTAAATAAAAAGTAAAAAAAAAAAAAAAGTGAATTCCATTTAAAAAAAAAAAAAAAAACACCCAGAACTGTTTCCTTTTACAACAGTGAGCGCAAGCTAGATAAAAGTGATTATTGCAAGTTAAATATGGATATTTTTCTTACAAAAACGTATCGATTCATACAGGAGGCTTTTGTTCATCCCCCGGAGCCACATGAGACACTTTTTTTTAATGGACAGGCGCTCTTTATTTAACTTCTTTTGGACTGATGGATGCAACACTCGCTAAGTGTCATTAAACAGCTTGAAAGATCAAATACAATTTGTAATATAACTCCAACTGGATTCGTCTGAAAGAAGAAAGTCATATACACTTAGGATGCCATGGGGTGAGTAAAACACAGCCTAATTTTAATTTTTGGGTGAACTAACCCTTTAAGGAAATATTCCATTTTATCATTTTGCAAACATTATGGGAATTTTAATATTAGATGTTCTCTGAACATTCTGAAGCAGGCATATTTGAAAAATGTTAGACGAATGTGCAACAAAAAAGTTTCTGAAAAAACATTCCATGGAGGATGCATAAATGACTTTTTTTTGCTAACATTTTAAGAACCAGATAACTTTGAACAAACAATCAATTTATGTTACTGGAAGAACATTTGTTTGAGAGAACCTTGCCAATACATTATGAGAATGTTTACCTAGTTTTGTCTTCTCTCTCGCTTAATCCCAGTTCTCTTGAACCCCACTGAGAAAACAAACTTAGACCAGTTTGATAGGAGTAGTTCACCCAGTTTACTCATTTACTCACCCTCATGTTGTTTCTTTCTTTTGTGGAACACCAAAGGAGAAAATGAAAAAAAAATTAATCACACTTTAAATTTCACATTAAAAAAATTCATGGGAAAAAGAAAAAAAAAATTCAATTAAATGTTTTGTTTTATGTGAAAAAAAGAGTCAGACGTGTTCAGAACAAATGTAAAATTGTATGATGACAGAATTGTCATTATTGGGAGAACTATCCATTTAATTGCTGATTAACCAAAGATGTCTTGCTATATAAGCTAGAAAAATAAAATAAACAAAATAAAATAAAATAAAATAAAATAAAATAAAATAAAATCACTAGTCATGCATTTTTCTTTTTCTTGTTTTTCCTGTTCCTTATTCTTTTTTTTTTCTTTCATCAGACAATAATTTTTTTTTTGTTCCTTCTGGCTTACACTTATTTTTCTTTCGCTCCCCCTCCTAAAAGATCAGGAATAATCAAGAGCTAATGCCAAAGCAGCCTCCCTCGAGGAGCACGTCTGAGCAGACTGTTAAGATTTCATTTGCATGCTTAATTAGTAAATGAAAAGGAGAGACTCTCTGGCTGTGGCCCCTGAGCTCCGCTCGGCTCTCACTGTCAGAGTAAGAGGGTCTGTTCCCTGCTCTGCCCACTCCAGCCTCTGAGAGCCTGCCAGAAAAGATGACCTGCCCTACCCAAAGCTGCCCGCTGGGCCCCACTAGGGTGGGCTGTTGGGGGAAAGAGATTATGAAAGAGATGCCAGGAATTTGCCCGGTTTGTTTAAAATGAGCTCTTAGCCATGCAAAGATGAGAAGTGCTCCAGTGTATGATGGATGTGAGCACCTCCCCTCCAATTCTCTCCAAAGGGTTCATGAGAACGCTGACTGTTCTGTCAAGTGAAGTGTTGAAGTGGTGATTTGGTGCCCCCCCCCCCCCAAAAAAGGCCTATTTTTTATTATTTTTTTACAGCAGTTGCTGTTATTTAGAGATTGGAGGTGTGGATGTGTGATGTGCTTTTATCTGTAGCTAGGTTGTTGAGCTTCTAATATAGATGTTTTTTTAACCCATGACCTCATTTCATACCAACCTTGCCTTTGATCAGGAGCGGGCTGCTCCAGGGGAATCTTCATACGTGGACAGACTCAGTCATGCAATGCTCTCATGTGGTGCTGCTTTCTATGAATCCACCATATCTGCAGTTTTCACTCCCCTCAAATGCACAGACTGCTGTGGTGAACCACAATGGCCTTACAGGATATGCAGTGTTTTACTGTGTTTAGGAAGGAGTCGAGTGGACTGTATGCTGATCTTTGTCAGTATAAAAAGGGAAAGTTTTTGTTCCAAAGACCAGAAACGTACTGTATGCAAGTACATGAATGCAGATGTGTCTGCAATATTATGTTAAACCTTGAAATGTGCATTTTTAAATATGTAAAAATGCCTATTCTGCTCTGTACTTCTAAACATTCTTGGTGTTTTGAGTTGCTGCACAAATTAATAATTTTCGCTGTATTCTTTATACAACATTTGATTTTTGAGTTTCTTTGGATAACAGAATTGGCTAAATGAATTAATGAAAGAGAATTCTAGTTTGCTCCAATTGTAACTATAAAGATTTAGTAATCATTAAAAATTCTGTGAGAATAGGAAAATCCACAGTTCTGTCATGAATCTCTAGATAGCGCAGGCCGATAGGTTCTACCTCAGTCTGACAGAACGACAAAATTATTCACATTGAACAGTCAGCAGCCAATGAGCTTTCTGCTCAATATTCAAGTACTCAGCTAGTGCTTGCCATAGCAGGTACAGCATGTTTCAGAAACCCTCCACCTTCCCCAGATCCACCTGTATACCACTCTACTATGGGGGTGATTTCATGTCTGTTATATATGGGGGTTAATTCATGTTATATGTGCAGCAGCAGCAGTATTTCCTTCATGCTCACAGCAGCATGTCTTTGAATATATTGGCAGTAGCAAGTCTAGCAGATCTATTCCACCAAGACCAAACACAGCCAAGACTAAACTCTCAGAGAGTTGTCATGACATAATTATAATAATAATGAAAGAAGAATAGTATCGTTGGAATCGCTTCTTTGGCAAATTGTTCTGAAGCAATGATTTATGAAACTCCTCATACAGTAATCATGAACAACTGGATAACTCATGAACAAATCATGTTAAATCATCAATCAAAAAGTTTGGGACCCTGCTTCTCAATACACCAGCACAGTTTGACATGTCATTATATTCTTCAATGTTTTAAACCCTTACTCATTGCACGCTGCATTCTTAGCTCTGTCGCAGGGGTCACTATATTGGATATTAGCTTGATTGCTGTTGTTAATGTTTTTTTGTTTTGTTTTTTTACTGCCACATTGATGCAAGAATGCTTGTAAAGCAATGTGTTTGCAGTCTTGCAATGCATTGGCCAAGCATTTGTGAACTCGTGTAGAGTATGTTTGTGGTCTAACAGGTGTTTCACCCCCTGAGAACCACATCTGAGTCCCTGATTGACTTTCCTTCAAAGATTTAAGGCTGATTTATTGTGATGGAATTATTATGCTAATTATTGCTGATAACAGAAGAGGATTTCGGAATTAGCATAGCATTAGAAGCGTCGGTCATGACAAAGATGCATTGTTATTTTTTTATGCATCTTTCTTCACCATCATCTTGGGTGAATATTAATTGCATTTTGATTGCCGCAGGGCTACTACATTACTTCGAGAAACGGTAATGCACCACAAATGAAAGGGATACCGCTATTATTTTAGTGGTTGTCTCTCAGAACTTGCTACACTATACAAATACTTTTTCTCCTTTCCAAATTTCTTTCCTATTCATTCTTTCTTTCTCAGTCATAAGCTTTGCTTGTGCCTAAAACAACAGAAATATTAAATCTTCCAATTAAGCCACATTAAAACAATGTAACTGTCTTTAATCACGAGTATGACATTTGGGAGTCAGTGACATTTCAACAGAGACACTTTCAATATGTTTGTGAGTCTTATGGGACCAATTAGATAAATATTTAATGTACTGTACAGCTGCCTGTTTCAGAACTGCTTCCACTGCTGGTTTTACTGTAGCTGGACACATCATAGCTGCTGCCCTTCCTAAAGCTCAACTACAGAAACTGTGAGAGACACTTCCTTTGATGTGGTTAATTATTGTGCTTACTTACCTGCATGGCCTCCAAATATAAACCTGACCTTATTAGGCCATGCTGACCTTATTTAAATCTTAGTGTTGGACCACACAAACCACTACACCAAGTCTCTGACCCTTTCATTCTTGATGTGATCTCACCATAGTATTTGACCTTTCAACAAAGCGAGATTTGCAGTGTCTGCATCCACTGCAGAAAGAGCATTGAGATCCAGATTATAGTGCACTAACATGTTGCAAAAAGGTTTGAAGCACCAGCAGAGGAACATTTTGGGTTCACTGGTTTATCTGGCTTGTCACCAGGCAGTGGATTGTAAAATATCCTCTCGTTTTAGAGATGAATGAGCGATGACCTTTGGTGCCTCTTTCCAAATGTTGTTCACATTTAATCAAGACCTGTGTGATATACTCTTCTCCCTCCAGACCTTTCAACCCAGCAGCCAAATGTCTGAGGAGCCACGTCTGGTGTTTTCTATCTGCTGACTGGGCTAGAAACAAATAGAGAGAGAGGAGAGCAAGCGTTCTCATATTTGACCTTTCGTCTAACGTCTGAGCATAATTTGCACGTATGTGTGCGCATTCATGCTGTCGGGGGGAGAAACCAAAAATGGTGCATGGCTTTGATCACTGACGAAACATTTAACGAGACAGTCGGCTTCATCAACCAACGAAGCGAGAGAACGAGACAAAACAAAGCCTGTACGTTGCTCTGATTTGTCAAATTCGTTTCTCTGGAATGCTTGTTTGGAAAGCTACTTGTACGTCGCTCGTGTTTTTAGTTTTTAATCAGAGAGAGGAGGCAAGGGAGAGAAATATTTGAGGTGTTGGGTGGAAAGGAGAAAAATAACCTCATTACTAGCTGGAGAAAACTCACAGACATATGTCTAGATGATTTACATCAGTGAAATGTTTGCCTCCATCATTCAGATCTCTTTTCTGACTTGCTCATCAGCTCAGAAAGTGCAAGGTCTGTTTTCTCATGGCTGAGAAGTCGCGGAAGATGCCATGCGGAAATAAGTCAATGTCAGTCACTTTGTTATTCTCTCATATCTTTATGCGCTGTGAGACAGTTGAGATTAAGTTATAAAACAGACTGAAAGAAATCTTCTATTACTGCGGATCTATACTGTCATTAAAATCAAAGCCTTTTTACTTAGTTCACTGATTTAAGGTGTTGCGTAACAAACTTGTCTCGGTGGTTGTTAATTTATAGCGTGCTCATTTTGATTTTATATGGTATGATGGTTATTTCTTGTACTTTATTACTGGTAAGCTGGTGGGGACAAAATGGATAGAGCCCACTCTGCATTCATGTTTAATAGCTTTTTATTTGAATAGCTCTGAGATAGATTTACTAGAAGGAATTTATTAAGGCATTGCTCATACTTAGGGGCTGGGACTTCAACAAACCTGTAACGATAAGTACTAAACTTAACCTAACAACTACCCAGAACACCTTAGCAACCTCACAACAAAATGCAAAAAAACATGAACTTTTGACCACTGTGGTTCAATCTTCTGAGAGTTGACATTAAGTGTTTTATCTTAATGGAAGTTTGGGTTACTGTGAACTTTGTAAACACATTGCCCTTTTGCCTGAATGGCTTTTAAATGTTTAGCTTGTGTGTGTTTGGCGGAGGAGCGTTTGTAGCGTGTGAGTTGTAGCAGAGCATCTAACCTCCTTCTGTCAAAGACGGCGAGGGGAGATAAACTATAGAAGAGTCTCTTGTATTCCCAAATGGAGTGCAGCAGTAGTCCATCAGAGCCCCTGCTCAGCACACCACATGAGCTGTCCAGGCCTGTGAGGATGAAGGGTTTGTGGGCTCCGGAGGACTGTGGCCATGCTTCCCATAATCCTGTTATCTGTCTCTCTAAAGCTTACCACTCTTCTGACCCGAAGACACCAGTGTTAAGCTGCCTCTGTCTCCTCTCCATTCGTTTTTTTGTATTATATCGCTCGCATACTCACTCTCTTTTTCAACCTCTCTTGCTCCAGTTCTTAGGTTTCCAGTGAGTAAGAAAAAGACAGAGGGTGGGCTTCATCCTATTTTTTTATTATTTATTTATTTTATCTAAAGTCACTGTCAAAGAATAGAAAATCTTGTTTCCCAATCATTTTGTATGGCTAAGTCATTACCATATTGTCATCATCCATAAAATTGTCTCCCCCTTGTACAGTATATACTTTAAAAAACTCTTTACAAAAATACAGTGTTGACCAGCTTCTGCAAAAATGGTGTAGTCACTACAGTTCTTGTCAAGGGTGTCATGCACTTATTTTTTGAAGGGGAACAAGTGGCAATTCTGGCTCTCTTGGTGCCCCATGCAGGCAAGAAAAGACATGACCAAAAAGAGAAAAAGAGATAGAAAAAAAGACTAGTTATTTTTTTTTATTTTTTTCATGCTAGGGGGTTCAAATCACAATAATAGATTTATCTTGCTGTGGTTGTTTGTTTATTATTTTAAACCATATATTGTAATTACAAATAAGTTTAAATAAAAAAAGTGATATATAATTTCTATATTAATTTATTATTATTATTATTATTGGATCAAAAATACTACTGTAAAGCAGATTAATTAATATAGGAACTCCATTTGTATAAAATGCTTACAAATTATTATTATTATTATTTTACTGTCTAAAAATATCTATATTGTATGGTATATTGGTTTTAAAGTGTATTTTGCATGCAATTAAATGGTTTTTCATTGAAAGAAGTCATGTTTAGATTGTTCTAATGAAATTCTGTGACAATTTATTTACAAGACAATGGGGTGTAAACAGGGCCAATATTCGCTCAGCCTGAGACATATGTTGAAAGCAAACACACAAATGGCAAGCTCAGTTCTTGGCTGAGATGCAGCAGCGGCGGGCCAAGACTGACATGTTTCTGCTCATCATTTCGAACTGGCCTTGTTAATATACGTAGGGTGGACAGGCTGGACTGTGTCTGCATTGGTATGCATGCTCTTAGTTATTCATAATGAGATAATTGGTGTGCTCTTCTGTGTCTCCCATTACTAGGCAGCTAGATGTGCTTATAGGTCAGATTCAGGATTAAAGTCCATAAGCAGCGATTTGAAATGCTAATTTCCTCCCATAGAGTGATTGTATTTAAGAGAACAACGTAAAATGAGATGCTTGTAGCCTAAATAAAGTGTCTTTTGTCGTGAAGGAGAGATTATATTCCTCTTCTAAATGGAGTGTGCTTAGCCATTGACTGACATACGACCTAATGGCAAGAGATAAATCTTGACCTCTAACCTATTCAGTTCTCTTAAAATTCACCTCAGTGGTTGGGCTGAAGAATCATGAAAGATGTCAACGTCTCTATCTTTGCTGTGCTAATGGAGAAAGACTGTAGCTTGACTTTCCGACTCTGATAGTAAAAATGTTTAAAACTACTTTCATTATCTCCCATGAAACCACTTGTGGTCTTTAAAAAGATAAAAGGGTGTTTTATGCCAGAGACTAGAGACAAAACTTGTGTAGAATTTTTAGTTTTAACTTTTGTTGTTGAATAAAGATACTTTGTTCTGGCCTCATTCTAAGACATGATGCATTGTGACAAACAACAATTATGATCAGTTATAGGTAGATAGATAGATAGATAGATAGATAGATAGATAGATAGATAGATAGATAGATAGATAGATAGATTATTGTGTATAGATAGTATTGTGTTTTTATTCTAGTTTAGTTTAGTTTAGTTTAATTTAGTTTAAGTTTCCTCAAAGACAATTGCCATAAGTTAGAATTTGTCTCCTTGTAAGAAACAGTGGAAAGCTCACTTGCTTTTGAAACTGTAGTTAAGCAGATAATATGGTACTTGTACAGCAGGTATTGCAAATGAATAATTAACAGGTTCTATACCGTTTTAATTGAAACCTGGCCTGCCGATACTTGGCAAAGAGTGCAGAAAATTGAATCCTCCATGTGCAGATAAAAATCACTGAGATTCTCCATCTTAATTAGAGGCGCTCTCAAACACAATTCATGTGCATCCACATTCACACAGAATACAATCAAACATATGGTAATTACCGCACCCCCCACCTCTCTCCTCCATTTGTTGTCTATTCGTTCAGGTAGCTTTCTTTTATACACACCGCAGCTTGCTTCTCGGGAACGCTTCACCTGTTTCATTTTCCTTTACTCCTTACCTTTGTGCTGTTGTTTTGTTAGCAAGTTTGAATGTTATGAAAGATTGCCGTCCTGATTGGGAAGGTCTGCCAGTCCTCTAACCTCGGCGTCCAATTCATCATGTTGTTTGAGCTGTAGTTCCTCTGTGCGAGCCGAGGTCTTTGATGGGAGTCTTTCGGCTTTCAGAGACCTCCGCTCTGCGCACTCCTTTAGCATGAGAGATGTGCCCTGAAAAAGAATTGATAGATCAGCCAGGATGTGCATGGATATTATTACCTAATTCCAGATGGCCGTTCTGATGGCAACAAATGGCCTTGCCGTACCAACCCCACTGAGACGAAAACATTAGACGTGCAAGTACAAATTTCTCCTGGCACAGCCGCAGAAATGAAATTAAGCGGATCTTTGATGCACGAACAATGAGCGCTTGACGAATAGCTCAGCTCGAACCTTCATTACCCCAGCACCCTTGGATTTGGTTTGCGTTCGCCAGAGTTGCCGTGACCTTGGCGTGACATTAAAGCAGCGTAGGGGAAATGGAACCGGGTTACGAGGGCCGTGGCCTGACTGACTGTGCTGCGCTGTGTTGCTCCACAGGAGGTGATGCAGATGGAAAGACAGCTGGGAGGTCGACTGATTGACGAGCCTCACATCCTGCTCTTCAAAGACAGCTACCATAACCTGCGCCTCTCGATTCACGACATGCCCCAGGCACACTGGAGGAGCAAACTACTCGCTGGCTATCAGGTGGGTTTCTATAAAACACCTTCTCTCTTGCAGCAGCACTTCTTGTATTAATGGTGTTTGCTACTGTGAGCTCCTCTATTGCTAGCGCTGATACTTGGGATTATCGGTTTTCCAAAACCCATAACCTGAAATATTAAATCTATTAAACATTAAATATAAAAAAGGCCTGGAAGATGATAAACATACTCTCAGAAAAAAAGGTACTAATGATGTCACTGGGGTGAAACCCTTTCAAAGTGTACACACTTACTTTCAAAAAGTACATATTACTACCTACATATAAGAGGGCTTTTCTATTTGAAATAGTTAAAGGTGGATTAGGCAGTTTACTTTATGCACTACTAGTGTCACCAGAACTACACAAATAAAGCATGTTTTCAAATAACCTTTACAAATATCCCTTTCACGCCTCCGCCTCTTATGAATCTATAAAAGTGGAGGTATGTCTCTACGGGTAAAAGTAGATGATTAGACTACTATTTTCAATAAAAGGTCCATCATACAATACTTTTAACTTTAAGTTTATCTTACCTGTTGAGAACAAAGTTCGTTATATCAATTGAAACCAAAAACATTTAATCCGACCAAATGTCTGACTGATTGAGTGCAATGATTGGATGAACATTTTATGGCCCTGAGCCTTTCACAGAAGATATATACATATACATGTCTATATATGTGCATATATGTATATATACATATATAAACCGCTTTATTGCTGTCAGACCTTTTAACCAGTATAACAAAAATGTGTCTGGAAAAATTACCTACATTATTTCTTTAATCCTGGGTCATTATAAACCCAGGAAAAGCTGAATCCAGGGTTATCTTGCTTCAAAATTACACATTGTTCATAATTTACCTGGGGTTAAAAATTTATCATGTACTGTAAATTGGTTTCCTGTCACCATTTGACAAATTTTGCCTCATGAACATTTATACAATGTACAGTTTGCTGTGACTGTCTAAAGCATGTGAACGTGAGGCACGTGATTGGCTGTCTGTTGCTAAGCATCTGGTCATAGCATTCTAACACCACATCTTTTCACACTGTATATGTTTGGCACCACAATGCCAGGTTAACAGTGCAAAAGCAGTGCTAAGCCTGCTCTGGATGGTAAATAATTAGGGATGCTCATTTCGATTAATTTTCCCGACCGACAACCGCCGTTCGTTAATCGATTATTAACCGTCAACTGATAAGATTATAATATTGAATTGGCATTAAATACAAATAAAATTGACGCGTATCTGTGACCCTTTAAAAAAAATATAAACATTTTTTTTTTTTTTTAACAAAGGGTTTATTTTAACGTGCAAAGTGCAAACAGCAGCATACAGAACAGATCAACAACAGAACCTGGATTCAGTTTAAATTTCCACGCACCTGCAGCATTTCTGACAATGAGAGAAAAATAAAATAAAATAATACAAATAAAAAACAAAATAGGCCTACACTAAATATATTTTTTAAACTTAAATAATTAACAAATTTAGATGACAAAAAGAAAACACTGAATCCGTTAGAACGAAGCTTTCAAAAACCGGCAATTTTTTTCGTTAGACTAAGATTTTTCGTTAAATAAAAATAGCAGCCCTACCTCAACACCTTGTCTAATTTTTTATTTAAAAAAAGCAACATATCAACGTGATGTGGGGTCAGTCTGGAGCGCAGCCTGTTGACAGTTAGACCCGCGGCAGAAAACACCCCTCTCCGATGGGACAGATGTCCTTCTTTCTCCGTCCTTCCAAAAAAAGGTATATGCAAAAAAAGCGAGATTCCAATACAGAGGCAACAAGACAAAGTCAATCAACCAAATCATCCCCACCAAACCATCACTAACAAACAACCACCATACCATTGAACAGATTCTCTGCGTTATCTCCTCAGATCGCCGTGCATCGCATCTTCTCACTGATAACATGGAGGGCAAAGTTTGTTGCCCTTCATCACTCGAAGCTTTAGGGTGTTTGCTTCATAAATGGTACTGCATCGTACTTGTGCTACTGCTGTATTTTAATACGGCACCGCATAATTTACAGGTAACTTCGTCGCCCTTTCTTTTAAAATGATCCCACACAGTGCTTCTTTTCGCTCGCTTCATTCTGCTTCCCTTGCTCGGAAAAAAAAAAAAATTCTTCAGGCATGTGTCACGTGTGTGGTTGCGCGCGTGCCGACGCGCTCCGTGAGTTAATAAATATAAGCTATATAGTAGGCTATTTTATTTTTAAACCATGCAGCAAACTAAAAAAAGAACCTTAAAAAAAGTTTTAAACCGTTTAACTGATAGTATTAATCGGTCAAAATTCTTACTTTCGGTTAACGGTTAAACGGTCAATATGAGCATCCCTATAAATAATAATACCTTTTGAAAGAGTACGCAATGACAGCTTTTGTACCTTTTTTACTGAGAGTGTACGCAAATAAATTTATACTTAGAGGAGCAGTCACTCATAGTCCTAGGAACCAAATAACTATCTGCTAACATTCATGGAGAACAATTTTGCAACCACATAACGACACCCTAGCAACCGCCCAAATTGTTCTGGCATTGTGACAAGAAGTCAAGGGTAAAGTAGCTGCAAAATTGTTCCCTCTGTTTGAAATTCTTTGTCTCTGTAACGTGTACTGCGGATGTTATGTTTGTCTTTTTGATCTTTGTTGTCAAAAGTCTTTTTGTAGCTTAATTGAACGAGTTGGAGTTAGCTAGTCTAGTTATTTTTTCTTGGGGGTAAATTTGAAGTGCTGTGCTCTGTGGCTGCTCTGAGCTTTCTAACAGGGTGTGTGATCTGGTATGTCCTCCGGATTGCTGTAATTGGAAATTTCTTTGGTTTCGCCTCATTAGAGTATTTCTGAACGTGCGGGAATGCTAAAGAAGCCCATTATAGAGTGAATTGGCGAGCAGGGACCCTAGAACGTCTGCTCTTAATAACATGCACGGCCTTGGCTACGAGTTAACAGCTTCTTGGGTAAAGAAGGATTGAGAGCGCTGCAGTTTTCTCATACGTCTTCCTCACCCGCTCTGCCCATCTCAGAACTCTTTCCCACTGGAGGAGATTAAATATAGACCAATATGTAAATGCTCAAGGCTGCAACACCTGATTTTTCTCGTTTTTCCATTCCTGGATCATGTATGCTGGGCCTCAGAGGAACGTCTCTGGATTCTGGAGGAATCTTGGCGTAAAAAGCTCCTCCGAGGATTTGGAGATGCCAGCTAACAGTGTTACAGCACAAATGTGCATAGAGGAAACATTTTCTCACCTGAGCGTCCCCTATTTTTTAGAGAAGTATGTTTCTTGGCTGTTTTATTCAGTCTGTGTAACAGCTCCCCCATTGGAGTAAACTAAGGTACTGCATATTCACTAATAACGTGCGCTTATCTTTGTTTTTTTGTGTCGCTCTTCACAATTAATTAGACAGTATGAGACGAGAGCATGTTATAAAGCTAAATAATTAGTCTAATCAGACTGTCACGCTGAACGTGTTTTATTTGACAGACTAAATGTATTGTTTTAATAAGTGTTCTTATATTATTTGACTGGATATGCAGGCATATCTGCTCTATCTACTGAATTGTGCTCATTCATAAATTAAATCCAAATCCCCGGTTTTGAACAATAAGCTTTTTAGGATGTTCTACTGTTGTCAGAGACAAAGAAACTATTTTGCTGCTTCGTTTGAAAATGTTGCCAACAATAGATTTGGAAGAGCTTTCATAGACTCGCACCGGCAGCCACAGCATCATAAATCATCAGGTGATGGAGTTTTTCTTTGTCTGTGTCTCTTACTGACCATCAAATTCAGCTGGATCTATTGTTTGCAAGTGGTGAAATTTTAATGAAAAGGAAGCGGTGTATTATCTACCAAGTGACAGAATTTTTCTCTCTAGTTTATTTATGTCACATGCAAAGTTTGCCAAAGGTTGCCAAAATGAGGAAACTTTTGGATAATTCACGTGTTGAAAAAATTCAACTGCATTCTCCTACGGCACTGAAATGTGGAAATGCATATATATTTAACTCTATATTTGTGGACTTTGCATTGTCTCTGTTGATTTTGAGGGAAAAAATAAATTCAAAATAAAAGAAATTATGGGAAATAAATGATATATAATGTAAAAGTGTTTTACATACACTGCTACAGCCTTAAAAATGACTCATAATTTTGATTTTATTGCTGGTTGGACTTTGGGTTTTGAATAATCAGTTCTGACAAGAGTGGATTTCAGAAATGATTTGTTATGGACAGCAACAATTCAGTGTGACATGTCTTTGGTCCTTTAGGAGATCCCATTCTATCACATCTGGAGCGGCTCTCAGCGGACCCTGCACTGCACCTTCACACTGGAGAGACAGAGCCTGAGCACCTGTGATCTCACCTGCACGCTGTGTGTGTGGCAGGTAGAAGGAGAAGGACAAAGCTTCACCCTGGACTTCAACATCTCGAAGGTAACTGAGACCATCTGCAGTATGATATGCCAGTAAACAGTAGAGATTAGTATTATTAAAGCCAAGCCTTCAGTGATAATTCGAATTGAATTTGGAATTGAAATGATTTGTCGTTGTATTGTGAGATTCTTACACCTAAGATTCTCTTTTGACATTGTCCAAAACCTAGGTCAGTTGATTTGAATTTAGAATGGAATTAAAATTGAATTTATTTAAAAAAAAAATTTAAGTAAAAATGTTGACAATGTAACTAAATTGAATATACTTGATACTGTGGTCTGCACATATGCATGTAACATATGCACATACAGTTGTGCTCATAAGTTCACATAGCCCTTGCAGAATGTGCAAAAAATTAATAATTGAAACAAAATAAGAGGGATCATGAAAATTGCATGTTATTTTTTATTTAGTACTGTCCTGAATAAACTATTTCACATAACAGATGTTTACATATACGTACTCCACAAGACAAAATAATAACTGAATTTATAAAAAGAACCGCATTCAAAGGTTTACATAACCTTGAATCTTAATACTATATGTCATTTCCTGGATGATCCACAACTGTTTTTACATTTTGTGATAGTTGTTCATGAGTCCCTTGTTTGTCCTGAGGAAAAATCCTCCAGCTCCTGCACATTCTTTGGTTTTCCAGCATCTTCTGCATATTCAAATCCTTTCCAACAGTCACTGTATGATTCTGAAATACATCTTTTAACACTGAGGACAATTGAGGGACTTGTGCATAACAAATTCAAAATAGATTTTGAATTTGAACAAAATGTAAAAACATGTACTGATGCTCAAGAAGGCCACTCAATGCATTGAGAAGGGGGTGTAAACTTTTTTAATTGGATGATCAGGGTAAATTGTACTTATTATGTCTTCTGGGAAACATGTAAGTATTTATGTAGCTTCTGAAGCCCAGTACTAAATGAAAAAATATGAAAATCAGAATAATTTACACATCATCCTCCTGTTCAAAAGTTTATGAATGTGAACTGATTGTGAATTGAATTGAAATGTAGTCTACACATGCATATTTTAAATATTTCTCAAAAACCTTTGAATGTCACATACATCACAAACTATTTTGCAAACCGATTCTGCTGCAAACAATTTGATTTTGAATTAAGTTTATAATAAGAATTGAAATAGATTTTGGAATTTAAATTTCACTTAAATTTAAATTAGTTAATTTAAAATATAAATGAGCACACAGAAATGTATTTCTTCTTCTTTTTAAATATGTTCCAAAATCTAGCTCGGCTAACTTGGATGTATTTATTTATTTATTATTTATTCTTTAATTAATTTCAATAAATGAAATAGACTTAGTACTGTGGTCCGCATGCAGAATGTTTATGAATTACATTCCGAATTTGGAATTTAATGTGAACCGAATGTAAATGTGAATTGAACTGTAGTCTACTCATGCATCTTTTAACCATTTCTCATAAACCTTTTGAATTCAGTTCAGTTTAATTCTCACATTCTACTAAATTATTTTCCAAAAGTATTCTCATGCATATGCAGATCTTCTCCACAGATCTTCAGATTAAAGTCTCTGTGAAGTTGGAATGAGTAACATGAGGTTGAAATGTTCTTGACTCCAGGACATCAGACCACTGGACTCTGATTTCCTGTTAATGGACAACTGCACCCCTGCCCTGGCTGGTCCGAGCGCATTCCAGATCCCTTACCTCATCCGACAGAAGATCTGCAGCAGTCTGGACACCCCCTGTCCCAATGGAGCAGATTGGAGACTACTGGCCCAGAGACTGAAGCTTGACAGGTAAGATCTCTCAGTGCTAGAAGTTATTATCTCTTAGGTCTAGAAGGGATCCTGTTTAACAAAATCTCAGGATTTTTGTTGTGGGTTGTGGAAACTGTTGTTTTGCAGAGTGCTGATATCTAGAGCAGATTGTGCGGTTCTCCACTTGAATATTAAATACTTCCACAGGAAATTACAAGGCAGTAATTTAATTACTGTCCCATTGAACTTCCTCCAGGTAATGGAACATAATGGGCAGACTTCATTTGTCCAATAATGTTTACTTGCTCCAATTAATTACAATTTGAAACAATTAGCACACTAACCAAAACAAAACAATATCCAAAAACTTAGTTAAGAAAAAGCACAGAAAATGAAATTAACAGGTGGAAATGTTCTTAAATTTTTTTTTTTTTTACTGAAATCACTGTCCTCAGAAAATGTTTTAAGACTTGAAAGCAGCGCTGGTAGTGAATACAACCCCGACTGTAAACCTTTTCTCACTGAGAACAGAGAGCATGTAGAAAACAACACTTAAAGCCCCAGGCATTTGAGGTACAGAAAAAGGCCGTTAGATCGAACAACCCACTTCAGCTTCCTTCGGGAGATGCGTCTTGCAGCATCTAATATGCTGCAAAAAGGGGTTGCTTTGTTCTTATTGATCAGCTTTGATCCGAAAGGTTCAGCCTGGTCAGTGGAAAAGGTCACATGCAACCTGGGTTTTACCCTTTTAGAGACCCACAGTAGATAATTCATCAAATGAAAATGCAGGGCTGCTTTAGTTCAGGAGTTAACAAAAGGCTGTAAAGCACGTGTTCAGAAGAACTGAGCGTTCGTGCATTGGTTTAGTATATTGGAATGGATAATACTGTTTTATATTCCTCCGTGGAACAAATGTGTCCAGCTAATGTGTCTCCCTGGACCAACATGCATGGATTTTCTACTCTCGCTTTGAATGGAGTGACAGAGAGGTTGATGTATTGGTTTACAATGCAAGATAAGCTTCTTGATGTTTTATTTCATTTCAGGGAGTAATAACATATGACTCTCCTGCAATCCTGATTTACTTCTCACAATGAAACAAACCATGCATTGTGAAGCATATTCATTGCATTTCTAATATATAACAGAAGGCTATAGCTGAGTGAATCCCACTGAAAATGTCCAGATCATATTTCACCTTAAAATAAAAAGAAATAAAATAAATAATAAATAAAACCTGAGACTCTTTAATATTTTTTTCTAGTTTTGTAATCTAATAATATGCATATGTCATGATACTTAAAAGTCAGACATAAAACTGCAAGACTTTTTAATATGATATAAGACTCACTCTGTCTGTCCAGAATGCAATAGTACTGACAATCCGTTTTTTTCCTTCCCCAGGCACATGAGTTTCTTTGCATCCAAAGCGAGCCCCACATCAGTGATTCTGGACTTATGGGAGACCCAGCACTTCCACAACGGTAATCTCAATCAGCTCGCCGCTGTGATGGCTGAGATTGGCAAGCAGGAGGCCATGATATTCCTGGTGTCAGACGGAGAGTGCTGACACATTAAAACTCTGAGTGATGGGGTGGGGGAAGGACGTGACCCTCTGCCCGCCCCACCATAGATGAGAAACAAATCAAAGAACAGGGTTTACCCAACTATATGAGGCCACTTCCCAAGTGAATAGGGAATAAAAGAAAATGAAAGAAAAAAAAAATAAAACAAGACCAGGCTCAGGAGGAACCTGGCAGGGCTTTTAGATGTACTGTGACTGAGACAAATGCCCCTTTCTCAGAACAAAAATCCATTTGTTTGGAAAATAATGGTGTATAGAAAATCCCAGATTCTGTGATTCTGGTCCTGCCCTCAATCACTGACCAATATGTACTTTCTAACCACATTTGTGTTAGGCACATTGATATATTAATATCAGACTGGAAACTAAAACGAATCGGTTTGAAAGATATCAAGCAGAAAACGTAGGTAAGGTGAATATTTTGCGAACTTATTCAGATTTGTGACATGCATTTTGTAAATGTATCCCATTTAGCAATATGCAAACACACATATCGATGACAATTTCCTTTGGCCGACATGTTTCTTACCTCACAAAGCATTTAAAATTTTAGAGCGTTTGCTAAATTTCAGGTCGAAAACATGAAGGAAGTAAAGCGTTTTTGTTGAGAGCCATCACTTGTTCCTCTGCCCCTGTGCACTTAACGTGTGTGTTCATGAAGCCATAAAGTCCAAAATTCACCTCAATGCAATGATATATGTTCTGATCCGGGTGGATAATCAGTAAATAAGCACAGCTTAGCTGCTGAAGGATGGGTGATCAGGGACCTCAAATGCTTTCCTAGCTGTTTTGAAGAGTATTAGACTTTTGAGAATAGGGTCGGAAGTTCTGCAAAGCATTTTTCCATGGCCGTCTTATGTCAATGGAACCCTTTCAAGACTAGAATTCTCATCTGATTCCATAGAATCCCTCGTTTATGAAGGAGAGAAAAAAAAAATTCCCAGTTGGAAAGGTTTTCTTCTTTTATAAACAGAAAATGCAATACTACCAAATGTTTCATTGCTATTCTCCTTCATATTTAATGAGTCTACGTTTCTCTGAAAGCCATTTTGGCTTCAGGGCAGTTTCTTAGTCATAGGAGAGAGAATATTTTCATCACCCCCCAAAAAGCAAATGTTCCATCCAAGAAAACTTCATCGACACTCAGCAGCTGTCGTATTTTTCTAAATTCCTCCGTCACACATGTGCTTTGTTTCTGCATAACTGTCACACCCTGTAGAACGGCAACACGCCATGAATGTGCATTACACAGTTTGAAGATTGTCCGATTATGTGTTCGTGTGTGTTTGAATGTGAGACTATTTCATTCCAAATGAAGGATGATTTGTGAGAAACTGTGGATCACAAATTGGCCGCTTTCATCTCGACCGGTAATGACGGCCACGTCTGGAGATGATTGGAGGAGTCCTGCACGTTCTCTCCACAGCAAGTGGAATTACACAGGCCTGTTTCACTCAGCTAACAGAGAACTCAAGTTAAAGGCCAAATTGTGCACACAATGTTTTTTTTTTTCATGCTTTTTTACCATATGTTTCCTTAAGGCTTCACTTGGTGATTTCTGTTAAACAATTAACCAGTCAGCTATTTTCTTTTCTTTGTTTTTAATCTACAAAAGTCATCATGTCTTGTAGATAAGCACTTTTCATGTGACGCATCTCTGCGCAACCAAAGTGTATGAGCCATCTGGAGCATTTCTTTCATATTCTTTTTTGGGAGTACAAGTAACACGTTCCTAAATTCAACATGCATCTATTTTTCTTTCAAGATCTCATGACTTGTGCAAACATTTTGAGCATTTCACTGGTAAAACAATTTAAATATTTAATACAGCACTTTGTAAAGTAATTGTAAATGATATTTTAATTACAAGCCAAAAAAGACAAGTCAACTGAAGTAACATTTGTCAAAGTATAACCTGTGAAGTGTTTGCCTACTGTTCATTGGTTATATAGCACTGAGTTCATTCTTTCTGCAGTGTTTGCGGTTTAGACTGTTTTCGCCATAAGTTTGTACACCGTCGTTTTGTTTCGTCCTGAGGCTGTTGGTTTATGGGTAATCAATCCTCAACACTATGTCATGAGAAAACAGATGCACCAGTAAATGATACTTATGTCAGAGTATTTAGACAAGGATTTGGTGCAAAATTGTCAAATTCCTAACGCTCAGGTTTACAAACAGTTCAGTTGAAACGGACATGTTACGCATTTCTAAATATTTACTGAGTGTGCAACAGATTTCTCATCAATGTTCTTTTTCACTGACAAAAATCATGAGCTCACAAAGTCAGCTTGTAACACTGAATAAAGCAGATGCCATGATATTCACTAAAAGAACCACCGATCTCTCTTTATGACTGTACATTTTTTCAGCCTCATTCATAGCTGTTCTGTGTAAATGAATGTGTGAATGTGCTCTTTCTTTCTTTTTGAACTGAAAACCGTAGAATTGTGTACCTGTGAATGTTCAATTCGATTTCTTAATTCAATGTTCCTTGCCTTTCTGCAAGTCAAAATGCTGTATTTATTACATGCCACAGCGCTTATGCAATTGTACAATTGTTTTCTATTATTCTTTTTCTTTTTTTTGGTAAAGTTACTTTTCATTTTTTTCGTCAATGTAAATTGTCGTTTGTGGTAATAGAAAGCCCTCTTCTGCAGAAGGTTTTCTGTACTTTTCGGACAATGGTATGGATTTGTGGGTAGAATTTTGGAAATTCGTTTCTAAGTGCTTTCAAGTATTTACTTGGCCTTATGTATATATCTCTCTATGAAATTTCAGAAAAGGTATGTATAGTAATTGAACCTAAAATGGATGTAAATAAATTATATATTGTTAAACGAGTTGAGTGATTTGTGCTCGCAACATTACAATATTTCATGCCACATTTTACATTGGGATCCAATTAGTAGCCTTGGGAATAACCCAATTTCACCACCATCCATATGATTCAGTAAGTCAGCACACAACAACATGACTGCAGGTGATTTATTGACTAAATGTCTCTAGCACAATTTCTTTCTAAATGATTTGCATCATTTGACAGAAAACCTCTCTATAATATGCACAGGAATACAGCAGTTTATCGTTCTGAGTGACACACACAATAGTTAAAGGCTGCAAAGCTATAAAAAAAAAAGCACTTGATAGTTAATACGCAACACATTGTCAATACAAGAAAGTAAAAAAAATTGAGCTGTTGGCTCAAATATATATAGCTTTCTAAGAGTAGGATATTGGAGTGTTGCAGTTCTTCAGATTAGAGTCCAGGAGATTGCGATAAGGGAATGATGTTCTGGGAAGCATCTAGTATGTAGTTTCTAAAGAAGAGCCAGTATGTTTGGAAATGCCATAAGATTATGCAAAAATCAGTGATATCCATAAACAGGATTGCTCAAAACCTTTGGCACACATGCACTTTGCTCACTAGCGTACGGAATCCACCAAAATGGCCACAGAGCTTTAAATAACATAGCATATACAAACAACATGAACAAAGGCTCCAAGTGAATCTGGCCATATAATATTGCAGGATCCATTTGCACTAACGCAGAGCATTTTTATGGTATCACAAACCCTTCCTTAATTAGAACTACCTGTCTGATTAGAACAGATGAATGTGGTGTATTTAGTATTGAAGCCATGAAGAGACCATTGCTTGGGTCAGGATGAAACGCATGCAATCAGTGCTAATGCATTTCAGTGTAGCTGCCAGGGGCGTTCTATTCCTCTGTGGTTTGCCATTACCTTAAGTACCCTGGCACAGCAAATCAGGCAGAGCAAAAAAGTAGGCTGCACAGCATCTAGAGGATTGAGGGGCCACTTTAAGATCCTGTCTGAGTAGATCACATGCTCAATGCTTTAGCCTACAAAAAGGATTGTATGGATCGGAATACAACTAGATTACATGGGAAATGCTTTGTCCTTATTTGTGACAAGAGTGGATAGAATTTTGAATGCTAAATATGCATCCGAGTGCAGATGAGATGAGCAAATCTCACAAAAAAAGTCACATTTTACAAGAAAATTAAATCAAGAAAAATATTTTTCATATTTTTCTTTTTTTTTTTTTTTTTTTTAGAGTGACAATATTTTCATGCTAATCACGTTTTTGTTTTTTGTAATTCCCTTTATTTTTATTGGTGATATTTTACTATAGATAGTTTTATTATATATATAATCATTTTACTGTATTCAAATCAGCATAAAGGCAGTACAACAAATACCATTATGACATAGAAATTCTTTACACATTTTTATTTATTTTTGCATTAGAGTAATTAGAATAGCATTAGAATGGGAAAATGTGCTCAGCTGTCAAGGAAATAGGCACCAAAAAAAAAAAAATCTTATTCTTACATATGGTTAAGCCATATTCTTTATGCAATATAAAATGTGGTGTAATGTGAACATGATATGTTTTGTGAGATTCACTCAGATGCCAAACTGACGAATACGAATATCTAACAAGTGAAATCAAAGGGAGCAGTATAAGAGCGTACTATGTTCTTTGGATTGACGAATACTGCAGGTGTACTTTTGGAGGTGGAGTGGGATGAGGAGGGACAGCTAAAATACTTCATCCAAATACCTTGTTATCCATTCCGACATCTGGCATCGGTGGTTGTAACAGTTCACAAGCTGTATCCAGTTGAATGACTGGCATCGTAACACAGCAAAACTGAGGCCAGTCTGTCGGCTTACTGTAGCAAGCTACCAAAAATTCAGGTCCGTGCTTTGCTGAATGACACATACTTAGTAAATGCTGATCGAAGCTGCTATAACAGCCGGTGAAAGCCAGCGGAGCTACTATATCCATCACTCTGTCAGTCAGCCATATGTTACAGGCTTCAAGTAAAGTACTTGGTCTTGTTTGGCATAGCTATAGACCCCCCAGTCTCCGTTCCGGCCCCTCCTTGACGAACAGCGGAGCCTCACACCGGAGAGAAAGCGTGACTCTTACATAGTGGCTTGTCCTTCTTTGAATAGAACGTCTTCCCCTCCAGATTGATTTGACAGATCTGAGGAGATAAAAAAGGAGGATTAAACAGTAGAATCAAACTTGTTCAATCATGACTGTTTAACAGCACTTTTCTACAGCTGTTATTAATCATTTGCTACTTGCTAGAAGCCAATAATATTAGGGGGAGAAACATAAGCATTCCAGAAAGCATTTATAATTTGATACAAGTTTGGAGTGCAGGATGAGCCATTAACTGTTTTATATGTCACTGTAGACTGGAGTAATGGCTGCTGAAAACTGGGCTTTGTCATCACAGGAATACATAACATTTTAAAATATTAAAATAGAAAACAGTTATTTTAAGCCATAATAATGTCTGACAATATTAGTGTTTTTACTGTATGTTTGATCAAATACATGCAGCCTTAGTAGGCATAAGAGACTTTCAAAAAATATTACCAACACAAGCCTTTGAATGGTAGTGAATGCCTGTATTAATCTGTCATGTGAATATAATTTATGGGGTATATTCACTGTTAATATCAGTGCATGTCAAAATGAAAGTAATTGCTATCTGACACAGACTGCCAAGCTCTCAAAGAACCCCATTTTTGGAGACATAACGATTAAAGAGGTGAACTTTAATCAGTAGACAGGCGAGTAAAAGTACCACCCAATTTGCTATTTATTGTGTTCTCGTGTGCCGCTACGAGGGGCATGAATGAAAATTAATGAACTGCTTAAATTCCTAAAAAATGAAATAAATGGCAAGAGCATTTCCAGCATTTCCATAAGAGAAAATAAAACGGATGTCTTCGTTTATCTGGATTATGAACAAGAAAGAAGAATATTCTAAAAGCTGTGAACCTCATTCATTAAAGACATTAATCCAGAGCATGCAAACATGGCCAAAGTATGAATTTCGAAGGCAAGTGTCTAGTTTCTTAGGGGCTAGAGCACTATTTCTTGATAGTGTTGTGTGGTGCAGAAAGTTTAAGATGGAGTTTCGGGACAGGTCCCAATGCATCAAAATGACTTACGGCACAGACAAAGCAAGTGTCATGCCAGCTGTAGCCCAGCGCCTCAAGGAAACGGTCTCCTGCATCAATCTTGAAGTCACAGCCATGGCATTTGGTACCAAACATCTTTTCATAGTCTGCAGAGAAAAACAAACCAACCAAAAAGGGCCTATTAAGACAGCGAGAAGGAAATGCTTGGTCAGAAACGAAGAGAACGAGACGAGAAAGAAACACGTTATCGGAAGGAAAAAGAAAAGGGATTATATTTTCTCAGCCCTCACATGCTCGGTGTGTGATAACAGACACTGGTCCAGATTCCTACAAGGATTGGCCCAGTTTCACCCATTACGGAAAATTTCAAAGTGGCAGGCTTTACGTCCCGTACACAAGGTAAGTAGTTTAGAGCACATTCCTTTTAAGGTGCTGAGACTGCAGCAATTTTATCAACACTAGCTCTTCATTTCTAACAGAAACAGCTGCCCACTTGCTGCTGACACAAGACCAAAACTCTTCAAAGCTGTAAAGCACCGGAACTGCAATGCAAGCCTATTTACATAATAAAAGACATGCACTCCCTTCAGATAGCTTAATGTCTGTTTATGTTAGATTAGGGGCCCAACAAATGTGACAATGTGATTAAGTGCACTGCATAAATCTAAATTAAACTTTTTACCACTCAGGAAACTAAACGAATGAACAAGCACAGCTTATCTGAATCACAACGTTTCTGAACCCCTCCCACCTGTTTGCTAACCTCAGACTAATTGGTCCTATAAAAGTGTCAAAATATCCAAAATAAAAGAACTGCTATAAGGGCCGTGGCCTAGTGGTCACTTAGAGCTGTGGAGCTCATCTTTGCAAAACAGGTTTCAATCTAAAGATTCCCACTCCTCCCAATAATTTATCATCATAATTCTCACTAGTCTCGAAAAGAAAAAAACGAATTAAATTAAAATGTTTGCAAAACAGGTTTGAATCCAATTTTTCCCACTCCTCCTTCCAATAAGTCTCTGTCATAAACCTCACTATTCCCATAAATAAAAAGTCAAGTCAAGTCAAGTCAAGTCAAAATGTTGGCGCCGATATGCCTCGACATATAATGCTGTTGCGTTACGGGCGTCCTGAATCCTATGATAAACAAAATAAATGAAATAAAATAAAATGCATGTTCAAAGCAGGCTTGCAATGTTCTCGATGCATTATCATTAAATTGTATTTCTTATCATTCAAGTGATAAATGTAAGTGTCAAATAGGTTAGTAAAAAGTGGACTTTGAGTTGGGGTGCTTATATAGTCAACATGAGTTTGAATCAGTCTATGATTTCAATCTAATTTGAATGAACAAAAAAGTGAAAAAAAAGAGAAAAGAACAGTATTGATGGTTTCATTGAGCACTTTCTACTAATGGCGTATTTGAAGTAGATTCTCAAGCATAAAAGTTCTCAGCAAAGCTCCTAATCAATGTGCAGAGCCGGTATGGAGCAGGTTTGATGTCTGAAGTGAAGTGGCAGCATTTGAATGATTAAACACCGCAGGAGCCCCTGCTCGGCTCTCGGCAGGGGCTGTCGATAAGATGTGCGGCCGGGCGTGCGAGAGGGGCCGCGGTCGCTCACCTCTCTCGCAGTAGGGCTCTCCCTCCTCCATGTAGAAGGCCTGGTTCCTGATGGGCATTTTGCAGGCAGCACACAGGAAGCACTGTACGTGGTAGGTCATCTTCAGGGCGTGCATGATTTCCTGCGGAGAGGACAGAGGGGTGTGAGGGAGCTGCGCATGCCATCCATGAATTCACACTTTGAAAATCAGTCCACTCTCACTTTGAAACTCTCACTCACACAAACACTCTTTACACATTTAATACAATCAGAATCAATATACAGCTTTTGTTTGTTTTGAGGTCATTTTGATGTACTGTCATATTATTATACTGTGTTGTAAAATTACCTAACATTGTATTGTTTCCCAGTTTTTGTATTATATTTAATGTATTATATTGATTAAATCCTAGTAACGCTTAATAATCATTTCTGTCAAGCCATTAATAAATATCAGATAATGTTTAACAAATCAGTTAATATTAATATTTACAACAATATATGACACATGAAACAGTTTGCATATATATACACACACAACACACACACACACACATACAGTATGTAAGTCTTAAATATCACTTATAATCAAATTAATTCATCCATGCTGGACAAAATAATTATTTTCTTTAAAATAATATTACATTAAATTATACTGCCCAAAACTTTAGAATGATAGTGTATCAAAAAATTATACCAGCATCCTTAATGGTTTAATAAACCTTTCCACTACTCATTTTGAATCAATCAGTAAAGAACTGCAGTGTGTATTTGTGCTGTAGAACTGTAGGAAATGCAGTTACCCCAGTTATCTTCTTCTTGCATTTGGCACAGTTGGGTGAGTAACGGTTATCATAGCACTTGGTACAGTAAATGGATCCTTTTTCCTCAAAGAAGCCCCCCTCATCCAGCATCCTTTTACACTGACAGCACGTGAACTCCTCTGGGTGCCAGGAACGACCAAGTGCCACCACATAGCGTCCCTTGAACATAGACACACAAACACAGCCTTACAAAAAAAGCTTTTGCACTGAAGTGAAAGGGTCAGCTGGGGCATCAACAGCTGGGTTTAGCACTCTTAAGTGTTCAATGTGCAAAAGCCATTCTAATGGAAATAGTAGGTCAGACGCAGAAACCTACTCCATTCCATATTGATTCTCCACGGTAGAAAGCCCAAGGACATGGCACTATATCTGTGCTCTGCGTATTTTAAGAAATATTGCTGCCTTACAAACTTTGACACAACCTTTTCTCCCTCCCCATGTTTTCTCTCAGTTTTGTAAGTAATGACATTTAGCGCATAGTCATCATTGATTTGGAGGTATTTTGGGCTGTCTGCAGTGGTCAGCTTTGGGATTTCGAAAGGAATAGTTCACCCAAAAATGACTGAAACGATTTGCTGAATATGTCCTCATGTAGGCCATTTGAGAGCTGGATGAAGTTTGGTTCTTCATCGGAACAGATTTGGAGAAATGTATTATTACACCACTTACTCATCAATGGATCCTTTGATGTGAATGGGTGCCGTCAGAATGAGAGTCCAAACAGCTGATAAAAACATCCACAAGCAATCCACACGATTCCAGTCCATCAATTACGTCTTTTGAAGTGAAAAGCTGTGTTTGTTATAAACAAATCATTCAAACATGACTAACTGTTTAGAACTGTTTTGGAATGGTTGCAATCTGTACATATTTCTCTCCTTATTCAGACAATATGACCTTTTCACTGGAGAAAGCATTATGATAGACAGAAGACTCATATATTAGTTGGAAGCAATTAAAGTTTAAAAACTTCTGGATGGATTTGTTTCTAACAAACTCACAGCTTTTAAAGGATACAGATTATGCCCCTTTTTACAGTATGTAATATAAGTCTCAGGTTTGTGACATTTTATCTCAAAATACCCCACAGATCATTGATTATATTATTTTGAAAATGCCTATTTTAAGTGGAAGCAGAAACGCGCTGTTTTTCATGCCTGTCTCTTTAAATGCAAATGAGCTGCTGCACCCCGCCCCTTTTTCCAGAATAGAGCAGCTCATACCTGCTAAAAACATCTGTTTTGGTTCTGATTATCATGTTTATCGCACTGAAATCATGCATTTTAAATACTGCTGGGCAACGATAAATTGTATTTATCTATTTTTTCGCGATTAATAACATTGTTATGCACAAAATTCAATAATAAATTCAAAAAAAGTGTATTGTGCACAAGATGTTAACTGATGGACTGGGGTTGTTGGGATTTTTGTGATGTTTTTATCAGCTGTTTGGACTCATTCTGACGGCACCCATTCATTGCAGAGGATCCACTGGTGAGTAAGTGATGTAATGCTACATTTCTCCAAATATGTTCTGACAAAGAAACAAACTCATCTTGGATGTATTGAGAGAGAGTAAATTGTCAGTAAATGTTTATTTCTGGATGGACTATTTCTTTAACTGCAAATTTTGAGTCAGTGCTGAAGATTGACTCCAGAGGCGGTAGAGTTGCAGCCGTACCTAATGATCTTGTTGCATGCGGCGCAGAGCGGTGTGCGGCCGCTGGAGTCGGCAGGGTTCTGCTGTGCTGCCTGCATGATGGAGCTGCGGTTCTGCATGGGAGTGGGTTGGACCGGCTTTTGGTGCTGCGTCACCACCGTGCTGGTCTTGTCTGGATGGTAACGGTCTGCAAAACCGGGATCCGTCACCCATGGTGGCCGGCAGGCTGGACCAGAATTCACTGGTGCTTCAGCTGGCACTAAAAAAAAGGACAATGTAACTCAATACATGTATTTGTTCAGCACTTCTTCACTATGGGCCAACAGAGACCTGTTACAAGTGTGTACATTTATAGGCTGTTATTAAAATGAGTGCAGTTGTAGTCTAAAATGGCTTGATTTTATCCAGGGACCAACCTATAACACAAAAACATCTATCGAGATGCTGCAAACACCACGAGAGGAGAGCATTAGGAGTGGCTCATGGTTTAATTCAGCTTATATAAACCACATCTCAAGAGAGTGATAATTGACTCATATTATCATCGCTGACTATAAACACATCAGTGCCACTTATGTCTTACTTTTCCCATTAACCACAGGCCTGTCTGAGCCAGCCGGGCCGCTCCGTGAACAAGTCTGTGTTTTATGGGAGTTAAGTCCTCCCCGTGGGAGCGAGTCTGGGCCGTGAGTCAGTGTGTACTGTGAGAGTCAATCTATTCTGTCTGTTCTCAGAGTACTTACCTTCAACTTCATCAGGTTTGTCTGCTGGCTTGGACTTGGCAGGACAGGGAGTTACTCCGTGACTGTAGAAAGAAAATTTCCCTTCAGTACACATGCCTTGATAAAACGGCTTTAGCCAATGAAAATGTTATTAAGCTACACAACACAACCTCTGACATCTACTTCCTGGACGGAAAGTACACTCCTGAACAAAGAGATGAGATCAAAACTACTTCACACCATGTATTTATATGCAAGTTAAAATACAGGATGGGTGTTTTTTGTTTTTTTTTCTTTAATTGTGAATAAAAACGTTACATTTAATGCATTCACTGTTTTTTTTTGTTTTTTTTTTCACTGAGAATTCTCATTTATTACAACTTGGCATAACAAGAACAACAAAAAGTATGTTATTTATTTTAAAAAATTAGGCTACCCAATTATCCAGGTTTTCAAAAAATGCTTAAAGGGTTAGTTCACCCAAATATTAAAATTATGTCATTAATGACTCACCCTCATGTCGTTCCAAACCCGTAAGACCTCCGTTCATCTTCGGAACACAGTTTAAGATATTTTTAGATTTAGTCCGAGAGCTTTCTGTCCCTCCATTGAAAATGTATGTACGGTATTTACTGTCCACGTCCAGAAAGGGTAATAAATACATCTTCAAAGTAGTCCATGTGACATCAGAGGGTCCGTTAGAATTTTTTGAAGCATCGAAAATACATTTTGGTCCAAAAATATCAAAAACTACGACTTTATTCAGCATTGACTTCTCTCCCGGGTCTGTTATGAGCGCGTTCACCTCACATCCGGTTCGCGAACGAATCACTCGATGTAACCGGATCTTCTTGAACCAGTTCACCAAATCGAACTGAATCGTTTGAAACGGTTTCGCGTCAACAATAAGCATTAATCCACCAATGACTTAAGCTGTTAACTTTTTTAACATGGCTGACACTCCCTCTGAGTTCAAATAAATCAATATCCCGGAGTAATTCATTTACTCAAACAGAACTGATGACCGAGCCAGATAACGAACGAAACATTGACTCGTTCTCGAGTCAAGAACCGGTTGCATCGGTTTTCGGATCACCGGTAGTGATGGGAAGTGCTGTTCTTCTCCGCGAACCGGTTCTTTCGGACAGTTTGATTCAATAAACCGGTTGCCAAAAACGGTTCACCAGTTATTTTTGTGCTCGACGTAATGACTTCATTGGCGATGATTGCCCTTGATTGAAGCCTTCGGTTTACCCGCGCTCATAACATTAGCACAGAATCGGTTCAGAATCAATCACCAAAAGAACCAGTTCAGTTCAGACGCGCTGTGTGTGTCAGTCTGAATCACCCATGCGCAGTATCATCAGCTCCTCGGTTCTCGAATCGGACGCGTCCGACAGAAACGGTTCTTGACTCGAGAACGAGTCAATGTTTCGTTCGTTATCTGGCTCGGTTCAGTCAGTGTACTGTATGAGTAAATGAATTACTCAGGGATATTGGTTTTTTTGGAACTCAGAGGGAGTGTCAGCCATGTTAAAAAAGTTAACAGCTTAAGTCATTTGTGGATTAATGCTTATTGTTGACGCGAACCGTTTCAAACGATTCAGTTCGATTGGCGAACTGGTTCAAGAAGATCCGGTTACATCGAGTGATTCGTTTCGCGAACCGGATGTGAGGTGAACGCGCTCATAACAGACCCGGGAGAGAAGTCAATGCTGAATAAAGTAGTAGTTTTTGATATTCTTGGACCAAAATGTATTTTCGATGCTTCAAAAAATTCTAACGGACCCCTCTGATGTCACATGGACTACTTTGAAGATGTTTTTATTACCTTTCTGGACGTGGACAGTATACCGTACATACATTCTCAATGGAGGGACTGAAAGCTCTCGGACTAAATCTGAAATATCTTATACTGTGTTCCGAAGATGAACGGAGGTCTTACGGGTTTGGAACGACATGAGGGTGAGTCATTAATGACATAATTTTAATATTTGGGTGAACTAACCCTTTAAATTCTATTTTTAGCTTCTTTTAATGCTTTTTTTTTTTGTCTTATATGAAATATTTTGTCATCTTGGGACCCCCTTGGAAGTCAGAGTTGAGACTGACCATGTGTGGTTTTAGATTACATACTGCTCTAAAAAAGTTGGCTGTAGCATTTATTAGCTTTTCTTTATACATAACCAGAATGAAATGAACAAGCATATCCAGATTCTGTACTTCATCATAACTACAAGATCTCACAAGAATAACACAGTCATGAGTTTTCCAGATGTGTGTTTGCGATTATGTGTGCATGTTGTTCCTCATGTTTGATGGCTTCTCAAAAGAATTAATGTCCTGAAGTTCCCTGGGCTTAAACATGTCATCCATTTATCCAGAGTAAGCCAAACAAGTCTGTCTTGTGATCTTTTTAAAAAAAATATGTATATATACATTATTATTATTGCCAAACACTGCTTTAAAATGATACCAGCTGGGCAAAGCAAGATACAGAACGATTAAATCTCTAGCTGAAAATTTGTACAGAATTAGAATCAATGCATACTGAATCCAAACAATGTCTAATTAATCTCTTATTTGCACAAATCCCAGTCTCAAAAACATCTCAGTTCTGTTCCAAATCCTAGTGAGCTGCCCACCAAGGCAATATTTTTAGGCACCATAGGCACAACTACAACAGGAACTCTGTTCCAAACAGTAGGCTTGAAAATTACCCTCGTTTCTCACCTTGTTTTGGATGAAATCTAAAGTAAAATAGCAAATCCCAGAATGCACTGCGCTGAATTTTATCCAGAAGCTACAGAATTTGATCAAAATAAATCTGTTCCATCTATTTAGGAAATTCTACATAATACTTATGCAAAGCAATGCTTAGAATATTGAGTTAGTTTAACTAGCAAGATCTAAACCCATCATCTTTCTGCTGAAAAAACTATTTAAACCAGGTTAAGTTAGCCTGGGGAGAATTAAATAGGCTAATTTAAAAAGGTTAGTCATTTTTACCATCACTTCTCCAAACAACAGCAGTGCATAAAATGCTAAAAATGCTGAAATGAAGAAAGGAAAACAAGCATAGCTTGAAGAAAATAAAGGAGGACAGCAGAGTGTTTCACAATGTTTTATGTACTCAGAGACATGAGTCAACAGATTCTTTTATCTTATTGGAGACAGATCCAGAGGAAGAGTGATCAGATGACATCATAATAGTGAATTATGCTAAATTACAGTCAGGAAAAAAAAAAAGAAAGAGAATGAAATATAAAGAAGAAAGAAAGTTGAGACAAATCACAAGGGGGGCTACACAACACAATCAGAAAGAAAGAAAGAGCA
The DNA here is from genome assembly GCF_018340385.1 of Cyprinus carpio. Lineage (NCBI taxonomy): Eukaryota > Metazoa > Chordata > Actinopteri > Cypriniformes > Cyprinidae > Cyprinus > Cyprinus carpio. Next base: position 12,650,900 of record NC_056610.1, read on the forward strand.
ATAGTAACAGTCCCGTGATGGATAACGCCTCTGAACAACCACAAAAATAATAACAACAATAAAATAACATGATTATCAGTTTGTAGAAACGTACCACTTGAAAGAGACTATGTCACACCAACAGCATTCAGATATTCCTAACGGGAACCTGACTGTAGGGCTCAGTTTGCATGGTTTTTCCGATTATGCCTGCATTTGTTTGTGCTATTTTTAACTTTAATATATATATATTTTTTTTACTTTTTTTCATTAACTTAACCCCCCCAATCCCCATTTTTTTGTCCTGGTATAGCTGGGGTCAGTGTTCACCCATAGCTGGCACGCGGTGGTGCATTTGTATCTAGTGCGGCTGTATCTCAGCCACCTCGGCCGTCTGATGCCCGGGAGGCGGAGCGTTCAGGACTTGATGTTGAGGGCACGGGCAGATCTCTCGTGATGCCAGTCTCTCAGCCTGGCATAGCGGGGACTCTGAATCTCAGAGAGGAACTTTTCCCTGCCATTCAGTGCACCAAAGAGGACAGGAAATTAGGAGAACAGTGGGGACAAAACACAAGGAGAGAAAGACATGCCAGCACATACACAAAGACAAAAGAAGGGAATGATTATGAAGCTGAGAGAACAGCAAAACAGAAGTAATAAAAGATGCAACGTATGCAAGTAGTGATGAATTCAGAAAAATAAAATAATAATCAGTGTATCTGTAGATAACCAGGCCTAGACAGAATCCGCAGACTTTTTTTCTCAGGTTTTGTTTTGATTTTAATGAAAAACCTGCTAAATGGATTTGGAGCAGAGTACTACACGCTTACTGGCAGCACAATCTAATGAGCCAAAAGTTTTAGAGGCGTTTGCACACAAGAGAGAGTTTTGATGGAAAGCAATGCACAAGTTGCTTTTTTAAGGGTGTGGAAAGAAATTATTTGGTATGAAATCAAGTAGGAATATAGGAAAGTGCATTTTCGTCCAAATTCTTTTGCTTTCATAGATGTGCAGAATGTTTTAGGTATCAAAGCTGTAAAATTCTAATTTTAACTTTAAACATTCATTGCGCTTAAAATGAAAATACACATTTGAAGGCAACAACTCCTCTGCTCTTGTGGCCTTATGGGATGGCAAAATTTCTCTCAGATTATGGAACTCCATAAACCCTTTCATTTGTTCTCCTCATGAGGCATCATTCCCATCAAAAATCAATGAATTTGAATTGGTATCTGACACGGTGTAAACTATATTGATGAAACTGTATGTTATGCAAGAAAGGCATTTATATTCTGCAGAAATCTGAGGGGAGGATTCTGTGAAGGTCTGATTATAAGGCACACAGCACTCCGTGTATGAAGCTATACTGCAAATGCACAGATCAGACAACGGCTCATAATGCGGATCAAAGCATATTTTCAGCATCTCTCCGCAGCGAGCTGAACACCGTGATCTCCTAATGAGGGTGGTAAAAGGTCAGAGCCAGCGATTTAATGCTTCAAACCGCACTTCATTAGCAAGTTCACACAGTTTTTACCTGGACCTTTTCATGTTCTCATCATCCGGGTCCTGCACTGAAGGAAGCAGGAGAGATACAGATCAGACCAACCATTAGACACAAACAAAATCAAATCCACTGCCAATATCTGAACAATGCTCCAAAACACTTGAAGACCACTGCTTTTAAAAGGACTCCCCATCACCTTTTAACATGAGAGTCAATCCCGTGAGATGTACAGATTCGGTACAGCAACAATGGTTGACTGCACACCTCTTTCCTACCACTTACTCCAGAGCAAATCAAAGCCACTCAGGCTCTAGATCACATAAAGGAGAAAATCTCAGCCATAACCCTTTAAGCTACAGATAGACGACATTTCCCACTTCTTTATGATCTCACTCTCAATATCAGATCAGCGGTTGGGTCCTCTAGGACATGCTTTCATGCCCTCCTACACTCAGATTAGTCCCTGCCACTAAGTAAAGATGGGATTTAGGAGAGGGCGTTTTTTTAAGAATTTAGGAACAGGGCTGGGACCTACAACTGTATATACTGTATATACGCTAAAAATGTGTCAACTGGTTTATGCCACAGTAAATACACAACGCAATTGTAAAAAAATCTGACACAAAGTCGAAAAATAAAGATTACTTGGACAATTTCAACAAATAGTTTTATCTTTTTATTAGCAATGCGTCGCTTCTACCCTTAACTTTACGATGCATTAACATTAGTTAATCCAATTAACTAACAGTAACATGAAATATAATTTAAGCATACAAATTGTAAAGTTCACAGGTGTGCGTGAACCAGCTATTTTACAATGACTTTGAAAGTTACTCATTCATTATTTCAACTTAAGTAAAAACAAAACAAAACAAAACACAAAACAAAGCAAAGCAAAGCAAAGCAAAGCAAAACACTTCATCATGAATTTGTCAATTAATTTCCAAATAAAAGGAGACAATAAAATAAAATGCAAAAAAAGAAACGCTTATTTTGGTTTGTCAATAAAGTTTTAAATAAAAGTAGTTGACTAGTTTAACTACATTAGTTTAAAGAATAAGTAAAAATAGATTACAGGGAAAATAAATAAATAAATAGTTTTAATTGAATTTCTGGCAAAAATAATGCTCTTGTGATACACCACAGAATGAAAAGTTTTATCATGATTGAATTTTTTGGTCCTAACTCCCACCCTTACTTAGGAATGTCTTTACTTCACAAAATACTGACTCTCTGAGAAATGATCTTTCCAAAGAAACCTGTTGACAAATGAGCTTATGTTGAAAACCCCAAATGAGAAACACAACTGCTCTGAGAGGAGTATACGGCGCTGATAGGCTGCGGTCTGAACGTGTCTGACTTACTGAAGTCAGTGCCTGTGAGCTGGGCCAGGATTCGAAAAGAGCGAGACTGGGTGGTGCCGGTGCGTGGCTGCCAATCCTCCGTATCCTGGATCAGTCTCTTCTTACTGCGATCGTTGGGGATAAAGCAGGCCGTGTTTTCCACCCGCAGACCGTGCCTGGAGACATGAGTCCTTTGTGACCTCTCTCATTCACCACAGCAGCACAGCACACCACGAACAAAAAAGTAAAATAAAATCGGCAAATGGCTTCACGTAATGCGTGCAGCACAGCAAGAGATGACTATGCCAAGCATAGTGAGGGAATGTGCAGTACACGATGATCCAAAAAAAAAAAAAAAAAAAAAAACTGGGGTACATGAATTCCCTTACAAAATCTTACCATGGTAACCAATGTTTCTGACAAAATACAATAGTTGGTATTATTGCAGGTATTGTTGCTACTACACCAAGCCATCACAGATCTACTAGAGTAACTTTTTTTTTATGTTGCAGAAACTATGATTAGCACTGTACATTTTATAAGGTGATGTTTTAGCACTAGGGTTTTCAACCAGGGGGCCTGAAGGGAGGATTTTTTAAATAATTTTGTATTTATTTTCTATTAAATTTGTTATTGTTTAATAATAATTTAATTAATTTCTAATTTTATTCAATTTAATTATTTCTTAACAATTAAAGTTCATTATTTTTATACATTTTATTTATTAATGATTTAATTAATTATAGCTATTAATATTAATTAATTAAATTACATGTATAATTATTTGTATTAATTAAATTACAGCAAAAAATAACTACATTAAGTTGATTAGTAAGGAAAGAAAATAAGTAAATAAATACATACAAGCAAATACATACATTAATAAGTAAATAAAATATTTTTTAAAATAATTGACCAAATAAAAAAATATAAAGTAACAATTAATTTACATAATGTTCATTATTTTCTTTAACCATTTTATTTGTTAATTATTTGTGTTTTTGTAATTATATTTATTAATTTTATTTTGATTAAATTATTTAATAGTTATTCATTAATAATGTAATGCTAACAGTGCTCTGGCTTGTTTCCTTTTCCAGCTTTCTAATAAAATTTACATTACTTATCGTTGGCTCTTCAAAATATGTTTGTCCATTGAAAGTTGCTTTGCATAAAAGCATCTGCTAAATGTATACATTTCTTAAATATTATTCAAAAATAACACAGACAATCATTATTAATTTCATTATTAAATTATGTAATGTAGTAATGTTAAAAGTCTTCATTAAAGTTATTTAACAATATTGCAGAGAATGATTATTATTATTATTTAACTGTGGTCCGTGACATGGCTGAGAGTCTGGTGTGGGTCCCTGGGTCTGTAAAGGTTGAAAACCCTGTTTTCACACATCACATTCATAATTACAGGCACACAAAATAATAAATCAAAACCCCCACGAAATGTGATTTCAGTTCAGGCTCCACATCATTGCTTCATGCTCTATTGAAGTCACTCAGAGTGCACGTCTACATTTGCTAATAGTTTCAAACGACCCATCAGCTAAAGTGCCGCGTTTCAATACAGTTCAACTACCGAGTGAAAAAGCAATGAAACACGGTCTGATGTCGTCGAAAGCAAGAGTTTATTAGTGAGGTCAGCAGCAGGTCTGCGTTCTTTCAGCAAGAGCATTAGAGCCACAAGCATTCAGCACTTACTTCCCCTCAGGGTACAACTCCTCATAGAAGGCTTCTCCTCTAATGAACGGCAGAGTGAAGGAAGACAGAAAGAAACAGGATGAGGAGCACAAATAACAATAGAGAGGAAGAGTGGGAGCAGAACAACAAAGAACACAACAGTGTCCATTAAAGCAGCCTGGCTTTAGACCGAGAGAATGGAGGCTGTCCACTGCGGTCTGAAATAAAGCTGTACATTTACAATCCCTCGGTGAATAATTACAGAGCGAGACGGCAGCTTAGATGTGAGAAATCTGCCATCTCCTAAAGCCAGAGCTGCAACAATACGGGCTTGGGAATAGGGAAAGATACATTCAAATTAGGAAAAAACATATGAAAAGGATAAAGGCCAAAAACAATAATTGCACGCATTTCTCAGAACAGGAGGGTAATAAGGAAAGGCATTACTAACTTGTCAAGAACTTCCATCTGTAGAATGACAATGGAGATAAAAAAAAGAGAGAAAATAGTTTAGAAATAAATCCCACAGAAATGCAGAGAAGAATCAACAGCATTTAGAAAACAGGATGCAGACAAAAACCAAGGAAATTGTGGGTTTTTAAGAGGGGAAAAGAATCACAGTGTGCTTTAAGTAACACAAAGGAAAACTTGAAAACATGAGCTGTACCTCCTTTTATTAAATCAGTTAAATGATTCTGTTCTTTTAATGTGCTTTTTATTATTAAAAGCATCCCTGAACCTTCATCCAAATATTACAGCCACTAGATCTAACTGACATCGAGGCTGGCTTCATAGCACAAAACCAACATTACCCTAAATACATGTTTCTTAAAATTTTGACCAATGATTTATGATTTTTCCAGTCATTTATGACTACTGGATAAAATCATTTTATAGAGATTTTGATTTCTAGTCAATGACTCATTAAATATTTTAAAGTAGAAGAAAAATCAAATCATTAGAAAACATCATGAAAAAGTAATGAATTTTTACATTTTATTAATTTGTTTTATTAACTGTGTAGGTCTGGGAATCAAACACACACACACACACACACACACATACAAATATACCAAAAAACACACACACACACACACACACACACACACACATACAAATATACCAAATATTTACACACAAAATATAATAGAATATAATACTTTAAATTTTAACAATTTTTGTTGGTATCATTCCATCAACACTGCAAGCAATAGTGCCCCTCAGTGAACAGTCATAAAAACAAGCTTGTAGGTGTGCGGTGCTGTAAACATGCTCAGAATGCTGATGTGACTGAGATCTGTTTTCTGGAGATCACACACACACACAGTGCTGGATCGCAAACACACTCGCAACACTCAGAGCAGCCGATCTCTGATTTACCCGCCTTTCCTCCACTACACACTCCAAAACTTCAGAGCTTTCTACTCTGGTTCTTAGCAGAAAATGTTCCCACAATCCAACTGAAGTTCAAGTCTTAGTTTTTTCACCTTTTGAATAAAACAAAGAGGACATATATTTGAATAAAACATCTCCTTCATGGAATTTGTTTGTGAGGAAACTTGTGTTAAGGTGGATTCGTACAGGAGCCTTTCCAAGTAAGGCTGTTAAGTAATTCAGCACCGGGGCCGTAACGGCACTTTGAGGGCTCAGCAGATTTTATGGGAGGGTCTCGACTCTATAAACAGCAACAGACAACATCAAGTCCTGGCCTAAAGACAGATTTCAACCTTCTCGACCCGGACAGATCAAAACCTTAGACCTTCACAGACTCCTTCACGTGTTTACGTTAAAAACAGCACAATTTTACTGCCTCCGACTCCACCGGACTTGACTGCTAACATCTGTTGTTTTGATCATCTTAAATAAAAGTGCTCGTTAAAATTCAGGACCTCGGCGGAAAAAAGGTGCAGAACGTCCCCGCATAGAGATTACAAAGAGGAAAACAGATGAAGAAGGCCTGTTCGAATGGATCCCAGAGCAGTCTGGTCACCGGGGTGGCGATGCAACCGCCTGTTCCAACAAGGAAAACAGACACAGCTGCTTAACGCCATGTTTTTTATTACAAGCACACATAACAAATCCAGAAAAACACTGAAGGCCAGACTCTTCAGCTCGCTGACCGTAAATCACCTGCCTCACTGTGTTGGAACACAACATAGACTTAAACTTTCAGAGACACAGTCAGGACAACGGCATCACTGGATCATGAGAAACATGCAGCCTTGGGAATGATGAGCTCATTATTGTGGACTAAGCTCATCAAGCACGTCCCATGGCAATCAAAGCTCGCTTTTAAGACAGGATATGAGGCTGTCGGAGACCTGGCTGGCTGGTCACCTACCCATTGTGAGTCTGCGGTGAGTTGAAGTTAAGCTTGGGGGCGTATGACACTGGCTTGATGACGGGACCCTTGCTGGCATTGCCAGAGGCTGCGGAGAATGGCCGTGCCATCTTGTTTATGGCCGTGCTCGGTGCGAACGAGTACTTGGGCTGACTGGATGAAGGTGCGAGTGAATCCTGAGTGTGGAGAAAGACACAGTGCAAATGCAACACCATGCAGGTCAAATCATGCACACACACTAGTGGCACCACAGGTAAATGCACAATCCCAGACACGGTTTTAAGGCTTAATCCTTTCCAAATGAGAGGATTGTCAGGGGCGAAAGATGATGTGAATAGTCTCCATGTCTTATCACAGCAAATTGTGAGCATAGTGAGAGTGGAGAGGGATTGTTTGAGAAGTGCGAACACACCCTGGTCACAAATATTTATCTTGAGATCAGACCAAGGTACAGCTAAAAGGTCCTCCTTCATTTCAGCTGCACTCTGCTTCTGACTGGGTTGAAAGTAAAACTATATCTGATATGACTAGGACTATATCAGGCACTGCTGCAGAGACCCATGCTATGGGCTTTTGCAGCCACATGAGGGCGCAGTTTCTCCCATTCTAATTTAGAGTTTTGTTTCAGTTTTCATAATGAAATAATAATCTGATCGGTCATTAACAAACTTTTTTTTTTTTTCCTTTAAACAAAATAACATTTTACATGTTTTTTACATGCTAATAATTTTTATTAAACATTTAGTTAGAAAGTTTTAAATATATTTGCCATGTTTGTAAAATATTAAAAAAATTAAAATAAATAAATCACACATACTGTACACACATACACGTATATTTATTTATTTTGGTCTGTATGTATATTTGTATTTTTGGTCTATCTTTCTATCTATCTATCTATCTATAATGTTTAACAAAAATATTGTATAAAATAACATTTATATATTAATTAACAATTATATATTATAAAAAATATATAATAATAATAATATAATAATATTAGAAATGATTTTTTAAAAATAAAAATACAGTTAAAGCTAGAAATTCTATAGTTACAAATTTTAATGTAAAAGCTATAAGCTTAACTTTTGCTGTTACAGTATGCGCACATGGCCCTACTGGGAAATGCAGAATCAATCTGGGTTTGTGCATTCTGTGGTGATGCAGATTCAACCAAACCAAGAACTGTCGAAGGAAGGTTTAAACAAGACCAACAGCAAGATGTTTAACATTTGAATCAGACAGGCAAACAGACAAACCACCCAAACCTCCGCAATATACTGCAACCAGCACATCAAAGCCAAAAGAGCCATGAAACTTACATGAGAATGAGTTATGAATGAGCTATGAAGCACTGTGTGTTTGAGTGAAATCACACTAGTTGAAAGATGAAATGTGTGTGGGAATTAACTTATACATGCTTTGGGGACAAAATTATTCCAAGAAATAAGTTAAATCTGAGAAAAAACTTCCTTTAGGAAGTCCAAGAATGTCCTCAAAGATAAAAATAATTCATACATAAATAGTCAAATATATACTCTACAGTAATATATTTACACTATATATTAATTCATTCTAAGAGTGAAAAAGTTTCTTTCAGGGGCTATATATTAATATATAATGACCTTACACAAAAACAAAAACATCTATGGCAAGAGATTTAGATAGCTAGTGTGTGTTTGTGTGTTTGCTCAGTTCTGAAATATTCAAAGCAGCTGAGAACTTGAGAACCGATCTAAATGTGTTTCTTCAGATATCAGGAGCTGGTTAAGTGGTCTTGCGAAAGCTTCGCAGTTCTGTCCGACACAAGAGACAAAGGGCAACTGTCTTACCTTCTGCTCTCCTCCAGCAGGATTAAAAGCTCTGCAGAGAGAAAAGCAGAGAAAGAATTAGCTTAAGCTCATTCAGAAAATTGACTCATTTCACTGCAATGCTTAAAATGTTAACTAAGGACAGTCTAATGGACGGACAGATATTTGTGCCAAACACAATAAGACTCATGGGAATTAAATCGGTTCTTTCTGGCTCCAAATCCCATTTTGTCAGTCTGAAAGGAATGTAGCATGTTTAAGTGTGAATTAATACCTGATGGTTGTCCAAATGATTCTGAACAGACACATGCGACTCAAATATGTGGAATGTATCAGATTTGAGAAAAAAAAAAAATCTGGTTAATGAAGTCGTAAACATTTAAAACAGACCTTAAAAACACCTTTTCCAACTATGCTTTTACTTTTTTTTTTCTTTGGCTCATTCTTTTTGTATTAACAAAAACATTTCAAATGCTACTTTGAAGTACCCTAAAGCATCAAATAAAGAACACTGATACATGAACATGGTAATCATACAATTACACAGTTAAATAAAAAAGGTGTTGTTTGTTGGGCTCCAAATATCAAAGCACCGTGGTATTACCTTCCAATACCATCACTGTACTCAAGATAAGCACTGGATTCAAGAACTTCTGGCCTAAACTGGACCATCTAGTAAAAATAGCTGCATTCCATCTGTGACCTCCCCATGAGTCTGCATTTCCTGTGCCTATACACCACTTCCTGTGACAGCAATGGTGTCCTTTTGCACAGTGGCCTGGTTACAGATAGCCGTTTAGAGAGAAAATGTAGAAGAAAATAGCACAACAAGGCTGTTTTACAAGAGTTATCTATTACAGGAAATAGCAGAGGAAATGAACAGTGTCCAGTGTAACTGACCATATATACTGGCAACTGCAATATATAGCTGAACTGTATATTCCATTTTCAATCTGTTTTCCTGCAAGGTAGGTAGGAAGGTAAACAAACAAACAAATATATAAAGCTTGCAATGTTTTCCTAAAATGCATTATACCAGCTTTTCTTAACTTTGTACGCAAAGATGACATTTTCAAAACTAATAATCAACATGAAACTGAATTTGCAAGTCGTTTGACATCTATTATATGACAGTAACAGTAGTTTAAGCCTAAACAACTATTTGTCTATTAGTAAACAGCCTGTGCAGATTAAGGAATGTTAGCAGACAAGGAAACCTGTAAAACAGGCAAAACCAAGTTATTGCATTTTGACAAAATTACAACAACAAGACAAATCAATTCTGATTTCAAATTAAACTTAATGTTTCAAAACGAACACTGACCAAAGCACACAGAGCAAACCAGGACAACCGTCTAAAGCAGAGAAATCACAAGAAACCACAATTGAAGAGGTTGCCCAAATGGCTATCAAAGGCCATGTAAACCAAAACTACACCACTCTCTGTAATAAAAGTATATTCCGGAATAAATACAGACATGCTCAGACATCTGTCTTCAAGCATGCCTTTTCATGGGATGCAAACACTGTAATTTATCCGTGATAGACAGTAATGGACAGACACACTGACGTGTCTGACAACCAAAGCTCCCAAAACAATCAGGATACTAGTCATCTATCAGCGTACTGGGCCAAGGGGTAATTATGAACTTTGACAAACAGATGTTTTCACAGTTATGTCACAACAAACTCCACAACAAAATGACATCATCTAACCATCGGCGATATGACTCATGAGGACACGCCCACTCTCATTCACACCTCCAATCAGCTTATTCCGTCTCACAGCATTCCAAAGATGTGGCCTGTGACAAAGAGCTGTCTGAAGAATCGGAAAATCTCTGCATCAGGAACATTTTATGACTGAACCGACCTCATTCATGTCCTCCCTCATTCTAGAGGACATTTTATAAAGAAAATGACCTCTCGTTGACCTGAAACAGCCCTAAGTAATGACGGGGTATTTAATCTCATGAAAAAGTGTCAAGACAAAGCCATATTTCACCCTGAAATGACAAAAATATATAAATATATAAAAAGAAAAAAAAAAAAACAAACAAAAAAAAAAACAGTAATATTGTGAAATATTATTGCAATTTCTAATATTGGTTTCCCATTTTAATATACTTTAAAATGTAATTTATTTCTGTGACGCAGTGCTGAATTTTCATTAGCCATTACTCCAGTCTTTAGCGTTACATGATCCTTCAGGAATTATTCTAATATGCTGATTTATTATCAGTCGTGAAACTATTGTTCTGCTTAAATCTTTTGCAAACCTGTGATACTTTTTCTTTTGATTCTTTGGTGAATAAAATATTCAAAAGAACAGCATTTATTCAAAATAGAAATCTTTTCTTTACAATCACTTTTTATCAATTTAACACATCCTTGCTGAATAAAAGTATTAATTCCTTTTGAATTAAGACCCCAAACTTTTGAATAGTAGTGTATGTTTTAATACAAAATTTCTGATTTGGATAAACAGTGATATTACAGGTCCCCCCAAAAAATCTATTTCAAACATTGAATATAAATCAGCATTTTAGAATTATTTCTGAAGGATCATGTGACACTGAAGACTGGAGTAAGGCTGCTGAAGTTTCAGCTTTGCTTCACAGGAATAATTTAAAGTATGTTAAAATAGAAAACTTATTTTAAATTTCAATAATATTTCACAAAATTAATTTTTTTTCTGTATTTTTGATCAAATAGATACAGCCTTGATGAGCATAAGAAACATATTATTCCTTTTTTGTAATTTTAGGGTATGCTTCTTCAGTAGATTTGCCAGTGCAAAGAGACAAATGTTTTAAATAAAATCACTGGAGTCATGCATATATGAGCTAAGCCCCGTTTTATCGAGGGAGACGCATTTCTCATAACTCAAGCACAAGTTTTTATCCCTCTTCACTTAAACAGGCCATTACTAACCGCTACAAGCGCTTACCTATGTGATGACATATAAATGATTCTCACACACCCAAAAAAGGAAGAATACCACATTCATAGCTGTGGTTTGGACCGTTAAACAGGCTCTTCGTCTTCTTGTGTTGATCACAGGGACGGCCTAATGACAGAGCAGGAAGGAGCACATCGGTCACTCTGCAACTACGCTCATCTTTCCCATTACTCATCTCTTAGCCACAGACATTAGACTCTTTCCACCAGTAGCTTCTGTTCTGTCTGAGGGCAGTAAGGTCCATTTTAAATGCTCCTTTTTTGGGCTTTTCCTTTCTGCAGTTTCCCAAAAGGAGTGCAATGTAAGCGATTTCAGAATTGCGTCCCAAGGCATTGGAGTTTTCCCATCTCTGTGCTGAAAAGCGAAGGTCAGCTCAAGTCACGGAGTTACCACTATGTCTCCAAATTATCTGCTCTACCTTTAGCCCAAGGTCGTCTGAGCAGACATCTGAGAGTTTATTATGACACATTGAAAGATTTGTTCTATGCATTTAATACTGTCTGCACAAAACAAGAGGCCCAAAGATCTAGAGGCCATTTAATTCTGCTTAAATGCCACAAAAGGTACCATGCCAAGTTATCAGCATGATTGCTATGGCAACAAGCAAAGACAATTTTATTTGGAGTTGTGTTACTGCCTGTTAGATCAGCTCTCTAGACAGTTTTAAGCCAAATCAAATTAAATTAGACCAACAGACCAAAATTAGTATAAAATATCACAACAGAGCACAAGTGTGACTGCCCGGGTTTTAAGTGGCCTTGGTTTTGAAGTTTTTTTTCCCAATCAATTTAACATTTGTGCATTTGTTTTACCCACAGCAGTCCTACTGTGCATGAATTGTTGTTGCTCCCTGACGATCAAACCTATGATCTTGGCTTTGCCAAATTATCTCCATAGGCATTTTTAAAAAACAAAACAAAATCTTAAGTAAATTTTCTAAGAACCAAACCAACTGGCTCCAAAATGAATCATGATGTTTGATTAAAAAATAAGAAAAAAAATAGGAAAACAACAGTACAATATAAACACTGAGCCATTTATAATTATAATCTTATAATTTATAATAATAACATAATTATAACATAATTCATGTGCTTATATAATATATTTAGTTCTATTTTTGTATTATATATTATTCATATTTTTGAGTTTTCATTTTAAATGTTTTGTTTAATTGCTTTTATTCATTTATTTCAGTATTATCTTTAGGAATTTTAGTACTTCATCCTAAACTTATTTCATTTCAGTTAGTTGCCAAGGAAACATTTTTCATTTTGTATCTTTTTAAGTGATCTAATATATTTCATTTCAATATTAAAAACAATAAAATTTTAGTTAACAATATCACTGAATGTATTTCACAACTGTTAAACTACATGTAAAAAAAAAAAAAACTACTGAAACAGTGCTATACCAATCTTGGAGCTTGTGGTAGGTTTGTTTTAGATGTCATCATTATTTCAATATCTCTATGAAGAAAATAAATGGGATTTTTACTTCTGGACTGGACTGTTGCACTCTATAAGCGATGCTTTCGGCATTCTGAACAAAACAATAGTAACCCACCATAAACAGACTTCCAAAATACTATTAACTGTCTATTAACTAAAGTAAATAATGTCTGACAAATCATTTTTTTTTTTAAAGTCCAGGAATCTGCTCTTTGATATCATCACAGTTGTAAATGTCTGAGTATCTTTGTTTTGTTGTTTCTAATGCACCACCGGTTGTAAAAGTCACAGTCTATCTTTCTAGACTGTAATAAAAGGGTTAACAGTGATGTATTAACCAAAGAACTCAGTTTCCTGTGAAGTCATCCTCTCTCCCTGTGATACTGACACTCAGAGATGATGAGTAAGTGTGTGTGTGTGTACCTGCTCAAAGTGAGAGCGAGGGAGTCGCTTGCGGCTCTGATCTTGTTCTGTGCCTCCACATGGGTCATCTCCTCTGCGTTGGCATCAGAGATGGACACCAACCAATCCCCAACACCCACTCCGGCCTGGGCCGCCTTACCACCCGGGGTCAGCTGAAACAGCCACAGAGAACAAACATTAGTCAGTCTGTATGTAATGAAGTGTCATGAGATGACTAACTATGAACATTTCAAATCTGAACCAGATTTGTACATTTTATGAAGAAAGTGCAAGTGGTTCTGAGAACATAAACACAATACATGGGTTTTGTGAGCGGTTGCAAGGGTACTCTAAAGTAAAGAATGTTTTAAAGCACATAGCCAGTTGGTTGCTAAGTTGTTTTGGGTAGTTACTATGTGGTTTCTTAATGGCCAAAGCCAAAAGTGCTCACCCCCAAGTCTCTATGACTATTCTGGTCTCAACACATAGCTCATCTCATTCCTTCTATAGTATGTAAATCTGCAGGAATTTTAGCTTGTTTTCTCATCTGTCAAGTGGAAACCATAAGTCTCATAGATTAATGTAACTCCTTAATAAGCTGCATAATGTTAGGTTTCATTCCATTCTGTAGCATGCAGAAAGGAATCATCATTAGCATTATTAATTAAAATTAAGTCTATAAAAAAAAAATAATAATAAAATAATAAATAAAATGAAATAAAAAAAAAAAAATATAAAACTGGAATGAAAATTACATTTATACAACATACAAAATTAAAAAATAAAAAAACAAAAAAAAAAACTAAAAAATGAAAAACAAAAATAAAAAAAATAAAATCATTAATATTAAATATGAATTAAAACTATAATAGCATATAAATAATACCAAATTAACACTGGAAGCATTGTGCAGGACAACTTATCAGGGTTTAATACATAGCTTATTTCTTCTTCTAACCCCAAATATGAACTATAGCATAGTGATGCCTCAACACCATAATATGAATCTCCAAATGGAATAAACTAATATATTTGACATCTAAAAGCTGCTGAATTGATTAGAATTTGACCCAGATTCTGAATATGTCTACATTCAGGGCTCTGTGTTTAAGTATGCCAGCAGCAAAAAAAAAAGAAGATTAATAACATTTCTCTTAACCTGCAATCCTGTTCTATCAAGTCCTCTGTCACCATTTAATTAAGAAAAGAACATTACTTTACAAGCATTCAAAAGCACTTTAGTTTCATCAGCTTGAATAAATGACACAAGCATTAGATTCAAAAGCAAGATCAGCAAAAAATGGATATTAGCCAACCACACCTCGAGCTGAGCTATTCATCTTTTCAAATCCATGTCAACTCTAAAGCCACTGCAGAGAAAGAAGCAGCACCTTCCAATCAATCAAACTCAACCGCACAAGAACAAACACACCTGAGAGGAAGCAAAGTCCACAGCACAGACAAAGAACTCACAACATAATACTGTTGGTAAACCCTTCATCATAACAAATAGCCAGTTTAAAATAACCCAGCACTTTAATGCAAGCATGGACTTTTACAGTCTTACTGTGCAGCGTTTTCAGATAAGACCGACTTGGCAAAGAAGTGAGCCACAGCATATAAATCACTCAGAAAAAGGCCAGAGGCATCGCCCAAAAGGGAAAGTGAAGAGAATGTAGGGAAATATGCTATTGCCGGTGCTACATGGAAATGAACATCCAAATTTTGAAACATGGAAAATATTCTACTGCTGTCTGGGAAATGACGCTCTGTGTGTCAAGTCTAGGAACACATGAGTCACATTCACATGTATGTCCCTGACTTATGCTAAAAAAGTCACAGATTTACGTTTATCGCTTGTTCACTTCTGGAACAGCAAAACCAAAATGTGAACCTCCAAGGCTTAGTCCACCTGTGTCTTATGTCTTCTGGAAAAATAAGACTAGTGACAGTTTCATATTACTTCAGAGCAAAGTGTGAACAACTTGAATGCCAAACAAGATCCTGCCAGACTGATCTGCCATATAAAATTAGTGAACATTCATTCCAAACCATGCGAGCTCTGCCAAGTTTTGGAGGAATTTTCTGACCTATTGTTGATCTGGAAAGCAGTTCAGCAAGATTTCCGTTGGCGATTAACATTTGAGGAAGCTTTGCCCAAAACTCCCACAGAAATGGTAAATAGGGAAGGTTAGAGTCCCACCCTAAAGCTAAAAGGTACACTCGTGAGGTTTTCTTGACCCAATCAGTGAGGATATGTGTTAGTATTCCCATTCATTTCGACATTTTCTATGGCCATCAATGGAGAATGATGCTTTAGGAAACAGACAGTGTAGTTTCGACATCTACCAACAGGGTTAACAAAACTATGCGAAACCTTGACCCTGTGGACTCCAACAGCATCACCACTTTTGGCCACAAATAAAAGCAACTCAAAATGTAAAATGCTGTGCATCATTAACAGCACTTAGTGTGTGTAATAACATCATAAGTCATTTGGTGGTAACACCCTAATGAGATCCAGCTTTTGCTGCTGGCATGTATTTGAATGCAATGCTTTACTCAAACCCTTAACATCTGTCCTGGGCATTTCAGACTCCCTATCCCTCCATTCTACAAGTTCTACCACATTTCCTGTCTTGGCCGCCTGCTATTCACTGCTATTCAACAAACATTTACAAGTCTTCTCTGCTGAGCTCTGAATAGGAATCTGGAGTTGGACAACGCTGGGGGAAGAGAACAAAAGATATTGTCTTCGAGCCTCTGCCCTCAACAGCCTGTTTGAGACCATGCAAATATTTATGAAACATAAGAAGCATTGTGATGTCATCAGGGCATCATGAGGAAATGCCTGGGGTCTGAATAACAGACCCGCAGAAAGTCCTCCACCAGGTGTTGCACTTTGGCAAGCATACAGGAAACAGACCAGACCACAAGAAAGCCTAAAGTGAGAATATATCAAAAAATTAAGTTAGTCTTGAACCATTTAGAGAAAAAGCCTAATTGCGATTTTCTTGATAAAAATTGTGATCTCGATTTTAAAACATTTGCTGTGCTTGATGGTAGAGCTGCACGATTTGGCCCAAAATGTTGCAATTTCATATAAAAAAAAATATATATATATATATATATTTTAATTTCATCATTTTCAAATGCTAAACCATCAAGCTTTTATATTTTTATAAAATAAGATTTTATAAAAACTTCTCACCCTGCTTCTCTTTTGTTGATAGCAATCTAAGTGCTTTTTAATAGCTTTTTAAAAGTTGGGGAAGATGGTTGGTGCATGTTGTGTTCCCAAATCTGTTATAAGCAAAACAAATTAAGCTGCTTGAATATTTAAATAAATAAATAAATAAATAATATTTTAACAAAGTGCCATGCTTCACTCTTCACTTCATGCTGCCTTTGGGATTTGACAATTGCGCTAAGCCAAAATCATGATTTTAGTAATATAGGCCTACTTCATGTATGAAAAAAGGAGATGCTAAGTAGACTATTCACACTGTTCTTTTACTTTCAATCAAAGCAAACAGTGACCAAAGTACCCATAAACAGAGACTTTAATCTCCGAAATAAAGTCAAAAAGTACCATATACATAAAGTCTGTGTGTTTTGAGGTATATTCTGAGCCAACAGTACTTTTATGGTGCATTTGACATTGTAGAGCTTAACATGCTTATTATTCACTTGCAATGGGATAGAGCAGTGCAACATCTTGCCTAACATCCATTTGTCATCTGTGGCAATCAATCAATCAATAAATCAATAAACAAAAATCTAAAAATACAGGTGAGGATTTTTATTTTTATTATTATTTTTAATTGATTTTTTTTTTTTTTTTTTTTTTTTTTTTTTTTGGGAGCACTATCACTTCAGAAGCAAACACATGGAGAAATATGGGCACAACAGAAAACAAATAAAAGGTTGAGAGACAAAAGAGAAGGAAAGAAGACAAGGGAAATGTGTGGTGGAGTATGCAGATAAAGCTGATGGACACAACCACCTGTGTTCCTGGCTCAATTTCAGAGCACAGCTGTTCCTTGACTTGAGTCTGGTGGCAGTAAAGTGCTGTGCTAAGACCTTTTACAAGTCAAAGGGGGAAGAGTTGAGAAACCTTAAACCTTCTGACATCAATACACAGGACGACACAAAAAAATGTAACTTGTATAAACAGCTTAAAACAAGAACGGCAGTCATAGATGTTCAAGAAGGGATGATATCAACAGTAAAACTCAACAAACATTTCACATGCATGTACCAGATATCTGATGCTAAACAGTCTTAAAAATCATGGCCTATTAACAATTTTCTCCTCCAGACAAGCAGTGGCCAGTCCTTTTGTCCTTGATGGTGCTCAAAGTTTAAGTGGTGACCCTAAAGACCCCCCTTGTACTGACCGTTAAAATCCTTGCCGCATTTCACTTTCCATTTCCTTATGGGGGGCTGTAAGACTCTGGGCCTCGTGCAATTGCGTCAGCTGATACGAGTGAGCCATAAATATCTTGGATGTAAGGGCCAAGCTTCAAACCAAAACGACTTCAGAGGTCTACTAGAGCAGCCACTGTCACGCCTGCTAAAAGCCCTCCGAAAGCAAATATATATATATATATATATATATATATATCTATATATATATATATATAGACAAACTTGTTAAAAAGACTCTGACAAACTCTGATGATTAGGTCCACAGGCCAGAGACCCTGGGTATATGATGAGTAAACCCAGTATTTTTTTTTAACTCAATAGTTCAGCCTAAAGTGAAAGTTATGTCATTGTTTACTTACTTCTATGTTTCAACCATATACTCTTTTTTTCCTCCCTTGGGAAACACAATAGCAGTTTTTTTAAAAAAGGATCTTCTTAATGACAGTTCATGATAATGAGCTATCACACTCAAAAGGAACAACAAACAATATACCATAATTTACTTCTGTGCTATATTCTAAGAGGAATGGTCAAAAATCATGTGGGTTTCTTTCCACAAAATATATTGAGCAGTATAAGCATTATCACCATTGGTCAAAATAAGGAATGTTTCTTGAGCATCAAATATAACAGGATCATGTGACACCGAAGACCAAAGTCTTCAGCTTTGCCATTACAGGAATAAATAACATTTTGAAATATATTAAAACAGAAAACTTATTTTAAATTGTAACAATATATCACAAGTTTTTGCATTTATTTAATAGATGAAGCATTGAACATAAAAGACTTCTTTCTGAACCAAATCATCAGCATTTAAGGTCTGTTTTTCTTCAACCCTTACATCTTACATCTAAATTGAATTAAGTCAACTTTTAAAAGCACACTAGCATGTAGATGGCCTAAAAGCTAAAAGACAATGACTAAAAGCCACAAAACTCCAACTTTAATTTTATGGGGTCTCTAACCTCCAGAGTAAAATGCACAAAGTAATAAATGTCTTCATCAACCGTCCTCAGTTCGGCTTAAAGTCACAGAGCTGGAGCCCCAGGGAACATATCACAAAAGAAAAACTCAAACTGTGCTCTAATCTTCTAAAGATTACATCATATATAATTTTCTAATTGCAGTTGTGTTTAATTTCAGCTGAATGGCATGTTGCCTGCTAATGCAAACCAGATGGACATCCACTGAAGCAAATACAAATCATAACATTTGTACACTGAAATTATTATGGATTTCACAGCTAGTACACACAGATCCATCCATCTCTGCACGTGTCATCATCTGTAAGTTTCACTTTCATTGATTTCATCAGGAAAGTATTCCCTTGAGGTCCAAGAACCATGTCATCTGGTTTTGGGAATGATTTGAGACATTAATGAATAGTGGGAGCAAAAGTAGACAAAGGGCCACTCCTGTTGCCAGGAATAGGAAAGTAGCGTTAAAATCCCAGGAATGCTGAAGAAATGTGCCGATGTGTGCAATGGAAAGAGAACAGCAGGAAAAGGAGGTGGAGGAAATGAGGAATCAAGGAAAATGCTCTGAGAAATATTAAGGCCAATCGAGCTTTCAAAATACCATCAGCTGATGAAATGAATCCCTACTTATGACATAGGAAAAACACAATCGCTAATGCTGCTAGACTGAATTAGTAATAGGAGGCTGGAGTGGGTTTTTTGTGCATTATGTGGTTTCTAGGATGTTACTAAGCGGTTACTTAACAGTCCTTAAAGTCCAAAGAGGCCAAACCAAAGACATGCGCTAAATATAGCTTGGACCCTGATTTAAAAGCACCATTCACCCAAAAAGTAATTTACTCACCTTCATGTTGTTACAAATGTTGCACTAAAGGTTAGTCTTCAAAACACACATTTAGATGTTTTAAAATGTAACCTGAGAAGTTTATCTTTGTCCATTTAAAATCCACGAAACCAAAACCTAAAAGATCCGAAAATCCAAATGAATAGAGTGGTTCAAGCCTAAATTATATCTGTCCATCATATAAAGCAATTGTATCTCTTCAGAAGACTTGGATTAAAACTCTTGATTCATATGGATTTGTTGGTAACACTTTAGTATAGTGACCAAATCTCACTATTAACTAGTTACTTATTAACTAGCATGCCTATTAATGACATATTGGCTGTTTATTAGTACTTATAAAGCACATATTCTGCATGACCATATTCGACATCCCTAATTCTACCCAATACCTAAACTTAACAACTACCTTACTAACTATCAATAAGCAGAAAATTTGTACTTTTTTGAGGCAAAAGTTGTAGTTAATGATTTGGTAAAAGTGAGAACTGGATCTTAAAATGAAGTGACCGATTTGTTTTACAATATTTCGTTACCTGGACTTTCAGTGGAGAAACACTTACAATATGTGTGTAACATGGACATTTGGAATGACATGAGGGTAAGAAAACGATCATGCATTTTCATGCTGATCTATCCCCTATCCATATTGGATTAATGTGCATGTTTAGACAAAAATCATAAAACATTAGATCACTTAATAACACCTATCCTCATCTTTCATGCCTGTAGAGCATAAACGATGCAGGATGTTACATGACAAAGTTTAAAACACATGATTAGTGGTTTGTTCAAATCCCACCACTAATTATTATGTATAACAGCAAACGTTCAAGCAGTCCCTATAAATAAACCACTGTTCCATTTCATCACTATCCTGTGTGAATGGCCGGCCTTATGCGCCTAAGCCCATAAAACCTCACTCTTTAACCTCTTTGTTCTCTCATTTGGTGGGGGGGGGTTGGGGGGACAGACCACCCATCTTCAAATTGCTCTACTTTAGAATCTGTGGACAGAGCATATCTTTATTACCTCATGACCTGTTTAGACCCAGCGTGATTTAACACTGCATAACTCAACAGTTCAGAACTGTAAGAAGAGGGCGTATAGCCTTCTGTCAAGATGAATGAACCGCCACCCTTCATATCAAACTAACAAATCACCTTTAACAGTATAGTGTAATCTCAAACGACAGAACAAACACACCTAATGATTCACCTCCTGTCACGCTAATGACTCGCTGATGTCAACCTGAACACTGGAAGCCGTCTGGCTGTAACATTCCTTTGAGAATTCATTTTCACGTCTGTCGAGAGGTAAGGGTGTCTGAGGAATGAAGTGTTTATTTTACTGTGATGTCTCAAACCTATGGCACGTGCCAGTATAGGTCACGTGATTAGTATTAAGGTAGTAAATGGTGATAAAATGCAAGTTCGGTGCTTTACTATTGAGATTGTGGCCTTACATAGAGAGCCACTGAACTATAAAGTGAATAACTGATCCATCTGAATGGACTCCAACAGTTTTACTCTAAAAATCAGAAGATAGGCTTCATTTATAAAACGATAGGCATCATTTTTGGCATGTTAGCTCTAGCATGAGGAGATGCCGGTATCTGTTAAATCCTGCAATGAAATCATTCTTCATAAACACAAGATCCTGCACTTTGCTTTATGAGAAACTAAATCAGGTTAAGAATGACACGCACAGACACGCTCCTGCTATTGCATCACATCTGGCAGCAGCAGGCGGCTTTATGACCGGCTCTCACACTGACGGATGAAGTCACCATTTTGACTGAAGCAGACATTTAAGGGAGTGTTAGTGCAAGTCATCAGCGTCGACAGACGTCTGAGAGCTAAACAGATGTACACAGCTGCAGCTTATACTACCATGTCAGACAAAGAGTTGTAAAGTCTAGCAGAGTTAAAAACACAGAAAATCTAGCTGATATTGTTTCCTCGACATTCAGAAGCTGTATATTCACAGAAAATAATTTAAAAACTCAATATTTAGTCAAAGTGTTTAAAAATTAATGAATCCAGAAAACATCCATTATCAATTGGCAAAGCTTTCAGGAAATTTTTAAACTTTAATGCTACTTCTGGTGACTTCTTCAGCCAAGCGGGAATAGTTATTAATCTCAAAATGGCAAAAAAGCCAAATAATCAATATCAATCATTATTTAGAAGCACACGCAGATGAAGAAAAATATGCATTACTTGAAAATCAGAAAGAAAAGAAATAAACTGAACACGTTGGGCCAAAATAGATGAAGTATGCAATTTCTGCCACACTAGCATAACTGAGTGAAACTGAAATCATATTCATTTTGAAATTGTTCCGAGGTCTATTTCTTGTGCAATGATGTAACTAACTTCTTTACCACTGTAGTATGATGATTTGGAAAAGAAAAAAAAAAAAAAAAAAAACAACAACAACATGATTCTAACTACAGGTCAAGACCTTACAAGTCTGCAATAATATTTGCAAATGTTCGTTGGAACTAGAATTTCGGGAAATCCCAAATATCGATAACAATGGAAAATCATGTGACCAAAGCTGGCTGATGATGCTTCCGGGAAACACACCACTGGTCAGAAGTCACAAGGTTTACAATTTCTTATGTGTACTCAAACTAAAAAAAGCTTACTTATCATTGTCTGAGAATATTAATCGGAGACATAAGAAAGTATATCGGCTTTATTTTTTTGAAACCACGGCCTCATTATTTGTCCCTATGGTATTCATATATATACATACGAAATGACCTTTTAGATCCACAAACGCACTAGCTACCAGAGCTTGTGTGTATACTACAAACAACACTGCTCATATAAGGAATGGAAATTCTGCGTCTGGACCTGATCTGTTCAATATGCTCCATTGGAGGTACTATTAAGCCAGGATTCAATGGCCTTAAAGAGAGAACAACGCATGCTGGAAACTAAACAAAGCATAACATATCCTTGTGAGGAGACATCTGAATGGAGTTTTGAGGCAGCCCTTTTCTTACAGGGTTGATATCAAGCGGTGACATGTTTCTGAAGGAATGCGAGTGTTGAAATAGACCTCACAAAGCACTGAGCACACTTTTCTCATTAACTCTATTGCATTTCCTTATGAGGTTGTGTTTGATGCCTTTCTGTGTGCAGAGGCGGTACTGTAAACCGAAACAGAATTGGTGCAAAACTTCATTATGAGGATGAAAAGACCTTGAGTGAGTGATGGGTTCACGTTATCTAAATGAAATCTGTGAAATGCCTTGTTCATTTGTCAAACTTAAAAGTTAAAGGGAACAAATGTGATGAAAACATCATTTATAAGCAGCTAACAGCTTAAACTGTAAATAAAACCCATCGCTTACATCCAAGATGGAGGTCACTTACCCTGGACACGGTCAGGGGCATGTTGAAGTCCTTGCCTCCCTGAAGCCGAAAACCCCAGGGAGCAGGTCCGTTGAGCGTTACACTATATATATTCATGGCCTGAAGAGAAAACAAACACAAAAGAAAGATTATAGTCACATTAATATTATTATAAGTTATTCAGAGCTCCTAGCAAAGCTGAAACCAAACATGAACCGTGTCTGGTACGCTGTTGACGTCTGACGGTCCGTGACTTCAACTCAACAAACTTTTTGAATTGGAAGGTAGACTGAACAATTATATAGTATAATATTAAACATATAGTATAGCTAACTTTACCCTCAGACATTCAGTACACTCACATAAAGCCATATATACAACAGACACTTCTAAAAATAACGATTTTTTTTTTATTGGCATCCGTGGTTCCACAAAGATATTTCAACTTCCATAGAACATTTCACTGCTCAAATGAATATTTATCGTATACTATCTTATCGCAAAGGTTTCTATGTAACCTTTATTTGCATACAGAACACTCACATAAATCAATGTGGACTTTAGGAAACCTCAACTGCTTGATTGGTTATATCACCGCAAAATGTAAACTATATTATCGCCCAGCTCTAATCTGCTAAATGTGACTATGCATAAAGATATTAAGACTTCTGTGAAGCTGGTTTAAAAAAAATGTTTTGTGAAAAGCGCTGTACATATAAAGTTGACTTGACAATTCAATGAAAGTTAACAGTACTGAAACCATTAGAAAACACTTTTATTCCTGAGTGACCAGTTGTTCACTGTTTAACGCTAGTGTTCGTGGTGACATTTGAGAACTGTCTTTTTTAAATTAATTATCAGGTAGGTGACAGAAATTAGCACCTATATATTTCCGTGGTGAACTGCAAATTACTGGTCAGTGATACACAATGAAAATGCACATTATCTACACTCTAGCAAATCCACGAGTGAAAATGCAATACATTAATCCAACCCAGAACATTTTTAAAGCTCAATATAAATTATTAGCAATCAAAGGCTGTTTGAATAAAGCATTTGCGTGTGTGATGACAGAAGATTAATTTAATAACTAATGCATTAATGAGTCATTAACATAATCCACCGCTGGCACCTCCAGCACATCATTGCATCACTATATTGATTATGTTACAGGTTGGTACAAGAGCAAATAGTAACATGACATAAAACAGAAAGCCATGGACAAGCTGAGACCCCCAAATCATGACATTTTCCCCCTCCCTGTGACTTATGGTCTCCAAACTCCAGAGGCTTATCTTATCCCACGCGGAGTTTACCTGCTACAGTGTGGCATGCCGCACACATACCTTATGCCAGTGGCCAAACTTGTCACCCAAACCTCCAGAAAACCAAGTGGAAATCTGGCACTGCAAGACAGCCTGACTTTCTCACCACTGGCAAAGCTCAACTCCCTCCCC
Source organism: Cyprinus carpio (assembly GCF_018340385.1). Classification (NCBI taxonomy): domain Eukaryota; kingdom Metazoa; phylum Chordata; class Actinopteri; order Cypriniformes; family Cyprinidae; genus Cyprinus; species Cyprinus carpio. Next base: position 12,675,471 of record NC_056610.1, read on the forward strand.
TCCTTCTTTGTGACATGGGTTCGCTCCACGTCTCTCTTACTCCACAGGCTATATAAGGAATGTAAAACTACACCAAACTATTTCAGCCCAACACCCACGAGTCACGGAGAGGGGGAAGAGAGAGCGAGAAAGAGAGGGAGGGAGTGAAGGAAGAGAAAACATCTACTACCTTAGATTCTCTGGCTCTAGATGGAACATTTAAACCCATAAACTACTAGAAAAGACATCAGACGGCAGGTTGAATGGGTGGGAAGTCAAATGAACATTCCTCTCAATGCGGATAAAATATGTTTCATGGTTGCGGGATATATGACAGCAATTTGAGAGTGCAACGGCACTGTTTTCCCCTGTGGTAAAACTGCAATTGAGAAGAATTTACACATTGTGAATCGTCTTTTCGCACTGCGTGAATAACATATGTTTTAAATGGCAAAACCGTACCACCCAAAGCAGGTTTTGTCATATTGAATACAATTTGAGAGCACAAAACGGCTGCTGTTGTCGTACCCTGTGGTGAAACTGTAATTGAGAGGGCACTGTACTTTCTCAAAGGTCTCTTTTCTGGTGCATTTCAATTTTCCTCAAACTACCTCCAATTTTATACAGTCCTTTGTGATAAAAAATTACATTCAAAATAACATTGATTCATAAGTCTGACATTTCATCCCCTAAGGTGAATTAGAATGTTATGCTTAAGAACCGATAAAGCTGAAAAGCACATAATTATGCACAAAACAGTCAAGTGTTCAAGTAGTCTGAACTCATTCCTGTATATGGGGTTATGTGAGTGCAACAATAAATCAGGTACTTTGCAAACTTCATGCAACTAAGTATTGACCTACGAACTATACATAAACTACAATAATGTGTGTAATTTAACTTTTTTCTTCAATAAGAGGAAATAAGACAAATGTCAAGGCCTTTGATCAGTGAAACGAACTGAATAGGATACACAAACTGCAATAAACTTGGATTTAACTCTGTAATCATGACTTACAAATAAAGGATTTTTTTTTAAATACAATTTCCTACATAAACAATATTTAGCTCATTAAAAGAGAATCCATATTAGATGCAAAACCATGTTAAAATGTAAACTAATGTATTACTAATTGCCTGTTAGAAAAAAAAAAGTAGCCAATGCATTCAAATGAATTAAACATGCTACGTTATTTCACAAACCCACATTATAGCAATCTCAATTACATCATGAATCAAATACACACAGCTCAAACTGATGCAGAAGATTGTCATCAGAACCGGTTATAACTTCCTGCAGAACTTCTCATATGAGAGTCTTTGTAACCTAGAAACGTGATACACTTTTTTAAAACCCGACACCGGTAACGTTACATCCAAAAAGAAGCTAGGAAGCAGAGCATTTACCTCTTTCTGATCGGCAGACATCGCAGCCTCCTGTCTTCTGATCTGATGGGCTGTTATAAAGAGATCAAGTAAACTTTACAACTTTCTGGACTTAAGCGTCAGGTCGCGCACAAAAGCCGCAGGTTTTCCCTGTTGGATTTTCTTTTAGTACGACTCTTGATTATACGTCATGCGTCACGTGGAGGCCTGACGCACGGGCTCGGTGGGCGCGCCCCCGAGGCCAGACTCGTCTCACATATGTTTTATGATGTGTTTGAGTTAGTATTCAATTATAAACTGAATGAGAGTCTATTGCCCTACGGCAAGTACTACTCATGTTTTGTTATTACAGTCACAGGTAAGGTTTTTTTTTTTTTTTTTTTTTTTTTTTTTTTTTAAACAATCATTTATATCACATAGGCTATGTAGCCTATTTTTAGTGAAATTTTTATTTCTATTTATTTATTTGTTTCTACCAATAATAATTCTTTGTTTAATTTCATTTGTTAATGTTCAATAGTTTTTTACTAAATTTCAAAAGTTTTTTATTATATTATTATTTAAAGATTCTTTGTTCATCCTTCAGGATTGATTCTAAATTACAATTAATCCAATTAATATTTGTTCATCATTTTGGCTTGGCTTTGACCAGATTTTAATGCACAAACATGATTAATATGGAGGAAGAAGGAAAAAAAAACTCATGACATGATGACATTTGTATTTTTCCGATCCACATAAAGAACCTCATAATTACATAACCAAACTAATTATATATATATATATATATATATATATATATATATATATATATATATATATATATATATATATATATATATATATATATATATATATATATATATGAAGTAACAGAACAAGCTGAGACAGTCTAAATCCAGAAGAACTCTGGCAACGTCTCCAAGATGCTTCAAGAGACCTCCCTGCAAAGCTACTTGAAAAACTATGCGCACGTGCACCTGGGGCAAAAGCTGCTTTAAAAGCAAAGGATGGTCACACCAAATGTTGATTTAATTTAGTTAATAGAAGTTAACTGATAAAGAAAATCTATTTATGACATTATTTTTCACAGCATACTCATTTTACAGCATTTTTACACAAGTACCTAAAACTTTTTCAGTACTGTAGCTTTGCAGGTAGGTTTCTTGAAGCATTTTGGAGATGTTTCCACAGTTCTTCTGGACTGAGTCTGTCTCAGTTTGTTCTGTTTCTTCGTGTCATTCCAGACAGACGATGATGACGAGATCAGATCTCTGTGTGGAGTACTGGCTGTTGTTAGACTCCTTGTGCAAACAAAAATCTCACTGGATTATTACAATTAATGGCAAAAGAAATGTTTGTAAATGCAAACTGATTTACTTACACACTACAGCAAACAATAAAAATAACTGACTTAAAACCATTTTTATCTGGTGAAAATACTAGCGTTCTAATCATTTTGGCCACACTATTTCAAATGAGTTTTGGGAAAAGGTCAGTGCAATTGCACTTTACTGTATTTTCAGGTACTTTAGAGATCACTGGGGTGTAGGAAGATCTCAGGATCATAAAACTTTAGCTAGTATCAGAGAACCACTCTGACATAAATACATTCAAATCTCATGCTCCTTAAGAATGTCTCAGTAAGAAAGCATAAATAAAACTATAACAGTCATCCAATTGTACAACTCAGCTCAGCATTGCAATTTAGCAGTGTTTTCCAAATATGCTTAAATATTATTTTTATAACCAGTAGCTTCCATAAACACTTTTAAAGATGAAAAATCATCACATCACAGTATGAACTATGGCATTATATCAAACACCTTGATGCAGGGTTGAAGTGTGAATTACGTACTGACTCCAGTAGATGGAGACAAAACACCACAAATCTACTGTGCGCTCAACATTATTGTTACTGAAATTTTCCCAGCACTCCCAACAAGAGCTGCGTGTCATTCAACTCATGGCCAACCTGCTGCCATAAAAAAGTAACAAGTATTTTATATACTTTTACAACGCACAAATCTGTCTATTTTTGACCTTTAACAACTAATGTAAGTTTATTTTTCCTCAAAACACTCCTAACTTGCTTAAAGAACCCAACAGCTGGAGGGATTTAGTACTGCTTTACGGAAGCCGGTGTTACTTTGTTAAACATGGCTGACGATTTTGGCTTTTCGGCCTCCGACAACGGAGTTCATGCAGAAGAAGATCCGGCCGCGGCGTTTCTGGCCCAGCAGGAGAACGAGATCGCGGTGATCGAGAACGACAGCGCCGGGTTCGGTGCGCTGGAGGACGGCGTACCTCCGTCCGCGAACACCTACACGGCGTTCGGAGGTGAATGTGTCGCCGGCCTGTTGGCTTGCACTTCATCGTTACTACTACTATTAATATTATTATACGTTTTTTATTATACTGTTATACGATTATTCAAGTTTATTAGTGTAAACGTAACGCAAAATCTTACTACAGTAACCTTCTTACATATACGTACCAGTAATAGACTACTATGTAAATACCATACGAATATGGTACTAAATGAGTGCCATAAATCAAAATCACTTGCCAAAAAAGGTACCATGGTTTTTGACAATTTCTTACGAAAAGTAATGTGGCAGTATTGAACTTACTGTACCATGAAGTACTTTTAAGAATCCCATGATACATGTACAAAACATTATATTATATTATATTATATTATATTATATTATATTATATTATATGTGACCATGGTCCACAAAACCATAAGTAGTAAGTAAAGTCATAAGTAGTATGGATATTTGTAGCAATAGCCAACAATACATTGTATGGATCACAATTATCGATTTTTCTTTTATGCCAAAATTCATTAGGATATTAAGTAAAGATCATGTTCCATGAAGATATTTTGTAAATTTCCTACAGTAAATGTATCATAATTTAATTTTTGATTAGTACTATGGACAACTTTCTAGGACAACTTTAAAGGTGTTTTTATCAATATTTTGATTTTTTTTTTAACCCTCAGATTCCAGATTTTCAAATAGTTGTATCTCAGCAAAATATAATCATATCCTTAGAACCCATACATCAATGGAAATCTTATTTATTCAGCTTTCAGGTGATGTATAATCATTGATTAAAAAAACTGACCCTTATGGCTGGTTTTGTGGTCCTGTGTCACATATTATATTATATTATATTATATTATATTATATTATATTATATTATATTATATTATATTATATTATATGGAAGTACAATAGTACTGCCACAGTACTTTTTAATAAAGAATAGTGCACATTAATTCAATGACTTAAAACAAAAACAACCACAATTACAAGTTTACAAAATAATAACAACTGTATTTGTTATTTGTTAATACTAATCGTTATTACTTTCTCATTATTATAATAACAATATAGCAAAGATGCTCTAATATGAATTGTGTGGTAAGTGACCTACACTCATCATCATCATCATCATCATCAAAATGATCCATAAGCTGACAGTCGTGGAAAGAGTTTAATCATGATTGACAACAACCATGAAGACTCTGATTTGGATAGTTTATTGTTGTTAAGTGAATTTCAATCTAATACCACCAAATCAAGACAAGCAAGCAAATTGAAAAGCGCACTAGTAAAGGCTATTTGTGTATGACAAAAGAGTAGAGACAATCAAGGTTTCTGAACTAAACTGCTTTGAAAGTGAACACACCAGCCCACCTGCTGACTAGATCCAGAAATTGTGAGAGAGGTCTTTACGTACTAACAGTCCGACAAGGTGTGCTGCATTCCAGTGATGCTTGTAATGTTTCTATAGTCAACGTAGCATAGAAACTGTTGCCTAACGAGTGTTTAAACTCATATTGTTTCTGCTATTTGAGTGCAGGTGATTTTGGAGACGAACCAGCCACTGCTGTAAACGGAGATTTGTTTCAGGTGAGTGTGGTTAGAAAAACAACTAATTTTGTCGTATTAAATGTTCTTGTTCGTTTTTATGTACTACAACACAATTGGCAATTGTGCCAGGAACAGACGCTGTTAACGTTACATTGTGTGTAACATTAGGACACCAACGGCACAGCTGACAGCTACTCAGCCATTGCCCAAGTCGACATGCAGAGACAAGAACCTGAGAGCCTGCGAAAATGGAGGGAGGAACAAAAGGCTCGGCTGGAGGAATTAGGTACTGAATTATTTCCTTTATAATTATGAATAACCTTCAATAGGAAATTGTGCTTTTTGTGTCTGCGTGTTACAAACTGGATAGTTTCATAATTTTAGATGGGAGAAATTTCTCAGGTGAAAGCCTTGGCTCTTAAAAGTTGGTTTAAACTTTATCTAATTTAAAAATCACCCTTTTTTTCCATTTAAAACCAGTCAATTAATAGTGCTTTTGGCAAATATGTTTAAAATTATCCAGGTTATTCAAAAAAAACTCACAAAAGGCTAGTCCCTTATTATGGTGTTTAGATCACTTGGATCATGGGCGAATGAATATGGTCCTTCTACAGTGGCAGCAGTAATCGAAAACAGTCACTTGAAGTTATACTACAGCCACGTAATGGACATCATTCAGTACATATCATTTTGCTAGCAATACATAACCAAAAAGTTAGAAATGAGAAAAAGAATACTTCAATGGAAAAACAGTTTAAAAACCTTTATTCAAATAGCTGATTTATGATAGAAATATTAATTTTAAAGACATAAATGAAAAAAGATAAACGAGTTGTGGTGTCAAATATGAGGATACCTTTAGCTTGCTTGCTTATTGTTTATTACTTTAAATCTGTATGTTGGTTGTGAACTTTCTCTGTTTTATGATGTGCAGATGCAGCCTCTAAAGCAGCTGAGGCTGTGTGGAGGGAAAAGGCCCGGAAGGAACTAGAGGACTGGCATGTACACCAGAATGAACAGATGGAGAAGAATAAAGCCAACAACAGGTATTTTCACTCTAACATCCAGGCTTCATTGAGCTGTATGTATTTGTTAGTGAAAATTAGGATGCAGACAGTTGTGAACCACCAGTCCAGAACTTCTAATGAAATGGTTTGGCAAACTCTAAAATACAGGCTTACTATTGTCATTACTATAATTTTAGCTGATTTTAAGATATTTGTTTTCTGAAATTGTTTTTGTACTTCTAATATGTTTTAGATGAGGTCCCATCTTTCTCATAAGTAAATGTAATTAATCCATTATGAGTCTAACTGCTGAGATACTTATGCCAGCCACCTCTTACACGTCTCAACAGACACTTGCATGATGATATCTAATTGTCTGTCTGATTGTTTTTTTACTGTAGTTTTTCATGTGCTCAGAGAAGACTAGTCCTAATGCTGTCTGTATGCTTTTAATTCTTGATAGAAATCACATGGACTTTGACTTGTCATATTGCAAATAGTTATAATTTTTTATTGGGTGTACCATCCCTTTTATTCACGTTACAGTGTTGTGTGGGTGTGTGTGTGTGTGTGTGTGTGTGTGTGTGTGTGTGTGTGTGTGTGAATGTGTGTAAGGTAGACTTACTCCTCAGAAACAAAAACTTACTAACATAAGGAATGTTCCTGGTTCAATGCAGGTTAAGCTCTTAAAAATGGTAGACTTACTCCCCAGAAACAAAATCGTATTTACAGTAATGCACTTAGAATTTGTACTGAGGGGATGATCAAATTGATTTTCTTTGGTAATTGACAGCATATGGTGTTGTATCTTCAGTCTTCTTGGTGTCATGAAAAAGTATTTGATGTACTTTAACACTTCTTTTCATGTGCAGTTTGTGTGATACTGACTTTCTTCTTATGTGTCCCTCTCTCTTTCACTCTGCGGCTCCCATTTTTCTCTTCTTTTCTTTTCCTCTTCTACTGTCCTGCCTGTTTGTGCATTAGGATCGCTGATAAGGCTTTCTACAAACAACCCAACTCTGATGCCATAGGCTTTGTGTATGTTTAAAGCAAATCAGTGAAATTGCACATAATTGCACTCAGTTTCTTGCTTGCATCACATAAACAACCATTCAAACGTTTGAGGTCAGTAAGATTTTTTAAATGAAAAAGTTTCCCGTGCTAACCAAGGCTGCATTTATTTCATTAAAAAATAAAGTAAAAACACTGTGAAATATTATTAAAAATTAAAAGAGCTGTTTTCTATTTGAAAATATTTTAAAGCTGAATTTTCTTCAGCCATTATTTCAGTCTTCAATGTCACATGATCCTTCAGAAATCATTCTTATACGCTGATTTGGTGCTCCAGAGACATTTGTCATTATTATCAATGTTAAAAAGTTGTTGCTTAATTTTTCTTTTAGAAATGATTCTTTTGATGAGTAGAACGTTCAAAAGAACAGCATTTATTTAAAATATAAATCTTTTGTAGCATTATAAATGTCTTTCTGTGACTTTTGATCAATTTAGTGAATCCTTGCTGAATAAAAGTATCAATATTTAAAAAAAAAATCTCACTGACCCCAAAGTTTTGAACGGTGTAATTAGTGTAATTACATACATGCTTTATTTCTAATTTCACGCAGACATAGACCAATGATCACATTTTTAATGATGTTCATACTTAATTTCTTATTAACAGGTTTGTAACTTCCACCTTTCATTCTTTCTTAACAGAAAAAGCTGACCCAAAAAGATGAACTATTAATATCAAATGACTTCTGATAGGCTGTGATTGTCAATCAGTTTGTTTAGACCTGGTTAGGACAGAAAATAATGCTGGTCGATCTCTAATTTCATTTGATGTCTCAGATGATGACAAGTGACATCTGTGAAGTGCTGCTTCTCATGATTCTCTCCTATCTGTCCATGTAGAGTGTCAGAGGAGGCCTTCCTCAAGGAGTGCGA